>NC_133394.1:35264843-35569375 GCF_047511655.1 Castor canadensis | reverse complement strand
AGTAAAGTATATACATAAAATTAACCATAACACTAGGCTTAAATAACTGCTGTAGGTTTGGCTATAAAAATAAATGCAACTGTCAGAAATTGTTCTTAGAAAAGAATAATATAAAATTTATATTTAAACTAAATTACAATAATGTGGGTCAAAATGTCCAGATAATATGAAAAAAGACCACGAATCAGTGAGAAGTATCGAATTGGGAGAAAGTAAAAAAGGCAGTTAATTTTTTAAACTCTTATGTGAAAGTAAGTTAGGAATGATTTCTAAACACTTTGTCTCAACAGAACTTACAGCAAGGTTGCTATCTTCCAAATCTATAGAAGATAAAATCAACTCAGTGAACAAATGACAGAACACAAAGGAAGCGGCATAGAAACTTGAAAAGAAAGTAAGAAAGGAAGAAAACACAGACCAGGATGGGACAATAAGAAAAGCATATCAGTTCTGATTAGAATTTTAAATGGGTTATATAACTCAATTAAGAGTTTTTCCTAATAAGATTAAAAAAACAGAATCAATATGCTGAACATATAAAATGAAACACAATTTAAAACAATGACAAAGAATTTTAAGGCAAACTTTATTTTACTAATTTTTATTTTTATTTATTTATTTTTTATTCATTTATTCACATGTGCATACATTGTTTGGGTCATTTCTCCCCCCTACCTCCTGCCCCCTCTAAGACAAACTTTAAAGAGATGCAATTAATGATTCCAAACAACATAGGTATCGATGAAGAACATTCAAGGATCACGCCCCATCAAGTTATAACGATCATAACTTTATGCATTAACTAGCTTTAACATCTACTGTCAAAATTTACTAAGAGAAAAAGAGGAATGTACATGAACACTATTAGCTGCAAGGAAAGTTAAGAGCTTGTTTCAGGCTTGAAAAATATTTGCTACTTATATTTTTGGCTCCACATCCTTTCCTTTGGCACTGTCCTTCCTCCAATCCTCAAGCCTTTTATTGATGTTGGTCAAGAGGCTGCACTTCGCTACCACAGAAGTGGGCAAATTTAGCAGACTCTGGATGCTTACTTCAGATTCTTGGGATTCCTTTTATCAGTTCTGTGAGCCAATTCCCAGCTGCTGTGGGATTTTGTCTATAAAGCTTTGCACCTGAGTCCTTCAGAGGTTAGAGCTTGCGTACTTCATCTGCCTTGTTCAAATGCTTAACTGAAAGTGCTGGGAGCTTTTATGGCCCTCCAGTCTCTCCAAACCTTGGGCTCCCTTGCCAGAGGAAGTGTAAATTTATGCCCCAAAGCTGTCAGAATTGTGAGGCTTCCCCCCTTCATTGCCTTTTTACACTCCCTTCCTGTTTCTCTTGGAAACATGTCCTTAATAAAACACTCTCAAGGGAATCCTTGATTTCAACTATGAGTCTGAAAACCTGTACTGAGATAGCACATGATCTGAGCTGACCAATCAGAATGGCTTATCTTTCTGACCCAAGGATTGACCAGAGGTGGGCAAATGATGAAAGCTATGTCAGAATTCTCATCTTTTTTTTTTGAACTAACTAGATTAAGATTTACAAACCATGGAAGCAATTTATTTTAAGCAAGAAAATGTGATGATTTGAACAGTATTTCTTTTTTTTTAATTATTCATTTATTCACATGTGCATACATTGGGTCATTTTGCCCCCCCATCCCCCTTCCCCACCCTCTCTCCCCCTTCCCCCCTCAGTTCCAGGCAGGTCCTGTTCTGCCTTTATCACTAATTTTGTTGAAGAAAAGACATAAGCCAGAATTCTCACCATCTTGATTTGAGTGCTAGGAGAAAGAGCAAGTCTCTATTCCTGTAATTACAAAATGCATGGAACTTAAGCCTGGATTTCCCAGGAAATGTCTTGTTACACACAGAACTTTTTTTTTTATTCATATGTGCATACAATGCTTGGGTCATTTCTCCCCCCCACCCCCACCCCCTCCCTTACCACCCACTCTGCCCCCTCCCTCTCCCCCCCACACCCTCAATACCCAGCAGAAACTATTTTGCCCTTATCTCTAATTTTGTTGAAGAAAGAGTATAAGCAATAATAAGAAGGAACAAGGGTTTTTGCTAGTTGAGATAAGGATAGCTATACAGGGAGTTGACTCACATTAATTTCCTGTACACACAGAACATAATTTAAGAAAGAAGACAGAGCAAGGAAAACTAAGAGATGAAGAAAGACAGCACCAATTGGCATCATTTGAATCCCTAGATCCAACCATGGCTGAAGTTTAGAGCTCAGAGATCCCAGTTATATAAACTAGTACTCATTCTGGTTAACTAATTCTTTCAATAAATTATGATAATTTGGCTTGAGTTTATGTTATTTGCAATAAAAAGATTGGTAGCATAGCAGTTCAGACAGGAAAAATAAATAATTGAGAGAATTTTAATAATATACAGTTGTATCTCTGTGTTTAGTTTCTACACCTATAGATGCAACTCACTCAAGGTAAAAAAAATTTGAATAATTATGTCTGTACCAAACATGTACAATTTTTTTCTTGTCATCATTCATGAGACAATACAGTATAACAACTATTTAAACAACATTTACATTTAGTAGGTATTATAAATAATCTAGAGATGATTTAAATTATATGGGAGGATGCATAGATTTTATGTGCCTCGTTGTCTAAGGAACTTCAACATCTGGGGGTTTTGGTACCTATGGAGTCCTGGAACCAATCACCTGAGGGTACCAAGGGAAACTGTAATGAAAAAAATGTTAATAGTGTATAATTTTTAGAAATAAGATGGACTGTATTTCTTTTAGAAATTAATAGTACAGTAATTACAAAAATAACCTCATTTTGTTCTCCAAAACTTTTAAAAAAACACATTTTCTAAAATGTAACAAATTTAGAAATTAAATTCCAAAAGTTAAAGAAATGCAAAGATCTGTGAGGAAATGAAAGATCTTTCTATGGTAAGGACAGAATTAAACAAAAATCTGAAGTTAACCAAAAATGAAAATGTTGTTGCTAAGGAGGTGTTGACTATGTCAACATAAACAGGTCAATCTGCACTCATTGACTCACTTAGAATAGAAAACTATTTGGGGCTGGAGATGCAGCTCAGTTAGCAGAGTGCTTGCCTAGCACGCATGAGACAAGCACCAGAATGGGAGAAAAAGAAATTCATCAAACGGGGTGTGGTGGCTCATGTCTAATCCTAGCATTCTGGAGGCTGAGGCAGGAGGATTGATAGCTTGAGCCAGCCTGAGCTAAAAAGTAAGACTCGGTCTCAAGAAAACAAGACAACTAGATGCTGGTGGCTCACGCCTGCAATTTCAACACTCTGGAGGCAGTGATCAGGAGGACTGTGGTTCAAGGCAAATGGTTTGAAAGACCTTATCTGGAAAATACCCAACACAAAAAAGGGTTGGTGGAGTGGCTCAAGTGATAGAGTGCTTAGTGAATGTGAGGTCCTGAGCTCAAACCCCAAGGAAAAAAAGAAAAGAAAACAAAAATCACAGATTGCAAAGAAAGTGGTGCAAACGGGGAGAGACCTCACCCTTGTAGTTCTGTGCAGAGCTATTTGACCCTGCCTCATTTGTAGACCTCTGGGGAATAGAATCTCCTAAGAAAAGTAAAGACTGACTAATGAGTGCAGACTGACAGGAAACATAGACGTGCTCCAGAGTGCCTGTGCCTCTGGGTGGTGTGACATCTCAGTGCCACCTTGTGGGACTGAGGATGCTCATGCCATGAAGACCAGATGGAGTGATAGATGTCTCAGTAAGGGTCTGTATGGGTGACCAACATTGAAGAGCAAATACCCTTCTTCCCACCTTAGTTAAAGAGAGAAGAAAGGAGCCCCAGATTGAATGAGTCCTGGTTTATGGGGACTTGACACAGATATTAAGTTGATTTGTAGAAAAATCCCTGCCCCAAATTCAGTGTTTCTTCATGTAACCAGGGTTTATAGAGCTAGTTTAATATTTATTTTTAGAAATATGTAATTTCAAATTTTTAGTCTTTTGGATTCAATTTTGCAACCATATTACAATATTTTTGCTATAATCTTATTACTCCTTTAGTCTTTCTTGTTCCTTCTTTTCCTCAGACGGCCTGGAAGAAGGCCTGACAGGATTTTCCTTTACCAATGTAAAATTCTGTGGTCTAAACTGATGTACAAGCCTATTTATTGTCTTGCTTCAAAATCTTATTTTGGGATGAGACAGTTGATAATACCCCAGTTTTTGTTTTCTGCATTTCTTTTCCTTCCTTCCTTCCTTCCTTCCTTCCTTTTTCATTCTTTCTTTCTCTTTCTGGTAGTACTGGGGTTTGAACTCAGGGCCTTATGTTTAGAACTTGAGCCATGCCCCAAACCTTTTTTTGCCTTAGTTATTTTTCCAACAGGGTCTTGTGTTTGGTCTATCCTCACATTTATACCTCTTGTATAGCTGGGATGACAGTTGTGCACTATTTCATTCAGCTTTTTTTATTTGTTGATATGAGGGCTTGCTAATTTTTTGCTAGGACTGGCCTTGTGCGTCCAACCTCCAGATCTTTGCCTCTGGAATAACTGTTATTACAGATGTGAACCAACCCTGCCTCTTTTTGCATTTCTTTTGTAAGCCAGGCAAATAGTTATTTAGGGAAGACTAGGTGAAAGTCGTGTCTTAAAAGAAAAGGAGAAAAGCCCATAGATAATTTGAAAATGCCCATTGCCCTTTTGCAAAACATTCATTGGAATCTATAAACATATTTTTGTCTTAAATATATTTTTATATCTTTGTATTTTTATATCCAACTTTTGGTCCTACTCTCTTGCTTGTAATCTGGAGGGCAGGGGAAGGCATTAGATACTGTTTCTATGGATTTGAGGAATTGTATAGGAGTTCTGCTGCTACCTTTTGAACATAGGTAAAGTTAAGCACTAAGTAGAGGGTAAGTTGAAGGCTGCTCCCATCTCCTTCAGTGCTGCCTGTATGGTTCTGGTCCAGAGGGTGGAAAAATTTGGTATACAGTCCACCTCTCCACCTCTCTCTCTCTCTCTCTCTCTCTCTCTCTCTCTCACTTTCTGTCTCTCTCTCTCTCTCTGTCTGTCTCGGTGGGACTGGGGTTTGAAATCAGGAGCTTGAACTCAGGATCTCGTGCTTGCAAAGCAGGTGATCCCTACTTAAGCCACACCTCCAGTCCATTTTTCTCTGATTATTTTGGGAGATGGGGGTCTTGTGAACTATTTGTCTGGAGCTGGCCTAAAATAAGGATCCTCCAAATCTCAGTCTCCCAAGTAGCTAGGATTTTAGGCATGAACCACTGGCACCAGGCCCATCCATCTCTCTTGACACAATCTTTAGTGAAAATTTCACCCCAAATTTGGCATAAAGCCTTCTGAGTTTATTGAACTATCACCAGTTTAATAAAACATCTGCATTCACAGATATTTTGATGGAAAGTTAAGAGGAAGTATATTAGGCAATTCAAATCTGCTTCCTATAGTACCCCGTGTACAAAAACATCTCCCTGCAAATCCCTTATTATTACTCACAAACATAGAAGTGCTCTTCTCTCTCTAATTTCCAATAACTGATGTAAGAGGGTTTTGCTAGTACTTCATGTTTCTACAAAAGTATACTATCTCATTTCATTACTTTTCCTCTGCTTTTCCAAACATTCATGTCACTGTAAGCATTTTCTCTTCTTTTCGAGCCATATAGGCACATAAATGCTAGAATCATCTCTCCTTAAATTTGCTCTTGTAGTGTGTCAGGCTAACTAGATGAAATTTTGTGAAATAACTGTAACAAGTAATAAAATATATGGCTGTATGCAATTCATAGTTTATTGTTATTTTTAACAATACAGCCTCTTTTTCATAAAAAAAGGTGACATCAAAATGAATTATTTAAAAATTCTCATGTATTATATGCAATAATAAAAAATGTGGATGTGACTACGAATATTTCAAAATATCATTCTGAATTTTTTAAAAACAAATATTCCTGGTTGAATTCTTAAGATTTTCCTCATCTGTCATTTTAAAATGTTGAATTATCTTTATGTATTCCTAACTCTAATTTCCCTTTTGAAACTTTTAGTATAAATAGATTTTGGTGAATTTTTTAAAAAGTAGTTTGGGTCATGAACTTACATTTTTTTCTGGGAAATAATATATAATAATTAACACATGTGTTCTTTAGAATTTTGAGTCATTCCAAACCATGCATGATTCACTGTTCATTTTTAGTTCACTCTAGATAAAGTATTCACAAGATACAAAAAAGGAAACATTACCCCAGAACAAATTTTAGTTTCTAAAGTTTTGAGACTATTTCTAATAATAAAAATGTTACTCACTAATAATGAGGTATAGAATTTTATAGGATAAGAAGACTATAGGGTTTTAGTCTATATATTCACAAATCTTAAACATGTTTGTTTAACAGGAAAATGCTGATTGTCCTTTTTTAAAAGTTAAGATAGTTTTGTTTCTAAGGTATTACTTCATACTTTTAAACCATGATACATGTGCATATCTTTCTGCATGGGAGCATAGATAAAGAGACCAATTAAGATGAGAAGGCTTTCAAAGGAACGTTGAGTTGAGGCTGAGGCCACTAGAAGAACCACACATGAGTAATTATTCTGTAGACTGGTGGTGAGTCTGAAATCATTCTCAGAAAGAACCACTTCATTCCTGATGATCTGTCTGCCAGGTTGGTCTGTTATTATTTCCCAGACACTTATGGTTTTTATATTTTCAATAATTTTCTTATGACAACAAAAATAGAACTCATAGGGGCTGGTGAAGTAACAGTTGTCCTGGAACAAATGTCCCTAAGTAGTGGGGATGGGTTTAAAAAAGGAAATAACTATCTACTGAGTTTTCCTACTCTGTACTTGGCACCATGCCAAACCATTTGCAAACGTGGGTGAAGCAAGTTGTTAATGGACACACTTCTGTATTTACATTTTTGTCATCTTTATCTCAGTTCAAATCTATGCCCTCCTCTGCATCCCTCTCCTCATTCTTTGCAAATGGCAGTATAAATTCTGTATAATCCCACTAGTCAAGATTTTAAGATTTGAAAGAACACCAATAACACCAGATTCATTTCTCTTTCAAATGCAAAATTCTGTTATATTATTGTCCCCATACCTTTTCAATCCAGATTCCTGCTGCCTCTACTTGTCATCAAACCCTCTTCTCCAAATATGATACACCAGAGCCTTCTCCCTAAGAATCTGTGATAGATGTATGAAGTGTCTAGACAATTATAGAAGCTGCACTGTATGCTGCCACCTCCTGGCATCTTTTGAAGAAGTGAAATCTGATCAGTGAAGATTTCCTCTTGCAAATTACTCCTCAGACATGGCCCTTCATGTGTTTTTATTTTTATTTTATTGGTGGGTACTGAGGTTTGAACTCAGAGCCTCACACTTGCTAGCCAGGCACTCTACCACTTGAGCCACTCCACCAACGCTTTTTGTGTGCATTGGGTATTTTTGAGATAGGTTATTGAGAACTATTTTCCCAGGCTAGGTTGGAACTTCAGTCCTCCTGATCTCTGTCTCCTGAGTAACTAAGATTACAGGCGTGAGCCAGGGTGCCCCAGCTTATTCTCCCTTCTTTCTTACAGTTATTCAGTTTGGGGGAAACAAAAAAAGCCTGGGTATGTCCCTCTTCTTCTAGTAGGTCCAACCTACTTTGAAACTTACTGGTGATCCTGTTTTCTTGCAGTCCAGTACTTGATACTAATGGGGATAGGGGGAGAGGGGAGAAGGTGGACTCTTTGATGAGCACAGGCTTTCTACTGTTTATACTAGGTGAACAAGTTGAGTCAAAAACATGACATCCATGTCAAAATTTGGTAAAAAAATTCTTGCCACATTACTATGCATATTTAACTTTAATTGAAATGATCCACGAAAATTTACAATAACACAGTTGCCGATAAACTATATCATGCATATGAAACTTGGAAAACTTTGGACCGGGGCATGGCTGGAGTGGCAGAGTGCTTGCCTAGCAGATGCAGGGGTCTCTGAGTTCAATCCTCAGTACTGCCAAAAACCAAAAACCAAACCACCATCACCACGACAAAAAAAATCCTTTAAATTTTTGTTACTAGTTCACACAAAATAGCAATGTTATTTCACTGGATTAAATTGCCCAATTATTTTCAGCAGGTAATGACTCTGAATCATGACACCACTAAAATAGCACATCTACAACCCAGGAAACACAGTTGATTGATTTTGAATTGTGAGTGAGAAAAAGTTTTTTAATCCATGTATCTAATCAGTCCAAAGCAGATTATTCAAGGGTACTTTTTGCTTTTGTTGTTATTGAGTGGTTAGCACCCTGATAAGGCCCAGCATATAGTAAACTCAATAATTTCAAATGAACGAATAATTTCTAGCCTTTTTATTTGCAAAAGTGCCTGATTCTTCAGGTTTAGTTATGAACTGGTGCTTAAACTGACAGTGGATGTTGTTATCATAGTGAGTGTACTCTGTACCTGCTGCTGGTCAAAGTGTGGTCCAGAGATTGGCCTCCTTGGTATCACCAAGGATTTGTGAGAGGTGCTGAATCTGAAGTTCTACTGCACACCTACTGGATCAGAAACTGCATTTAAAGTAGATTCCCAAGTGATGCTTAGGGACATTAGAGTCTAAGAGGCACAATCTTAAAGTAACCTAGCCATCATTATTATTTCCACATTGCTGTAGGATCTATTATCCCGGAGATTTCTGTTTTCCTAAGTAGAATTATTCTATGAGAAGAAGACTTTCCTCTACTTTCTGATTGAGTGTATGCAAAAGAAGTTTTCACATCTTTTTTTTTTTTCTTTGTAAGGGTTGCTCAAGCTTAGAAACTCTGTGAATTCCTACTCCTGAGCTGTGAATCAGGGGGCTTTTTATAAGGGAAACTCCCTTATAAAAACTTTTAAAATAATTAAACCAATGGTTGGCTATTAAAATGTTGTTGCTTACACAGTTTTCTTCTTTAAAAGAATGCTTGTTGGGGTGTATACTCAGCACAACACTTATGAGAGATTTCTTGCCACAAAATGTTTGTAATAGCTCCTGAAAGAGAAAGTGATTATCACAAGTCAGTTAGGTCTTGAAAAAAAAAGCAATAAAAATGTTTTTCTAAGACCACTCATGTGTAAATTTATCAAGAGAGTTGAATCATTTGTTAACTTTTATTTGCTTTCACTTAATCATTATCAACTCAAATTTCTACTTTATATAGAAATAACACTGGCTGTTTAACTTGTCTAAAGTTACTAAGATTTTTGGTATAGAAAAGCACTTACATAGCTAATTATTCTATTTTTCAATTAAGTAAAACTATCTCAAGTAGGTTTTTTCAATGTCTGCTTCAGTATATAAAGTTCTTTTTTAGCAATGCAAGTGCTGAGGCCTAGCCAACCTCTCTACCTGTGGAGAAGCCCATAAGACCACTGTGGGGCTCGTGGCAAGAGAAGGAAATCACACTGGAAAAAGTCCACAGCCAGCACATGTGCAGGTCTCTACCTTGGCACCTATCACTCTGTAGAAATTGCTTGCTAGAAGGTTGCAAAGGGTGGTGTTGAAGCCTGGGACTTTGGATTCAGACAGATCCAGTCCTATAATACCATGAATCCCCAGATCAATTTTAAAAAGATAATGAGGCAGGATAGAATTAGGAAAAAAATATGACTTAATAGTGTATGTGTATGTAGGTTGCCCATGCTCTGACCCAAGGACTACCCTCTCCTGGCCCAGGACCCACCCCCCCATGTTCCTCCCCACTCATTGATTATTGGATGGGAATCACTTGGTTCCTCCCTTCCCATAGGTTAGCATAAGTTTTAACAGCATCTGGAGAAGGGAAGCACGCTCTCTCTGCTTCCAGCTTCCATCTGGGCCCATCATGCTCCCTTTTGTATTTCCCTTTCCTAACTTTTAATAGTCTCCATTTATGCTCAAGTGTCTTGTCATGGATTCTTCCTAGTTGAATACAAAGAATTTGGAAGTCTTCTGATAACAGATTGCACTGGCGCTGTTAACAATAATAGTGATAATTTTGAGCTGAAGTTCAATGAAGAATCAGCTCTGTTTTTTTAGATTGAGAGCTCTTTGAGGACAAAGTCTTATCTTGAAGGTACCTGGCGCAGAAGAGAGTCAGCACATAGTAGGTGTTTAATAAATGCATATCATTACTTTTTGTATTATTACCTTTTTGTATTTTATTTACTGGTTATAGTTTTCTTTTTATGAGAATGTGGTTGGTGTGGTGGTGTTGACTTGGTATTTTCACTGGGCCATTTGCCTGTGCCAAACATATTGCCTGTGGGTAGTTAAGTACCCGATGTAGGTGAGTGTGTGAATGAGATAATGTCTAGGTGTTTGTTAATAGTTCATGCACTACATGTTCATATATCTTCACAGTAACTAACACTTACTGCCTGACAATGTGGTTCTAAGTGAGTTTCACTTATTAACTCATCTACTGCTTTTAGCAACCACTTGATGCTTGAAAAATAGGTATTACTGTTATAATTTTCATTTGCAGATAAGGAAACTGAGGCACAAAAAAAGTTACTCAAGGTACTATCCATAGAGAATGAAGCTAGATTTTGAATTCAGTCATTCGTCTCCAGTATCCATGAGAGTCACTCATCAATTTTTCCACTTTGTAGGTGAGGAAGTTAAGATATAAGTGGACTTCCTATAATCACACTTTGAAAATTGGCAAAGCAGGTAATTGGACCTGATATACTCGTCTATATGTCAGGGTTCTTTTCATACCCTACCATTCTAGACATTTCATTATGACCCCAGAGACATAGATTTCCAAGAACAGCCAATATCTGTCTCCATTGCCAAAAAGGTCAAGGATTCTTCATCAGAGGCATAGTAAGAAACAAAATAAAAGTCCCCAGCATGTCAACAAAGTTCTTTCATGTATATTCTTTGTGGCTCTGTCAACATATCTTAAGAAAAGTGAAGACGTTGTGGGGGAAAGCCCAACAATTACAAGGAAAAAGGCTGTCAGAGCTGCTGTGAAGGGCCTATTAGCAAATGAGTGTGCTTCAGTCTAGGAAGACAAAAATCGATAATGAATGTGAATTTGACATCTATGAATTACAATGCGTAGACATGACTTTTAAAACAATTTCAAAGTATCATTAAAGCTTAAATAATTTAAACTTTGGAGTTAAGTGTAAATAAAATTGGATGTATTGGATTGTAATACAATATTGTAATACAATATTGTTTACAATATTGGATTGTAAACTAGTGGAAGTTCCTAGACCAATTGGCATGAATCTCTGAATGTATTTTTAAGGGTTTAGATAAGCCAATGAATATAAATCCCTAATGCATCATTGAGGGAAATTAGAGTTGTTTATTTCTTATCCCTGAGATAGATATCTAAGAGCTTGGTGTCTGGAGTCGGATGGATCTGAGTTTGAACTTTAGCTCTGATCCTTACTTGTTAAGGAAATTTAGGCAAAATTCTTAACTTTTTGCTTAGTTTATTCATCTGTACAATGGGCTACTAATGATTCATAGGTTTAGAGACAATTAATAGAATTGATTTTGAATAGAATTAAACTTATTGCACCCACGCACATGAAAAGTACTTAAAGTCTGGCGCTTGAAATGTTAACCATTGTCATTAGCTGTCATAAATGCTCAGGGTGGCATGAACTGCGTTCTCTTTGTCCATGTGAGGAGTTCTCTGGTTTAGAAAGAGCATGCAGAGGTGTTTGAGTGAAAAAAACAGGGATCTATTTTTCTCTTATACCTCAGGAACTTCACCGTGGAAGATATGCTCGGATTTGCCTGTGTAGTATAAACTCCATTGGCATAACTATTCCCAACTGTTGGCATATTTTCTAAGAGAAAGATTTGAAAACATTGCACCTGACAAACATAGTAATAGCTCTTTTATTAAACCTTCATCCTCTGTGCTGCTTTAATTTGATTGTATCTAAGGCAAAGGGAAGGAAGCTGAATGAAGAAAACGGCTGGGTAAATACCTACTAATGGTTCAATGGCTGAGCAGAAAACTCCCATGAACAATGGACTATGGCTGAGAAGCTACCATACTCCTAATTGAGTCAGTTAGAAAGAAAAGTCATGCAGAATATCAATACCAGGAAGCACAGTCTTGTTGCATGTATCAGTGGTCTAGATTTTAGTGGAACAAGTGGTTAGAAATTAGAAACCAATTCACAGGAAATAAATTCCAGTGTGTACTTCAGATACAAGAGTACATAACCTCTGCTATAGAGATGCTGGTCCACACTCCAAAACCTGCTCACAACTCCAAAATCACTCAAAAGCTCTAAGATGAATGAGGAAAGCATTCAAAATTTTGTTAATAAAACAAAAAATTAGATGATTATGCTTAGATTTTACTTTTTTCGGGAATTTTAGGCATTCACATATATTAAGAATTGGTCAAAAGAAAACCCTTAAAAACTGGAGAAACATGTATGGTTGTGTATTTGTATAATAAGTCCACTCCTTTCAAAGAAGCAGTGATACTGCCTAAGAACAGTAAGCAAAATGAAAAAAAAGTCACCCATTTTGACTGAATTTCATTACTGGGAATTGGTTTCAGTGAAATAAATCTCTCCCTTTCTCTTCTCTCCTTGATGAACTATACATGTTCTGAACCCTCACAACTATGGCCTTCTGTGTCTGTCCGGTCCTTGCATAACCAATTTAGCAAGAAATTCATCACCCATCCTCCATTGCAAGTGGATCACCCACCCTTAATGGTTCCTTATCTCCTTACACTTTGATGTATGAATCCTTGGTTCACTTTTAGCAAGCATTCTTCTATGTTTAATATCTCCTCTTAGTAACTGCCTATCCACTGATCCCTGTACCCTATTCCTTGCAATGCTTACATCTCCTTGGTGTATGTAGAATTGAACCTAATCTTGCTCCTCTATTGCAATATCTCTTTGCAATAATCTTGAATAATGTCTTCTTTGCTGTTTTAAACAAGTGTCAGAATAATTTTTAATCTCCCGGAAAAACAGAAACAGAGAGAGAGAGAAAAGAGAAAAGAAGTAGAAGCAATCTAAATGTTTATTAGTGAATGGTTTGACTAAATGAATGAAAAAGCATAAACTTTGAAACAGCGTGCTTGGATTAATAGATAAACGGTGGTCAATAGTTGTTGAATACCATAGTAGTACTGTTCTAAATGCCTTAGGTGCTGGGTCTCATATGGGAGCTGACAGTAAACAGAGCTCAGAGCAGCAGCATTCTCTATCACACATGACTTCCTGCGTTCCTCTCCATATACAGTGACTTCCTCTGCTCATCATGGCAGATAATATAGCTGGTACACAGCTGCTCACATTCTTATTCTTTTTTCTCTCCACGGGGGAGCAGTGTTGGAGGACATAGTTCCAGCCTTCTTTCTATCCTTACAGCATCTTCCTCTTCAAAGGAAGAAGACTAATTTATCTTGCTGGCAACACTGAGCAATACTTACACACATTAAACTTTGTTAGCAGTGGTGAGGTCACAGCTTCAGAGTCCCTTGTCATCTTGTCTCCCTGCTGACTTTATGGACCTGTGCTATCACTTATCCTTTGTCTCCCAGTACTGACTAAACCAGACACCAAAGATTGTCTGGCAGGCCCAATTTAGTTTCTGAGCCTGATCATGGGCCAGTAAATCAAATGGGCCTGCTCTGTGACCCAGGGGTCTCCATTTCAGGGAACGTTTTCATTGTAGGAAGGCCTCAGCTGAAAGTTGTATTGCCCAACACAAGTTACCTAGGCCCTTTGTTTTGGGATTTGTTTGGGATTTTGTCTGACCTACAAATAAGGCTTAGTTCATACTTTGTTTTATAAGTTTATCTTTATAAGTATTTCTCAGATTTTGTAATACAAAGGAAAAGAGACAGTGGCATGCTAGTAGATGGTTTCTTTGGAAAGAAAAAGGCCTGATTTGTAAGAGTTGTTGGTTTTTATAACATAAATACTCTGGTGGTTTATTTCTAGCTCCCAGAGGTTTAACAACAGCTCGTTGACAAAAATCAAAATTCTTGAGGGCTTAACTATGTGTTCCCTTCCAACACATCATAGAAAGGAGGGAAACCATTAAGCTTTACCAGATAAGATCCACCCCAGTAGGGGAAAAACTGTCAATCTATTTTCAAACTCCTGGGGAAAAATTCAGAGTAGCTCAGCTTGTTTGTCAGGCTTCTGTCCTTGTGACCAGAGAACCATGACTGTGTGGTAGAAGTTGTTAGGAGTCTGTTGTAATAGTTTTGGGGGATCAATGTGTGCTGGAATAGCATCCAAGTCTTAGCTTGGGTTCTCCCAAAGCAGAGCTTGGGCCAAAGACAGAAAGTCTCTTAGAAATATGACCTGAAAGCAGTACAGAACCAATGTGAAAAGAGAGAAAAACAAAATAAAAGATGACTCATAAATTCTACAAATTCGTTACTCTTCTATCAATATTGGGTCATAAGGAGGTAATCTCAGCTAGCATATAGTAAGAAATAGGTGGCCTTCAGTGGACCCTGAGAACAAATCCAATCCAGACAAAGGTGGGGCAAAGAGAGGAGGACACACCAATCCTGGTGATGGCTCCTGAATCAAGTTCCTCTCTGAGTTTGGTTGTGTGAGCCAGTACATTTTTTTTTTTATTGTTTAAGCTTTACTGCTTGAATCAAGTTTTGTCATTTGCAACCAAAAAGTTCCAGCACTAATACAATCACTATCACAAAAGTCACCTTTATTCTGGTTGTTAGAGTTCTCTCTAGTAAGGTGGTGGTGACCTCCTTGAAATAAGGGCCCATGCATTTTATTCAACTTGTGTCCTTAACACCTAACAGAGCACATGTCATAATAGGAGCTCAGTAATGTTGTATTGAAAGACTAAATCTGCAATATTTAGTTGGCATCTTAATATTGATCTTTTCTAGTCTGATGAATGCTTTCTTAAAGAATGTAAGTTGGGAGCTAGGGATGTAGCTTAGAGGTAAAGCACTAACCTAGCATACTTAAGGCCCTGGGTTTAAACCCCAGCATCACAATAAGAAAGAAAAAAAATATATATAAGTGGGTTAAACTTTTTTCTTTCTGAGAAGAAAAGCAGACAAATTTGCAAAAAATTGACAAAATACATTTATTTAGGACAAAAAGAAAATGGTTACATGAAAGTTAACATTATTTAAAGGTGTACTATCAAAAGTAGAGGACTACTTTTTTCTCTTTTTGACTATATTAAAGCTATAAGGTTAATATAGGTATAGTTATAATTTGCTGCTTTAAACTATACTTAATATAGTGGAAAGATTTTTTTCCTGATTTTTATTTCTAAGAGCAGAATCTCTATGCAAAATAAAAATATAGCAGAGAAATTGCCATCCTGTTGATAATATTTTATCTTTTTTAGTCCTGAAAGTGTTACCCTGAATAATTTTGATCCTATTAATTAGAAACTAACAAAATAAATGTGTACTCCATAACCTGTTTCAGCCACTTATATCAAGACTTTACCACCTCTTCCCTATTAACTGAAAAGCTTTCTGAAAGAAAAGTTATAAAGTGATAATATCAGGAAGTCCACATAGTATTGTGTTTACACCATGTATTATTTGAGATTACCCTCTGTATTTGTTGCACATGGCTCCTTGAATGAGCACTTAAACTTTGTGTGAACTCTTGACACTATATATGATCTTCCAAATTATCTGGGATAGCTTTACTATTGGCAAGGAACTCATAAAAGCTTCAAATGCTATTCGAATTTATTTATCTAGAACCCAACATTTAGAAAAACAGAAGGCAGATGAACAAAAAGGAGATTAATAATATTATTAACAACACATTTTAAAATCAACAATATTTTGGAGACCACAATGTTTGTACAAAACCAACAAGTTCTATTTCTCTTCAGAACTCAAAATCTTTATATTTTCCCTAAGCCCAAACAATCGCTGCTAATAAGTGTCAATCCCTAAATATATCTCCCCCTTAGACTATAGCAAGAATAAAGTTTTTTCCCCCTTTGTTGTGAAAATTCCACACTCAGAATCAAAAGAAAATGAATAGTTTCATCCTCCTTGCCTTTGAGTAGGATTCAGAAATTAAAAGCAAATAAAGTGTGGTAGGAAAAACACTTTATAGTTTTCTTACCAGATAAGGGGCCAACGTGTCAGCATTGGCTAGACAATGCCCAGTTTCCTCTGGGCTCCTGAGCAGCTGTGTTTGTGTGTGAACAATCTATTCCCAAAGCAGAGCAAATGGTTCCCAGATGTAACCCAGACACCCACAAAAGTGGAAAGTGCAAATCATGACTCTGCATTTATGTTTGTTTTTATTTGTAAATGTTCACTGTATATTTTCCCTTCCACAAACTTTCCTGAATATAAAGTTTCATTTTGATTAATTCTCTTTGCAATCATTTATGTTAATTAGGAAAATTATTAAAATGTTAAAAAAAAAACCCCCACAAAACCCAATGCTTTGATTATTTAGTGTGGATTTGGTGCTAGAACATTTTAAATTAATGAAAGTTGGGTAAAAAATAATTCAGCTCTGTAACTGACAAAATTTTATTACAGGATTAGGTGAGTGTCTGATCAAAATGAGATAATATGACTTTAAAATTTTCTTTTGATTTATTGAGAATCTTTCTTCCTTTTCTTCCTCTCTCCTCTTTTCTTCCCACCCTTCTTCCTCTATCCCCATATCCTCTGTTTCTTGGCATTGTTTTTTCTTTTTCTTTCTCTCTTCTTCTTTTTTTTTTTAAAGATGATCTCAGCCTGGAATAAACATTCTTTCGAAATTGACTGGGAATTTTGCCAAGTATAGTGTGTACACGTCAGCTGTTTTCTGGAAAATAATTGCACCATGTGACAATGTCTATTTTTTTAATTATTACTGAGGAGTGCCTTCAAGATATTTCATCAGTTCAGGATTTCTTACACCGGCAGTGGCTTTTATTTCCTGATGTGCTGATTAAGCAGATAGATGACATTTGACATTTTGTATAGGTGAGCAAAAATAATTTTTATAATTACTAAGACAGAGCTCACAGAAGTTATGAACATTCCTATTATACCAAAGGTTTTAGGACCTGCAGCCTGGGGAGCCTGAAGTGTTCAAATTACCCAAAGGAAATATTCACCAAACTCTATGAGTATGTAAAGGTTGCTGCCTGGGAAGGCCCCAGCATGTCTGAGGAGCTCAAAATGCTTTGCAATAAATCTTCCAAGGCTTAATCTGTCATGCAGGCAGGGCCTCCTGTATTTCTAAGACATGTATATGTTTGTGTGCTAAATTCAAGAAGTATTAATCCAAGATCTGAGAAAAAAAGAGTCACTTTGTGAAACTGTATTGAGAACACACATTTGGAAATTCACAAATGTGAAAACAAAGTTTTTAATCATGGTAGAGGGGAACGGAAGCCTTATTTCCTCTTTCCACAGCTGCTCCCCATCATCACTGTAGGGTGAACTAAAGATTAGAACTAGAGTGTTCATGTGAAAAGAAAACTATTTTAGGATCATCATGCTGTGTCGCTCAGTAACAATGAGATTTTCGAATATAACAAAACAGGCTTTTGAATTGTGTTTTTATATGTCTTCTGTGCGAATGAAGGTGGCTGGTGACTTTTTTTGTGAAGCTTTGTGGAGGCCAGAAGGCCTTACCCAGGTGTGTGGACACGATCTTCTGTCAAAGGACTTGAGTCTCTGAGGGTCTTGAGATTCTCAGCTGGGAACTGAAATGACCTTGGTAGAGGAAGGGAATTCTTTACTCTTTGAGTCTTAATTTCTCAGTCTAAATAAGTTGGGAGACTCTGGCCTGTGCTGGTTGAAGTGGGTTCTAAAACAGTACCTGTGACTTGCATGCTGTACCTCATTCCAGCCAGACTTGAGGAGTGTACACTATTTGTAAACTATGTTATCTCTGTAAAGAATAACATCACTTTGTTTATCTTTAGTATTTAAAAAATTCCATTGTTTCCTGACTTCTTCTGGCTTACTCTTCCATTCCTTAGTGTGGACAAAATGTTCAGTATTAATAAACTCTCTCCCCTTTGCATTGCATGAGAAACCCAAGCCTTACTCATCTAGGAGGATGGGAGAAGCTCCTGGTTTTCAGTCTGTGTGGTTACTGCCACCACTTTTTGTTGCCTAGGACGATCCTGTAGTTCACTCAAAATTTAGACTTTGTGATTTCTTCTCTTGTGCTAAACTCACTGATAGAGCTGTCTGCTGAGTCTCCCAGAGCCAACACCAGGGTCCAGCTTCCCATGTGTGTTATTACTTTTTTTTTAAATTGTCTTTGAATCTTTATTTCAAGTAATAGGAGGAAACAACAGAGAGTGCATACTTGGGTATGCCAGAACTCGTTATTTTTTTTATAAAGAAAACATGAATAAACACCAGATACAAAAGCTTTGCAATAGAGAATAAACAGGAAAAAAAACCAAAAAAAAAAAAAAAAAACCCCAAAACAAAACAAAAAAACCAACCCAAAGAAACTTGGGAAGGAAGAGTTGGAAGGGTCTTATGAATAGAATGTGAAAAATGGATTTAATCATATTTAAACTTTATTTGAACAGGTTTGTCCAAATAGCTAATCAGATAAAGTGAAAAAATAATTTAAGTCTTTCACAGTTCTGATGTCAAGAAAAGATCCACCTTTATAATTTCAACAATTGCTCTTAAGATGCAAGAAAGGACTGATGAAGTAGCCCAAGTAGTAGAGCACCTGCCAAAGAGGTATGAAGTCGTGAGTTCAAGCCCATTACCTCCAAAAACAAACAAACAAACAAACAACAAAAACAGATGCACAAGAAAAAAAAGTGAACCAAAAATAAAGTCCCACTTTGCAAACTTGATGGCAAACCTATCTTAAGGTTTCTCAGGCCCATTTAGATTCCTTTCTACGTCGTAGAAAACATTTTAGTTACTTTGTTCTTTAGAAATAGAAAAACATTTATAGATTTAAAACAATTGTTCCTTCAATTCCCATATGTGTTCTGTATATGATACTCTATCACATCTGGGGGGATTGCATCTGAGTGGGTCTTTTTTTTCCCTAGCTTTATTGAGTTATAAATAAAAATTGACAATACTTAAATTATTTCTACATCTTGGCTATTGTGAATAGTGCTGTAATTAATATGAGGTGCTGATTTCATTTTGGATATATATCTAGATGTGGGATTGCTGTATCATATCGTAGTTCTACTTTTTATTTTATTGTTTTATTTTATTTTTGCAGTGTTAGGGTTTGAACTTAGCACCTTGCACTTGCTAGGCAGGTGCTTTACCACTTGCACTACACCTCTAGTCCTTTTTTGTATTAGTTATTTTTCAGATAACTAATCTTTCACATTTTTTCCAGGACTTTCCTTGGAGTGTGAGCCTCCTACCCATGCCTCCTCCATAGCTGGAATTGTGGGTATGTACCACCATGCCTGATGTGGTGGTTCTATTTTTGTTGGAGGAATCACCATGCTGTTTCCATATTGGCTATATAAATTTACATTCCTACCACCAGTATGCAAAGTTTCACTGCTCTCTAGATCCTTGCCTAGATTTATAAATTTTTGATGTTTTGATACTAGCAATTCTGAGTGTGAGGCATTATGGCATGAATTTGGTTTGTATTTCCTGATGATGAGTGATGCTAAGAATTTTTTCATATACCTGTTGACCCTTTGTGAGTCTTCTTTTAGAAAATGTCTATTCAGTTCATTTGAGCATTTTTAAATCAGAGCTTTACTTGTTTTTGCTATTAAGTTGTTTGGGCTCCTCATGTGTTTTAGATATTGACCTCTTATCAGATGTATGATTTGGAGATAGTTTTTTCTGTTCCCTGGGCAGCTTCTTCACGCTGATATTTTCCTCTGCTGGGCACAAGTTTCATAGTTTGATAAAGTCCCATTTGTCTCTTTTTTTTCTTTTGTTTCCATACTTTGGTGGTCTTATAAAAAATAGCACCTAGTGGCATTGTTAGGGTTTGAATTCAGGGTCTAGTACTTGGTAGGCACATACTCTACTACTTGAACCACTCTCCCAGCCACTTTTGCTTCAGTTTGTTTTTTAGATAGGGTCTCAAACTTTTGCTTAGGCCAGCCTAGGACCAAGAACTTCCTACTTCTGCCTCCTGAGTAACTGGGATTACAGGTGTGTGCCATTATGCTTACCCCTTGATTTTTTTTTAATATACTGACAGAATAGAGGTCAAGTTTCATTCTTCTGGAGAATTCCAAGATGGCGGCTAGAGGTAGGAAGCAGAAAGCGACCCTCCTATAGTGAAATCTTGGAGAGACGCTGGAGACACACTTTGCAGGCATAATCACTGAGAAAAGGCATAACTTTGACCCCTCCACAACTCCAGCCGGCGCAGAGAATCTCCACTTCACGTTAAACGGAGAACCGAGGAGGCCCCCGGGGCCGCCAGTGGCCGGCGCCCATACGGCTTGGGAAGACGTGGACCAGGTGAGCTTCGCGGTACCGCGGTTCCCCCACAGACAAGCCTGGGCCAGAGCAGCATAGCCCCCTGGACAGACTGACCTCCACCCGGAAAAAAAAAGAGAAACTGAGTACTAAGCAGTAAGAACAGTTAAGACACGCTGGAAAGAGGGTGGGGCGCCCTGAGCGCTGAAGATTGGGGGAAGGGAATCCTTCCCGGGACTGTAAATAAACGAGCCTGGTGGGCCGGAGAGGCTCTGGCAGGAGCGGGCCGCGCCCAGCAACCAGGAGCGGGGACGCTTGTGAGAGGAGGGAAGACCCACTTCCCACGTGAACTGTAAACAAACACACAGGCCTGACAACGCGGGGCAGTGTCACCTTTCCCAGTGCTTGGAAAGGGGAAAGCCTGTAGCAGAGGCCCCCCGCACAGGAGAACTCTGAGCAAACAAAGCCTGTGGGACCAGGTGAGCGCTAGCTCACCCCAGAGATCTGCATAAATAACACTGCCAGCTACAGGCTGAGAGCAGCAGGCAGGCAAGCCACAGTTGCAGATACCACTCTCAGAACTGCCTCCAGACGCTTTTTTTTCTTTTTCTCCCTACCTTTGGTGAGAGAACAACTGAATTACACCTGCAAGCCGAAAAACTTACTGAAACTGTATTGCATTTGAACTGGGGACACTTGGTGGGGCTTTTTTTTTTTTATCTTCTGTGTGTGTATGAGTGTAGTTTTGTTCTACTTTATGCATCCCCTTCGATGAGACAACTACAGAACAACCTCTGAGGCACCAACTCCAGGACTGGAGATTGAGACGGACATCCAAATTATTAAGACTGAAATTGCATTGCTTATAAACTTGGAAGTTTTTTTTTTTTTTTAATTTTCTATTTTCCATTTTATTTTAATTCATTTTTGTATATAGATATTACTTTCATATACTTATTTTTTATTTTTTTATCTTTGATTTTCAATCCTCTCTCTGTCTCTCTATTGTCTGTTCAGCTTACTGTTGATTAGCACACTAACACTCCCTGTTTATACCTTTGAAACTCTCTTGTCTGATACCTTGTTCTGCTTTCTCCCTCTTGTCTGTATATTTGTTTTCCCCTTTTCTTTAACTTCTTGCTTTCCATCTCAGCTCACTCTTCCATTCTCAATATTACCATTGTTATTATTACAAGCTAGAAAACACTTAATTACACACAGTACAGGGACAGTAACAACACCAAGGACAATGACAGGAAGACAGAAAAAACAGGGAAACCAGTTTCCCCACAGCAAAAAATTAGTACAGGAACCAGAGGGGAATGAAGAGAACAGAAACTCAGATCCAGACTCCAACAAAATGAAAATAAACTATGCCAAAGGACCCAATGAAGCCCACAAGAATAATTTAAAAGAAGACATACTACAAGTACTCAATGAGAATTTTATAGAGATGATACTGGATAGGGTCAACCAAAATGTACAGGAGACACTCAAGAAATTCCAAGACAATAAAAACAGAGAATTTGAAAAAGCAAAAGAAGAAATAAAGGAAACCATAGAAGCACTGTATAAACACCAAAGTGAAAGAGAGAACACAATGAATAAATGGATAAATGAACTCAGGACAAAAATAGACAACAATAAAGAAGAAAACAGCCAGGATATAGAAAACCTCAGAAAAAAGAACGAAACAGAACTGCAAAACAAAACGGAAGGCCAATCCAGCAGAATAGAACAAACAGAAGACAGAATCTCAGAACTTGAAGATGAAATGGTAATTAAAGGAAAAACCGAAGAACTATTAATTAAACAACTCAAGACCTGTGAAAAGAAAATGCAAGAACTCACCGACTCCATCAAAAGACCAAACTTGAGAATCATGGGCATCGAAGAAGGAGAAGAGGTGCAAGCGAAGGGAATGCGCAATATATTCAACAAAATAATAACGGAAAATTTCCCAAATCTAGAGAAAGATATTCCCATACAAATGCAAGAGGCCTCCAGGACATCAAACAGACCAGATCAAAATAGAACTACTCCACGACATATCATCATTAAAACAACAAGTTCAGAAACTAAGGAAAGAATATTGAAGGCTGCAAGAGAGAAAAAACAAGTAACATACAAAGGTAAACCCATCAAAATCACAGCAGACTTCTCAACAGAAACATTAAAAGCAAGAAGAGCGTGGGGTGAGATCTTCCGGGCACTGAATGAAAATAACTTCAACCCCAGGATACTCTACCCAGCAAAGCTATCATTCAAAATAGATGGAGCAATAAAAGTCTTCCATGATAAGCAGAAACTAAAACAATATGTGACCACAAAGCCACCATTACAAAAGATTCTGCAAGGGATCCTGCACACAGAAAGTGACACCCAACTTAACCATGAAAAGGGAGGCAGCACCAAACCACAGGATAAGAAAAAGCAAGACAGTAGAGAGTAACATCAAGTTAGGTACACACAATCAAACCTTCAAACAACTAAGATAACTAAATGGCAGGAATCACCACATACCTATCAGTACTAACACTTAATGTTAATGGACTTAATTCACCCATCAAAAGACACCGTTTGACAAATGGATTAAAAAAGAAGATCCAACAATTTGTTGCTTACAGGAGACTCATCTCACCGACAGAAATAAGCATATGCTTAGGATGAAAGGCTGGAAGAAGATTTACCAAGCCAATGGCCCCCGAAAACAAGCAGGAGTAGCAATACTTATCTCTGACAAAGTAGACTTCAAACCTACATTGATCAAACGAGATAAAGAAGGACATTCCATACTAATAAAAGGGGAAATAGACCAAAAGGAAATAATAATCATCAATCTGTACGCACCCAATGTCAACGCACCCAATTTCATCAAACATACCCTGAAAGACCTAAAAGCATATATAAACGCCAACACAGTGGTTGTGGGAGACTTTAACACTCCATTATCATCAATAGATAGGTCATCCAAACAAAAACTCAATAAAGAAATCCAAGATCTAAAATATGCAATAGATCAAGTGGACCTAGTAGATGTCTACAGAACATTTCATCCAACCTCTACACAATATACATTCTTCTCAGCAGCCCATGGAACCTTCTCCAAAATAGATCATATCCTAGGGCACAAAGCAAGCCTCAGCAAATATAAGAAAATAGAAATAATACCGTGCATACTATCTGACCACAATGCAGTAAAAGTAGAACTCAACAACAAAAGTAAAGAACAAAAAACATGCAAACAGCTGGAAACTAAATAACTCATTACTTAATGAAGAATGGATCATCGATGCAATAAAAGAGGAAATTAAAATGTTCCTGGAAGTCAATGAAAATGAAAACACAACTTACCGGAACCTATGGGACACAGCTAAGGCAGTCTTGAGAGGAAAGTTTATAGCCATGAGTGAATATATTAAAAAGATTGAAAGATCCCAAATCAATGACCTAATGATACATCTCAAACTCCTAGAAAAACAAGAACAAGCAAATCCCAAAACAAATAGAAGGAGAGAAATAATAAAAATAAGAGCTGAAATCAACGAAATAGAAACCAAAAAAACCATACAAAGAATTAATGAAACAAAAAGTTGGTTCTTTGAAAAAATAAACAAGATCGATAGACCCCTGGCAAACCTGACTAAAATGAGGAGAGAAAAAACCCAAATTAGTAGAATTAGTAGAATTAGTAATTAGTAGAATTAGGAATTACCAGGTTCTATGTAGTGAAGCTCTGACAGCCTCAGAAGTCAAAGCAAGGACATTCTTATTAAAGCAGGAGCACAGCTGGTTGTGAGTACAGCTCATCAGACCCAATGTTAGAAGCTGCAGTGGAAGGAGAATAATTTTAGTGAAGACCTTACATGGACATATGCAAAATCTAAGTCACTTTAAAAAAAAAAAAACCAAGAGGTTTTTTGATGGCAATTTTTGCCATCAATCATAATTGAATTCCTCTGGCAATGTCCCCCATAATAATAATCGCTAACATTTTAAGCATGTGTGGCCATTGCTGGGCTAATAGACTCACGTACCAAGTCCTCCATCTTCACCATAGCCCTAAGGTAGTTGCTATGTTATCTTCATTTTACAGATAGAAAACTGAGAGGTTTATGGATTTAAGTGACTTTCTCACTTGCACTAGTCTTTCTGATTCCATTTTTTTATTCTTTTTTTCTTTTTCTGTCTTTTTTGGTGGCATTACTGGGGTTTGAACTTAGGGCCTCACACTTGCTAGGCAGGCACTCTACCACTTGAGCCACCCTACCAGTCCTGTTTTGTGCTGGGTATTTTCAAGATAGGGTTTCACGCCCAAATTAGTAGAATTAGGAATGCAAAAGGGGAGATAACAACAAACACCATGGAAGTCCAGGAAATCATCAGAGACTACTTTGAGAACCCATATTCAAATAAATTTGAAAATCTAAAAGAAATGGACAGATTTCTAGATACATATGATCATCCAAAACTGAACCAAGAGGAAATTAATCACCTGAATAGACCTATAACACAACATGAAATTGAAGCAGCAATCAAGAGTCTCCCCAAAAAGAAAAGTCCAGGACCTGATGGATTCTCTGCTGAATTCTATCAAAACGTTAAAGAAGAACTGATACCAACCCTCCTTAAACTGTTCCATGAAATAGAAAGGGAAGGAAAACTGCCAAACACATTTTATGAAGCCAGTATTACACTTATCCCAAAACCAGGCAAAGACACCTCCAAAAAGGAGAACTATAGGCCAATCTCCTTAATGAACATTGATGCAAAAATCCTCAACAAAATAATGGCAAACCGAATTCAGCAACACATCAAAAAGATTATTCACCACGACCAGGTAGGCTTCATCCCAGGGATGCAGGGGTGGTTCAACATACGAAAATCAATAAACGTAATAAACCACATTAACAGAAGCAAAGACAAAAACCACTTGATCATCTCAATAGATGCAGAAAAAGCCTTTGATAAGATCCAACATCATTTCATGATAAAAGCTCTAAGAAAACTAGGAATAGAAGGAAAGTTCCTCAACATTATAAAAGCTATATATGACAAACCTACAGCCAGCATTATACTTAACGGAGAAAAATTAAAACCATTCCCTCTAAAATCAGGAACCAGACAAGGATGCCCACTATCTCCACTCCTATTCAACATAGTACTGGAATTCCTAGCCAGAGCAATTAGGCAAGAAGAATGAATAAAAGGAATACAAATAGGTAAAGAAACTGTCAAAATATCCCTATTTGCAGACGACATGATCCTATATCTTAAAGACCCAAAAAGCTCTACTCAGAAGCTTGTAGACATCATCAATAGCTATAGCAAGGTAGCAGGATATAAAATCAACATAGAAAAATCATTAGCATTTCTATACACTAACAATGAGCAAACGGAAAAAGAATGTATGAAAACAATTCCATTTACAATAGCCTCAAACAAAATCAAATACCTAGGTGTAAACCTAACAAAAGATGTGAAAGACCTCTACAAGGAAAACTATACACTTCTGAAGAAAGAGATTGAGGAAGACTATAGAAAGTGGAGAGATCTCCCATGCTCATGGATTGGTAGAATCAACATAGTAAAAATGTCGATACTCCCCAAAGTAATCTACATGTTTAATGCAATTCCCATCAAAATTCCAATGACATTCATTAAAGAGATTGAAAAATCTACTGTTAAATTTATATGGAAACACAAGAGGCCACGAATAGCCAAGGCAATACTCAGTCAAAAGAACAATGCAGGAGGTATCATGATACCTGACTTCAAACTATATTACAAAGCAATAACAATAAAAACAGCATGGTACTGGCACAAAAACAGACATGAAGACCAGTGGAACAGAATAGAGGATCCAGATATGAAGCCACACAACTATGAGCAACTTATCTTTGACAAAGGAGCTAAAAATATACGATGGAGAAATAGCAGCCTCTTCAACAAAAACTGCTGGGAAAACTGGTTAGCAGTCTGCAAAAAACTGAAACTAGATCCATGTATATCACCCTATACCAAGATTAACTCAAAATGGATCAAGGATCTTAATATCAGACCCCAAACTCTTAAGTTGATACAAGAAAGAGTAGGAAATACTCTGGAGTTAGTAGGTATAGGTAAGAACTTTCTCAATGAAACCCCAGCAGCACAGCAACTAAGAGATAGCATAGATAAATGGGACCTCATAAAACTAAAAAGCTTCTGTTCATCAAAAGAAATGGTCTCTAAACTGAAGAGAACACCCACAGAGTGGGAGAAAATATTTGCCAATTATACATCAGACAAAGGACTGATAACCAGAATATACAGGGAACTTAAAAAACTAAATTCTCCCAAAACTAATGAACCAATAAAGAAATGGGCAGGTGAACTAAACAGAACTTTCTCAAAAGAAGAAATTCAAATGGCCAGAAAACACATGAAAAAATGCTCACCATCTCTAGCAATAAA
This sequence comes from Castor canadensis, assembly GCF_047511655.1. NCBI lineage: Eukaryota > Metazoa > Chordata > Mammalia > Rodentia > Castoridae > Castor > Castor canadensis. Next base: position 35,542,505 of record NC_133394.1, on the reverse strand, counting down.
GGAAATGCAAATTAAAACCACGCTAAGATTCCACCTCACCCCTGTTAGAATAGCCATCATCAGAAACACCACCAACAACAGGTGTTGGCGAGGTGTGGGGAAAAAGGAACCCTCTTACACTGTTGGTGGGAATGTAGACTAGTACAACCACTCTGGAAAAAAATTTGGAGGCTACTTAAAAAGCTGGACATCGATCTACCATTTGATCCAGCAATACCACTCTTGGGGATATACCCAAAAGACTGTTACTCCAGAGGCACCTGCACATCCATGTTTATTGCGGCACTATTCACAATAGCCAAGTTATGGAAACAGCCAAGATGCCCCAGCACTGACGAATGGATTAAGAAAATGTGGTATCTATACACAATGGAATTCTATGCAGCCATGAAGAAGAACCAAATGTTATCATTCGCTAGTAAATGGATGGAACTGGAGAACATCATTCTGAGTGAGGTTAGCCTGGCCCAAAAGACCAAAAATCGTATGTTCTCCCTCATATGTGGACATTAGATCAAGGGCAAACACAACAAGGGGATTGGACTATGAGCACATGATAAAAGCGAGAGCACACAAGGGAGGGGTGAGGATAGGTAAGACACCTAAAAAACTAGCTAGCATTTGTTGCCCTTAATGCAGAGAAACTAAAGCAGATACCTTAAAAGCAACTGAGGCCAATAGGAAAAGGGGAACAGGTACTAGAGAAAAGGTTAGATCAAAAAGAATTAACCTAGAAGGTAACACCCATGCACAGGAAATCAATGTGAGTCAATGCCCTGTATAGCTATCCTTATCTCAACCAGCAAAACCCCTTTTTCCTTCCTATTATTGCTTATACTCTCTCTACAACAAAATTAGAGATAAGGGCAAAATAGTTTCTGCTGGGTATTGGGGGGGGAGCGGGAGGGGGTGGAATGGGTGGTAAGGGAGGGGGTGGGGGCAGGGGGGAGAAATGAACCAAGCCTTGTATGCACATATGAATAATAAAAGAAAAATGAAAAAAAAAAAGTTTCATTCTTCTGCACATGGATAGCCTTTTTTCCCAGCACCGCTGATTCAGTTTTAACTCTAGGAAATAGTTAAATATTATTACATATTTACCCTGATGGTGCTGGTACAACTGTTTCCATCCAACTCTCTACAGTTATTCCTTTTTTTTTTTTTGGCCAGGTCTTATTTATACATGCTAGCCTTGTTGTAGCTTTGCTTGTTGATTTTAAAGGAAGGGTTATTGTGTAAAAATAGAATGTTAAAGGTGAGCAGTCATTACCTTACTTCTTGTCTCAAACCACTCTGGTAATGGCTATTGACAGAAGTGAGATCCCTAAGGAGAATTTAACCAGTCAACTATAGACAGGTCTTCATGTCCTGGAAAACTGTTTTTTATCACATCCCTTTGGCAATTGTGGAAAATCCGGATTTGATTTATATTAAGGAGGAAACAAATTTCTATTTTTAAAAATCCATGACTGTTGGATTCCCATGCATTATGTGTCACTAGCTATTTAGAACTAGAAAAACCTAAACAATACACCTTGGATTTGTCTTTCAAGGTAGAATATAGAGTGTTTCTTTCTGATCAACAGGACAGAAGAATCTTTAGCCTCAGAAATACTGTAGAAAAGAGATGGAATGATAATCATAGCCACCTCCCATATTTCTATTTTTAGTAATTGAAGATAGAGTACATATGAATCTAATATGACTAGTTGCATATATTTCTTATTGTTTTTCTGCCTCTAAGTCTTAGTAAAATTTTGTTGATTAGTAACTATATGCAGTCAATACAACTGGATTTTCTTGTACTAACCAGAGGACTTTCACAGACACAAGGAAAATTGGTGAGCACTCTTGCCTATGCTGGCAAGAAATAACACATATCTATTTTGACATTTTGCTTCTCTTTGAAGATAAAATGATGATTAAAAGTATGAGAAATGGACCTTTTTTTGTTTGTTTGCAAAGCATGCTGTAAAAATGGTAGTGAATTTTTTCTACTTTAGGACAAGGCTATAGCTCTTCCAACTTTTTTATCCCTTCTCCCTTTTTAAAATGTATAAATGACAGTTCTTGAATGTGAGTGTACAGTTGATAGAGTTGATAGCTTTCAACTTTATTAAGGTTCTCAAAAACCCTTTAAAAGGAAATCTGTTGCCACCTAGTGTCTAGTTCCTAGAATAACTGAATTACTGTATTTAGAAATATTTATAAGTTTCCTAAGACCACTTGGTGGCACTATGGACATGTTCATTAAAGCACAACTTAGAATTTGTGGACTAGCTGTTTTACCTTGATTCATAGGAATTTGCAAATTCATTGCTTTTTTTTCAAGTTAACACATTTTTCTATGAAACGTGATAATTTCTAAGAAATCTGGTATTTTTTTAGAACTGTTGCTTAAACCCTCTAAGTCATGAAAAACTTAAATACTTTCAGATATAATTCCTGATTATTGAAATTTTAAGGCTTTAAAAAGTTCAGACCATATTGTCCTTTCACCTCTTTCTCTCACTTATTCATATAACTGTAATTTCAGACCAACATCAATACAGAGAAAAAGGTTCAAAACATGTCCACAAATACTAAGCGCAAATGTACCACACATAATCCAAAAGAAGAAAGAAAAATAACTCAGATGGAACTAGTTTATCACAGGCCTCATTGTATTTAGAAAGTGTGGTGGTGGTGGTGGGGTAGTAACTTCTGTTTCATGCACCAAATCTAGTGGGGGAAGGTTATCTTCTCACAAGAATATTTGCCTGAGGGGATGATTCATTACAAAGGGACACAAAAAACAAGAAATGAATCCAAAACACAAGAAATGCTTATGGAAATTTTTGTAATTTACTGTATGAGTATGCTTCAGGTTTCATTTTGGTTTTGCTACAATTAAATCTGGTAGTAGCAACACTAGGAAGTAAAATTTATTCCATTTTCTATAGTAAGCAAATTCTTGAAGAAATTGCTCTGATTAACTGATTTTCTTTATGATTCAGCAAGGAAGAGAAGGATAAAACAAATCAGGGTTTTACAACATAACAGCTGGTTAAAAAAATTGGACACTAAGAACATCAAAGCATCAAATGAAGTTTTGGTGGTTAATAGCACATATCATACATTATCTATGATCTCTATCCATCCTGTGACCTAACATATCCATCCACAATGTCTACTGTAGTTTCTCAAGTATGTATGTCTAACATATTTTTGGTGAAGATGTAATTATAGGTATTCCATCTAAATACTGTTGATAGTGACATGGGAAGACTAATGCCAAGGTACTTCTCTGGTGTGTTCTGGCATTGGTGGTTTTGATTGTATTTCTTCATTGTCCTCTTTGGATCCTATTCCAAATCTTCATCGTTCTTCTCATTAACTCTTAATGTTTTTAGTAGGGCACCCAATTTCTTACTTAATTGGGAAATTTGTGTTATCTGACAATTGCCAGGATTCCCCCACACTTACTGATATAGAGGCACTTCTCTACCTCCACTCCCCATACTCAGAGGATATGTTCTTCATGCTCAAAGCCAAGCCCTTTCCTGGAGTCCTTGACTTCATTCCTTCCCTCCCCATCTCCAATGCCAGAATGTTGCTTCATCAGTCAACTCACTCTGTTCTGTATCTTCCACCATAATCTTTCTATTGACTCCAATACTGAGTCCATGAACCCAAAGTCTAAAAAGCCCAGATAGCAAAATAACAAAAAGGTAACTTCTTATGACAAAAAAAAAAAAAAAAAAAGACACAGCAAACAACAAATCAGTCCTTTTTTGACTCAAAACTTCTCCTTTGTCTTTCACCTCATCTTTTTTTTCTTGTTTCCTTTCAGGACTAGGGATTGAATCCAGGTCCCTGCACATGGGAGGCAAGTGCTATTCCACTTGAACTACAGCCCTGGCTATCCTTCCTTTTTTTGTTGATGAGTTATTGCTCCTTTTTCATCCCCTTTTCATTCCTCAACTTACTAAATTTTCCATTTGACCCACAGACTTTTCCCTTTTCTGACTGTACATTATGAATTTTAAAACTTGATTTCTTCCCCTTTTCTTGTCGCTTTTCTTTTAGTGTATCCTATTTGGCCAGACTGACATCTAACTCAAGATTCTTCTGTCTAAGCCTCCCAAATGCTGGGATTACAGACATGTACCACCATGCTTGTCTTAAAATCAGTTCGTTTAGCAATCCGCAGTAATCATGTGAAAAATTTTGGTTGTTTGGTTATATGCAATTTTCAAATGAGAAAGTCCATTGCTTACCACTATTCTCAAAGTCACTTCTCTTTAAAAAGCTAATGACCATTGTTCTAAGTGACCTTCCAAGGTGACTTTAGTGATAATTTAGTTATTTAAACAAGTGCTTACTAAGCAAAAGTATAATTATTTCTCAACTAATGCTCAAGTAGAGATGACAATCTTCTTTACACAATAGGAAAATGAGGCATAGAGAGGTTAGGTGACTTGGCTAAGGAATCATAGTTGGGTGGGTGTTACAGTTTTAGTTCCCATTTATTTGATGATTTTTCTCAAGCCTGTCTCTCTAGCCCCTAACTTCCAAGCTTCAGATTCGTGGATAATTCAATAAGTCATATCCATAGATGACCCATGGGCTATCAAACTCAACGTTTGCAACATCAGTTTATTAACTTCTTTCTCCAACCTGTTTTACCCTTATTCTCCATTCAGAGCCTTGGAAATCATCTTGATGGTTTCGTTTCCTCTTTTAGGTTTAGTCAATTTTCAATCTTATTGAATTAAATCCAAATAATTATTATTTCACATCATGCACATAACAGTGTCACACCTATCTAAACTCCTTTGATGACAGAGCATTTTATGGTGATAAACAGGACAAGAAAGCATCCATGATCCCAACCCTATCTACCTTTCTGCAACCAACCATAGACGAAATGTGACCTTTTGACCACACTGCATACCTGAATTGATCCAGGGATAAAATCTAAGCTTTAAGCAGACTCTGTATCATTTAATTAGTCCTCCATGAATATTATTCTTGCACCTTGACTTTTGATAAAGCCAGGGAGTGACTCAGATATTTTGTTATCTACCAGATGGGTTGGAACAATTATTTGTGTTATTATTTAAGTACAATCATTTTTTAAAATCCACATGCTTCAAAAGCATGTACTTTAAAAATAAAACTAGCAAAGAGAAAAAAGTTAGTGACTCCTTATGAAAATGAAAATGTCCAACCTAGACTTCATCCTGAGTAGACATTGCCTACCTCCGCTTGGAGGAGGCCTGGGGAGTATTATAGAGAGTTTATAGATTTTTCTCAGAACACAAGTTGTGGGTCTGCTCCAGGATAAGGACAAATCAATCATCAAGGTTCCAAAGTTCTATGCTGTAGACCATGGCTTTAACAACTTAAGCTTGGAAAATTTTCAACACAGAATTGCCCATAGAAAAATCTCAGAAATCTATCTGTGAAATTTCTGAGCTTGAGAGCTTCTTAGTGAAACCTCTGGGGAAAGTTTTTGTGAAATATTATACCCCTGACTAATAAAAATGAGTGACACGCTGTTTAGAGTTGTTAGCTAAAAACCAATTAAACCTTGGAGTATATCTGCCAAGAATGTGTTTAGAGAAAATTGACCTTGCGAAAATTCTGTCTGATAGGGTACAGGGTAGAAAAATTTTGTGTTGAGTCCAGTACTATCACAGATTATTTCTTTTTCATTTTTTGCAAGGTGAGACTGGTTTCTTTCAGTTTCTGATAATCTCAATGATGCTGTTGCTAATTGGATATTTCTTTACAAATTATTAACAAATACAAATGTTATAGTTTTCTATACAATCAGCCAAAAAATATAATTAAATTAAGTGCTCAGAGCCTTCTAACTTTCTACTTACTAGCAATGAACCCAAACACTATATATTAGAGTTGTTCTCAGCGACTGGACTTGTGTGTAATGAGTCACTGCTTAATCACTTACATAATGACTCCTCTCCTGCATCAATGACATCTGGGTTAAAATGTCAAATTCTAACCCAGGTGCTGTGGTACTGTCGTGTAGAAAGCAAGGACTAGATTAAGAGACATACCATGAGAGGGTGAGAGGAAGGGGGAAGGAAAAAGAGAGCACCCATGTTCTTATACCTTAAAAATAATAAAAACAACAAATTTCCCTGTAATTTCTCTTCAAAAATTATAAAGTATTGTCAACTTAGTGCAACAAGTAGAATAGCAAGAAGAAAAATAAAGGAAAAAAAATGAACTATTTGTCATTTTTCCCACCTCTTTTTCCCACTCCACTTCTTATTTTCTTGGTTCCCCAAAGTGACAAACATTCACAGTGTGGTGAGTATTGTTTCACAAATTTCTACATGCTCATGTATGTGTGTGTGTGTGTGTGTGTGTGTGTGTTGGTTGCTACTATTTTTATAAAAAATGGGGTCTCACTCTATGTACTAGGCTTCAGTTTGCTTTTTTCTGTTCCTGTACCTCATATCCCATGCTGTCAACACATTAGTTTCTTGAAACATCCCCTACAGCTTCAGGTTGTTTTTATCACTCTGAAAAGCAAAACAAGGTGGTGTGTTGCTGTTTTCACTTACTCTTACATCTTAGTCTGTTTGGGCTGCTATAACATACCACCATAGACTGGGTGTCTTCTAAACAACAGGAATTTATTTCTTACAGTTCTGGAGCCTGGGAGTTAGGATTGCAACATACGAATTTTGGGGAGGAAGAAACATTTCATAGCATTTTGTCATTAAAAAAAAAAAGATAAGATAACTCTTGACTTGGAAACAGAGGGAAAGACAGGGTTTTATCATTGCTTTTGCCTTCAGTTAATTAATGAAAAATTGATTGAACTACTAATGTTTTGTTCATCATATTTTTAGTGTACATTTGTTTATTTCTACCTTGTTTTGATTTCCCCCTATTTAAGGTGGTTTAGAAAATTTATTTAAATAACATGATGAAGAATGTGGGAAAAAGGGAAAAGAAGATCAAGAATATGGTGATGCTGGAGAAAATACCAATGCCCGAGAATGCCCAGGGAAAGGCCCTGAAGAGACACACTTTGGTGCCAGCTTTGTCAGTCTTGGTACTTCTGAGGCCCAGAAAGTTCATGTCAAGTCTCATGGATCTTGAATTCAGCTCCTCCATTCTTTCAGTGGACCTGGACTTGAGCCTTCTTTTATTCATATAGGTACCAAGTAATTGCTATAACCAGTCAGCACCACGAAATGAGGTCTCTGGTGAGGGACTTGGAAAGAGTACAGCAGAGAGGGCTCTGGAGCCTCAGGTAGGATCACTCAAATGGCTGGGTGATGTGAAAGACTGAGACTGGAGTTCTACTTTCAAGGAAGCTTCTTGCACCCCTCCTGGGCTGGGCTGGCTGAACCATAGGCTTATCTGGGATTGTGCATGGAGTGCCTGCCTGTGTCTCCTCCAGCATGGTGGTCTCAAAGTAGTCAGAGTTCTGTGCTGGCTCGAGTGCCTCAAGGGCAAACAAGGCAGAAGCTGTAATGGACTTTTTAAGGACTGTACCTTAGAAATCACATGGTGTTGCTCCTCTGTACACTTCTGTTCAGAGGAGTCATGAGCCCCTCAGATTCAAGGGATGGCCACATGGGCTTCACCTCTTGATAAGAAGATTAAAGAATTTATGACCCTTCCATGAAAAAACTCATGTGAAATATTTATCTGAAAAGCTTTATGTTTGCATTGTATCAAAGAGGGAAACTGAAAAACTAAAACAAAACAAAACAAAACAAAAACTAGGCCAGCAATTTTGCATAAGCATTGCTCTTTTAAAAATGAGGCTGACTATATCCTGAGTCTAACTAGACTGGACCATACTCTTAGAAATTCTATGTGTTGGCAAACTATCAAAGTCAGAGAAGACATTGACTAAATTACAGAAAGTTTTTTTAATTAGGTACCTCATTCAGCTGGAGCTGTTTAAACTATTCTAAAGGTAAAAACATCACCATGACTAGGTAGTCTCAAACTGTGCCATAAGATTCAGGGTCTCGGCTCTAAGAGTAAAGCGGAGAAAACCAGCAGAAGCTTCCCAAGTGCCATGTGTGGTTTGGACTTCAAGAATACAGTGGACTTTCCACCTCCACAGGTGCCCTCATTAGCTCCAAAGGTGATGCTTAGCCCCCTAATGAACTCACTATATGGAATACTGTTCTCTTTTCTTTATTTCTTTTTTTCTCCTCTCCTCTCCTTTCTTTTCTCCCTTTCCCTCTCCCTCTCTTTTCTTTCTTTCAGACAGGGTTTTGCCCTTCAACTTGTGATCCTCCTGCCTCAGCCTCTTGAGTGCTGAGATCTGAGGCATGTACCACCATACCTAGCTTACTGAAGGGTTTTCAATGGAGTAAGATGTTTATAGTAGCCAAGTGCTGGTGGCTCATGCCTATAATCCTAGCTATTTGGGAAGCTGAGATTGGGAGGATCATGGTTTGAGGCCAGCCTGGGCAAATAGTTCATGAGACTGCATCTCCAAAATAACCAGAGAAAAATGGAATGGAGGTGTGGCTTAAGCAGTTGAGTGCCTGCTTTGCAAGTGCAAAGGCCTGAGTTCAAATCTCAACTCCCCTACTCCCCCCAAAAAAGATGCTTATAGTAAAACATGGCTAGTTGGTGGGCCTGATATCAGGTGTTCAGGATATAAAGCTGAATGAGGTAATGTAGGTTCCTTCAAAGAACTCATGATTTGAGGAGTGTTCCAGGTGTGTGAACAGATAAATTACAGCATAAGCTATTATTTGTAAAGGATAATTGTGATCTCAGAGGGAGATCTACCTGCTTGATTTCAGCCTGGATTGCCACCCTTTAACTACTTCCTTTCTGTTCACACCTGAGCATTTGAACCCTATCTCCTATCTGGCATTCCAGGATGTCTCCTTGATAGACTTCAAACTCAATGATTCCCTCTGCTTGGGTTTTTTTTTTTGTTTAATTACTGGAATTCACTCCCCCCGCACACACCCTTTCCTCTAACAATCTCTCTCCACCCAATATCCTGTTGTTTCTTGTCTCTGTGTATAAAAGTCTGAGAGAAAGAGATTCATTCATAAAAAATATATATAAATGGAGAACTAGCCATAACATCTGTAATCCTAACACTTGGGAGATTGAGGCAGGAAGATCACGAGTTCAAAGGCAGCTTCAGCTACATAGTAAGACCCTGTCTCTTTCTCTCTTTCTCTCTCTCTCTATATATATGCTGGGCAAAATGTCAGATTCTGGAGATACAGTGGGGAGTCAGTGTGTCCTGTCAGTAGGATACCTGCTGGTAGGATATCTCCTCCTTCCCTCCTTCCCTTCCTCCCTCCCTCCTTCCTTTGTTCCTCCTTTCTTTTCTTCCTTCCTTCCTGTGCTGGGATTGAACCTAGGGCCTCATGCATGCTAAGCAAGCACTCTATCATTGAGCTGTATCCCAACACTTAGGTTCTTAAATTATGTGCTGCCCCAGTCCAGTGTGTGTGTGTGTGTGTGTGTGTGTGTGTGTGTGTGTGTGTTGGGGGGGGTTAGGTCCCAAAGAAATCAAAGAAGGTTTTCTTAGCCAGGTGACATTTGATCTACTTTTTCAAAAGAAAAAAATAAAAGTTTTATAGGTTGAAGTAGAAGTAGAGTGTGGAAGATCAGATATTTTACACAGAGGTTACAAAACATGTAAAAAATAGGAAATAAAACTTCCTTGGAATTTTATTCAGCCATAAAGAAAAATGAAATTTTGTCTTTGCAGGTAAATGGATGGACTTGGAGAACATCATTTTAAGTGAAGTTAGCCAGGTTCAGAAAGCCAAAGACTGCATATTTTCTCTCATATGTGGGATATAGATCTAACACAATATAAGCAATATTATGAAAACAGGTCACTTTAAGGGGAGTCACCTATGTGAGAGGGAGGGTAAAAGAAGGATGTTAAGAAGGTGAATATGATTGATGTAGAATTTTTAAACCTGTTGAAACCTTCATAAAAAGAGGACTAAGTTAGAAAGGAGAAAAATAGAGATGAACCAAATATAGGTTATAATACATATATACATGGAAATGTCACAAGGAAACTTCTTGTGTAGCTGTCTCAAACAAACAAAAATGTCATTTTAATTTCTTTTACAAAATCAGAGAACAGGAGGTCAGAACAGGTTTGGTCTGGGGGGTGGTACCTGTGAGAGAGGGAAGAATGTGATGTGGGGAAAGGGTGTACGAAGGTGAATATGGTACAAAGACTGTGTACACATGTATGTAAATGGAAAAATGAGACCTGTTGAAACTATTCCAGGAACGGGGGGGGGGGGGGTGGGAGGGGATAAAGGAGAATGAGGGAGATGGTGAATTCAGATATGATATATGTGATATATTGTAAGAACATTTGTAAATGCCACAATGTACTACCAGCACAACAATAAAAAAAAGTGTGGTAAGGCATAGTGAAATTAGAAGTAGATTCACGTTGCATTGGGAAAGGTCTTGTATAGGCATTCTGATTAAGTTTGGACTTAATCCTGTAGGCAAGGGAGAATCACCAAAAATTTGTAAGCAGGATTGTGATAAAATTAGATTTGATAATCTAAGAAAGAAAACCCAGAAAGATAACTGAGGGAGTGGGAGACAGACAAACAGGGAAAAATCAGTCAATCTCTTTAGGGGAGATTAGAACTAATGAGAGTCTGAGTGAAGAGTGAATGAAGGGAAGGTAGGAGAAATTAATTCCAAGATACGGTTCTAATGGCAATCCATTAGAGTGGAAGACTTGAGACAAGATGAGGTCATGAATCTAGGACAGGAAAAGAGGGAAAAACTTGTGAAAGTAAGGTGATAACCTAGTTTTTTTTTTTTTTTTTTAAAGAGACTTATGTATCCAAGTGAAGATTAACAGGAGGCAGTTAGGGACTTTGATCTGAACCTAACAACAAAGAGAAGATGGGCTGGAAACCAATCTTCTGAGGCCATAAAAAGGGATAATAGACAGAATATTAAACAAATATTTGAGAAGTTGTGAGACAAAAGTCATCATAGATGTGGAAGCAGCAATCCTTGAGAAGAAGCAGCAAAGATTAGCTTCCTAGAAGGGAGGAAAGGTCAAATATCTGAGGATATTAGTTTGTTCTTGACCAAAGTTCTGTGAGTAGGTGGCTCATATGTTGTCACATGGTGAGGTCAGGACTACAATAAGGACCAGTTGCCAACCATGCTGCTTGGAAAGTTGCCACTGACCACTGATATTTTGTATGGTCCTTGGCCCTTTTTCCCGGTTCTTGTCAGGAATCAGAATGGAGTTAGAACACTCCTTAGACTGATTTCACTCCTGAGCATGGCAGGAATGTTGTTATGCCACTCATAAGAAATTTAAAAACTTGTGGATATTGCACCTTGAGAGAGATAATAACATATTAACTTTAACTTAAGCCAGTCTTTCAATTTCTGTTCCTAAATTTCATTTGCCTAATGCCTTTGTTTGATTGAGTACCACTTTTTGTTTTCTGACAAAAAACTCTATTGTGTTAGAGATGTTTTAAAATAGACCTTATGCAGTTTTATACTGGAAAACATTTTAAACTTTTCTAATAACTTCCTCCCCAAGAAAGATGTAAGAATTTTCTTCATCAGAATTAAATATAAAAGCTGACCTGAAGAAAAGGCTTTTGTTCAAATTTATTTGTTTCCATAGTTTATTTAATCTATAATGGGAGGTATAATTATTATAAATGCCCTGTTTTTAAAGATAAGTTGTTAAATTTGCACAGACCCTTATGAGAAGTATTTGGTACCAAGAGATCTAGGCTCAGTTAAGATGTTAAGTGACATGGGGTGTGGTGGAGTTAGGTAAGAATAATGCTGGCTGAATGCCCTGGAAGGATTAATATCCAAATACTGGTTTATCTAGCCGGATGAAAGCACTGATTGTAGATTAGAAGATTGTATGGTAACCAGGTGACCTGGAAATTATAAGAGGGAGGGAAGTCACCATGAAATCCAACCTAATCAAACCCATAGTCTGCTCTAGAGAAGGTGATATTGAGAAACAGCTTAAGGTAGCCCTGAAATTCACTTTTGAAATTTCATTCTCCCACTCCCTTATTCTTAATAGCACTTTTGTTTTCATTTTTTCTAAGTGATAAGATCTATGTGATGACTCCTTACTTTTCCTTTAAAATTGAGTGCTAATCGGCAGTGTAATTGAAACCTTTCCTGTTTAGCTTATAAATGAAAGCACCCATTATATGCATTTAACTAGGCTTTCTTTCTGATCATAATCTCTGCTGTGAGCTGCAGTGGTAATCATGGAACATCTACTGGCTCGTATCTACTGAACTATCTGTGTATAAGCTGTATTTTTCTTACTTGATAATAAATGCCTTGAGGCCAGGAAACACTAACTTTTCATCTATCCATCCATTCATTCAACCATCCATCTATCTATGGGACATTTGAATACCTGTACGTTTCAAGCACTGTGATGAGATTAGCGATAAATGAGACAAAGTCTTTCCTTCAAGAGGATCATACTCCAGTAAAGGCTGTTGTTCCCATTCATGATTGCACAAAAGAATCTCTTGGGGATCTGGGATCTGCTCCCAGGAATTCTGTTTTTATTATGTTGGAGTTGGATCTGGGCATCAGTATGCCCAGATCTGGTTTTTCAAGGTTATTCAAGGTTATTCTGGTAGAATATGAATAAAGAATTACTGACTTATGCTGATAGACTTACATTATATTAATTATTATTATTTTTTTTGCTTAGCTATCTTGAGACAGGGATTCACTATATAGTCCAGGCTGAACTCAAACTCAAATTCCTCCTGCCTCATCCTCCAGAGTGTTAGGATTATAGGTGGAAACACTGTATTCAGAAAGAAAAAGCCATAAAGCGTCTACTTGTGCTAAAAAAGAAAAAGAAACAAAATTTTATTGGTTCACAGAAGAAAATATGGTCATGTGTCTCCCCTCCATTTTCCTCCTTACAGCACCAAGCTCAGAAAATAGGGTCTTGAATATACTAACTTAAGCATTTCTTTTTTGTTAGCATAAATAAATTGTACAAACTACTTCCTTATGATACTTACATATATGAATACAGTGTACTTTGATCAGTTTCATCCTTTCTATTAATTTGTCTTATCCCCCCTTTAAATGTTTTCATTCTGCTGTTTTCACATTTATATGTAATGTACTTTGACCATATTTATCCCCATTACTCTCCCCTATTTCCTTTTCCCTTCTTTCTTGTCCCCCTCCAAACAGTCCACCTTAAATTAAATATTTCTTTAATTAATAAATGTATTACTACTAGATTTAATAACCTCATTAATATCATTGGATGATGCTCTTTATTGCAATTAAATTAAACAATTCTTTTTTGTCTATTGACTTCTTATCCCAACTCAAAGAGTTTTGAGTCTATTTTTTTAAAGAAAAAGTAAATTTAGTTATTGCCATATCTAGCTTTATAGCTTTTGGATTTTTTATTTTATTTTGTGAAATCAAACTCATTTTTGTTTTGGCAATATTGTGGATTGAACTCAGGGCCTTGTGTTGCTAGACAAGTGCTTTACCACTCAGGCCATAACTCCAGCCCCTCTAAATCATCTTTTTATGGGAAAAGTATTTCTTGTGATATTTAAGTACATTTTGTATATATGCAATCCTTTTTTTGCTTTGAAAAGTTTAACTTTTTTCCTCAACTTTTTCTAGTTTAATCAGTTTATAAATATGACATGTAATTTATCTATTTTAATGAACTTCATATGTTTAAAATTATAATTGCAACTCTCATCAGATGACTCTAAAATTGTTGAACAAAGAACACTTGACTAGGGAGAACACTGAAAAGTGAAATACCATGGTGTTTCCATTCAGTGGAGAACCCACTGTTGCTCAGACATCTGATCTGGAAATTACTCTCCTCCCTTGTGTTCAGATGAGAGAAAGATCCTCCGGTCCTTACAGTTAGCATGAACCTGGAGAGCACATAGGTGGGTGGACTGCCGAGTGCATGGATTAGAGTCCAGCTGTAGTCATGATGAGAGAAGCCAATTTTGGGGGAACATGCCATTAGAGACAAACACTTTGTAATTTATCAAAAATTATAAATCAATTCCTTAGGAATACTACTTATAAAGCATAGTTCTTATAGTGAACTTTGAGCAGTTTTAGAGCAAAATGTGAAAATCTGCAAGTAAGAATTTGGTATAGGAAAATGATGTATCAGCATCAACCGTATTTTCTCAGCTCCCTTGCAACCTGTATGACTAACTTCTGATTGAGAGGATGTGGGTAGAACTTGTAGCTTCTGCCTTTTAAAGGAAAGGTGGTTCCTTCCTTTGGGCTCCTTGTTCTTTTCCACTGACAAGAACATGGGTGTGGTGGGTGAGCCATCATGGACCATGTGGATGAAGACAAAGAGAAAAGGAGTTAAGGACCCTAAAGACTCCACAGAGCAGAAGTACCATGCCCACACAGACATGTACATGAAAGAGGAGTAAGCTATCAAATTTAACTTAGTATTTTGTGTCTCTGTCATAAATAGGTGATACCATATCCTAATTTACTAATCCCTCTTCTTTAAGTCAACCATGTTGAATTAAATACAGTTCATGGAATTGGCAGTTTGGTTTTGTCTTTTTACCTTTATCTGTGCTGTTCTCTATGACTGAACTGAATTTTCAAATACATTTTTTTTTCTGTTAGCCAGGTAAATGCCTCCTTATTTTCCAAGTGGAGATTAAATATGCATATTATCTGGGAAGTCTTCCTTGGTGCTCCCATGTAGAGTGATCTCTTTTTGGTTACCCTCACTAGACTTTGTACCATTTAATTATGATACTATCTACACTTTATTGAGTACCTTTTATGAGCCAAATACTTAAAATTTATTTTGTACATGATAAGTCATTTAATCTTGCAATGACTTTATGAATGTGCGTGTGTTAACAGTCTGTCCTGTGATACTTCAGATACAGTTGCTTTGCTGATTTGGGTGACACCACCTGCATGGGCATAAAGTGAAGGAGCTAATGCTGCAGAAGAGGGGAGAGAGAGAGAGAGAGAGAGAGAGAGAGAGAGAGAGAGAGAGAGAGAGAGAGAGAGGAGGGAGGGAGAGAGAGAGAGAGAGAGAGAGAGAGAGAGAGAGAGAGAGAGAGATACCAAGATCAAGTGGGTAGAGAAGAAGGAAAGGCAGAAGCATTAACTACAAAGGCGAGAGGTATTTGTGCCAGTCTGTGTGTTTTTATTACCTAATCTGATTCCAATTTGGGGCCTATCTCTAAAATCTATAAATGTCTTATATTAATTGAGGCCTCCATAATATTTTAAAGTAGTGTTCTTGGTTGTGAGGGAAGGCAGATATCAGAGCCACAGATGAGCCAAGGATGCTCATCAAGTGTGTGGTAGTAGGGTATTGGTGATTGTGTTGACCCACCATATAGGAAAACCATGGCCTGAGTCTCATTGGGTTGGCTCTTGTAACAGAGCGAACAAGAGAAAGCTGCTGTCTGGGTGGGTACCCTCAGGCCATGTTAGCAGAAGGTAACCCTTAGACAATTGGGTGGGATTTGCAAGTTGTTTTCTTATAAAATCATCTACTTTGGCTTCTTTTTATGTTCTTATTTGCTTTTTCTCTCTTGCCATATTCTCTCAAGGTTTTGGTGGCACTGAGGTTTGAACTCAGGACCTCAAGCTTGCGAGGCAGGCACTCTTTTTTTTTTTTAGGTAAGAGAAAGACTTTATTTTATTTCATTTTTTTTCATTTTTCTTTTACTATTCATATGTGCATACAAGGCTTGGTTCATTTCTCCCCCCTGCCCCCACCCCCTCCCTTACCACCCACTCCGCCCCCTCCCTCTCCCCCCCCTCAATACCCAGCAGAAACTATTTTGCCCTTATCTCTAATTTTGTTGTAGAGAGAGTATAAGCAATAACAGGAAGGAACAAGGGGTTTTGCTGGTTGAGATAAGGATAGCTATACAGGGCATTGACTCACATTGATTTCCTGTGTGTGGGTGTTACCTTCTAGGTTAATTCTTTTTGATCTAACCTTTTCTCTAGTACCTGGTCCCCTTTTCCTATTGGCCTCAGTTGCTTTTAAGGTATCTGCTTTAGTTTCTCTGCATTAAGGGCAACAAATGCTAGCTAGTTTTTTAGGTGTCTTACCTATCCTCACACCTCCCTTGTGTGCTCTCGCTTTTATCATGTGCTCATAGTCCAATCCCCTTGTTGTGTTTGCCCTTGATCTAATGTCCACATATGAGGGAGAACATATGATTTTTGGTTTTTTGAGCCAGGCTAACCTCACTCAGAATGATGTTCTCCAATTCCATCCATTTACCAGCAAATGATAACATTTCATTCTTCTTCATGGCTGCATAAAATTCCATTGTGTATAGATACCACATTTTCTTAATCCATTCATCAGTGGTGGGGCATCTTGGCTGTTTCCATAACTTGGCTATTGTGAATAGTGCCGCAATGAACATAGATGTGCAGGTGCCTCTGGAGTAACAGTCTTTTGGGTATATCCCCAAGAGTGGTATTACTGGAACAAATGGTAGATCGATGTCCAGCTTTTTAAGTAGCCTCCAAATTTTTTTCCAGAGTGGTTGTACTAGTTTACATTCCCACCAACAGTGTAAGAGGGTTCCTTTTTCCCCGCATCCTCGCCAACACCTGTTGTTGGTGGTGTTGCTGATGATGGCTATTCTAACAGGGGTGAGGTGGAATCTTAGCGTGGTTTTAATTTGCATTTCCTTTATTGCTAGAGATGGTGAGCATTTTTTCATGTGTTTTCTGGCCATTTGAATTTCTTCTTTTGAGAAAGTTCTGTTTAGTTCACGTGCCCATTTCTTTATTGGTTCATTAGTTTTGGGAGAATTTAGTTTTTTAAGTTCCCTGTATATTCTGGTTATCAGTCCTTTGTCTGATGTATAATTGGCAAATATTTTCTCCCACTCTGTGGGTGTTCTCTTCAGTTTAGAGACCATTTCTTTTGATGAACAGAAGCTTTTTAGTTTTATGAGGTCCCGTTTATCTATGCTATCTCTTAGTTGCTGTGCTGCTGGGGTTTCATTGAGAAAGTTCTTACCTATACCTACTAACTCCAGAGTATTTCCTATTCTTTCTTGTATCAACTTAAGAGTTTGGGGTCTGATATTAAGATCCTTGATCCATTTTGAGTTAATCTTGGTATAGAGTGATATACATGGATCTAGTTTCAGTTTTTTGCAGACTGCTAACCAGTTTTCCCAGCAGTTTTTGTTGAAGAGGCTGCTATTTCTCCATCGTATATTTTTAGCTCCTTTGTCAAAGATAAGTTGCTTATAGTTGTGTGGCTTCATATCTGGATCTCGAGGCAGGCACTCTTGCTGATTGAGCCACTCCACCAGCCCTTTTTTGTGATGAGATTTTTTTTTTTCAAGATAGGGCCTCTCAAACTGTTTGCCTGGGGCTGGCTTCAAACTGCAATCCTCCTGATCTCTGCCTCCTGAGTAGCTAGGAGTAGCTAGCCACCAATGTCTGGCAAATTTTTTTTTTTCTTTTCTCTCTCCTTCTCTCTCTCTCTTTTTTTTTTTTGGTGGTACTGGGGTTTGAACTCAGGGCCTCACTTTACTAACTTACTAGGCAGGAACTCTACCACTTGAGCCACTCCACCAGCCCTTTCAGGGTTGTTTTATGATACATAAAATATTTTCATTTTTTCACTAGTCATGAATAATTCTTTTTTATTTATTAAGTTATAAAATGTCACATCAGCTACTAGTTGGGTTTAGCCATGGGGCAAACAACCACTCTGAGAGACTTGTGTGGTGAGGACATTGCTAAATTCTGATGAAATAAAACTGCCTTTAGTTCGAAATGGTGTATTTAAATACCACTGCTGAGATAGAATGTTGTTTCAGATTTTACATACATAATTATTGTTATTTATCCCATGTAGATATTTGACTCAACTCAGGAGGAACTTGTCTTAGACTGGGAGAATGATCTTTTCCTTCCTTTTGCTGTCTCCTGTTTGAATGCCGATGTTACAGTTTCTATAAGAAGACAGGTATTGTTACATGCTGGTGTTGAGGGTCCTTGCCTTCATAGGCCAGAGAACTGGCTCATGAGGCAGTTGAATGATGAGCTAAAGCCGGTATATAAAGTAGGATTTATTAGAGAGAAAGGAAAGGCTACAGCTAGAGAAGCTCAGTGGAGCCCCGAAGCCGGTAGCTGGCTGCACAGGTGAAGGCTGGGGTTTTTTTTTTTCAAACTCTGGGTCAGGTGGGTTTTTCTCATTGGCCGGGGATTCGAGGGCTTTCTCAGGTGATCTGGTTTGGTTTGCACTTTACTGGGGGAGAGGAAACAATCTTGAGAGCATTTTGCTCATCAGCCCTGTGGCAGATCTATCAGACTCTGTATCTGTCTTTAGGATGCAGGAATGCAGGCCTCCATCTCCTCAGGATGCAGGAATGACAGTGCTCTCCCTGGGGGATGGGATACTCACTCATCTGCCTTAGGTCTCCAGACCCAACAAATCCCCACTCTGACACAAGCACCCAACTGCTGTTGTGGAAAGGGGCGATGATTCATCTGTCTTTTTTGTGTTGACAATGGGGCCACAAGGGCGGGACGGTGGGGGGGGGGATAGGGGAGCGGGTACTTGTCCAGGGGTTGACTCGTGTAGTCACTAGCTCTCCCCACCACTCCCGGACAGAATGGGATGGAGCGCTCATGCTTAGGCAGAGGTGAGTATTCCTTGACTAAAAGCTGGAGTTTGATCTGTTGGACCTGTTGAGATATAAATCTGGAGAGAGCGTTTATTATGTAAGACCCAAATAGGAATATTAGAAGAAGCATAAAAAGGTGGTCTGGCAAGGGCTGCATATCTAGGGATTCAGATTCTGCAAAATCCTGTAACTCTAAGTTGCTTTATGGTATGGGGGAGAGGGAAACGGAGGATTGGGTAGATTCCCTCATGACTCAGGGAGTGAGTCTGTCCCTTTAAGAGCACACCTAGGCAGGTGACCTGTTGGAGGCATGATTGAGCCTTGTCCTTAGAGACTCTGTATCCCTGGGAGGGCAGAAAGTTTTTAAAAGGACTCAGTTGCCCTGCAGATGAGGGGCTCTGTGGTTCTAAGCAGAAGTACGTCATCAACATATTGAAGAAAGGTGGCCTCTGGGTAGTGCCAACATAATAAGTCTCTGGTTAGGACCTGTCCAAAAAGATGAGGGCTGTCTTTAAACCCTGTGGCAAAACTGTCCAGGTTAGTTGCTTTAAGGGTTTGTGGGATCTTTAAAGGCAAACAGGGGCTGACTGTCAGAATGCAGGTTAAATATATCACTTTTGGATAAAAGAGAGCTTTAGTTCATTTTACATAAATTGACACTTTCAACTTTGTAAATGTTTGTACCATATTTAGATAAAGTATAGACACAACAGTTATAAGGTAGTCATTTAAGACACATGAGCAAATACATAAATGAACTCTGATTTAGTAGTACTTAAAGCTTGGTGAGATCAACAGAAAACCCAGGTAATTTCTTTGATAAAATCTTTCCCTATAACAGTTTTCTGTAGATGTTACTCAGAGCAGAACAATATTAAGATAACCTTGTTATTTTATAGACATAGAGAATTTGATTTTAGTTTGACATGACCCTAAAAATCTTTTAGGTAACCCTTAGATTATAGTTAAGTTTAATTTTATCACACACTGAATCTTTTATTATACACTTTAAAAACTTACTCAAACCTTCATACAACATTCTAAACCCTTTGATGGTTTGTCCTTATCCCTCCTCTCCATATTTGAAACAATCTTTAGGACAAACCCTTCTTTACAAAATCCTTTCTCATCCAAAAAAAAAAAATTCCTTTTTTCCTTTAACTTCTTAAAAAATACATTCAAAACCTATCTATATCCTTTTCACTTGTTTACTTTATAACTTGTATTTTAAAATTAACTCTTATAAGAATTTTTAATTTATTATAGGGGCTGGCGCAACTAATTAGTAGCCCTTATTTTTTTCTTTTTAAGGAATTTATGATAGGCATAAGGCCTCATAGTCCCTCAGGCTTGAGGGGATATTGTTTTGGGTGTGGAAACTATGAGGGATCTTTGAGCTTTATTTGAATAGGGAGGGCTATCCTGGCTCACCCTACACTCATCTCATCAGTCCACACTGTGGGATCTATTTGTTCCTGAAGGAGGGGGCAGCAGAGATAGATGCCTGGGGGGAGGAGAATCTGAACTTTTAGTTGAGATAGTAAATCCCATCCTAGAGAGGCACTGGAGTTTCAGAAACTATGAGGAAAAAGTGACAAAAGAGGAGGTCTCCCCAAGAGCAGGCCAGAGGTTGGGTAAAATATCGCTCTAGGGGTTGGCCAGATTTGCCCCGAATGATAACTTTTGTCACTGGACCAGGGACCAGGAAAGAAAGGTAAGAGAGAAATGGGCTCCACTGTCTAGCCAGAAAAGTGACATTTTACTTTTCTGCCATTATGGCTACCACGAGGCTCATCAACATTGATGTCAAGAAGTGGAGCCTGGACAGGGGGCTGGGACCCATCAATTCATAGGAGGTGGCACCTCACCTTCCATCTGAAGATGGGGGCACTTAGACCTCCAGTGGTTACCTTTGCGGAGAGGGCAGGGTCCCAGTTGGGTGGGGGCTAACTCCTGGGCTGTCCCCCTTCTGGGCAGTCTCTGCAGAAGTGACCCTCCTGTCCACCATGGTAGCAAGCTGGGGATGTAGGCCCCAGTTGGTGGGGCCCTCTCTGAGAGCAGCAAAGAGGTCATGATGTCTCCTATCTTTTTCTCTCCTGTTAGTAAGGTCCCAGTCAGAGTATACAGACATGGCTAGCTGTATTAGTTGGTCCAATGATTTTTTTCCCCATCAGCCACAGACTTCAAGTTTTTTATGAATACCTGGGGCCGACTGAGCTAAAAATTTATCTTTGAGGAGAACCTCTCCCACCTGTGACTCTGGGTCCACTTTGGTATGCTTTCTGATAGCGTCCTTAAGATGCTGTAGAAAGGTAAGGTTTTTTTTTGTTTGTTTGTTTTGTTTTTTCCATCAAGGCCTTGCTGTCCTACAGTTACCTGGAAATAGTTTAGAGGTTTGACTTTGGTCCTTTTTAGTCCTTCCATTATGAGATGGATTATGTGGCATTGATGCCATTTATCCTGTTCACCTTTTTTTTTTTTTTGATTTAGCAATGCTGGAGAATTAAACCCAGGGCTTTGCACATGCTGGGCAGACACTCTCCCACTGAGCTGTGTCCTCAGCCCCAAATATCCTTTTTCCCCCCCTCTTTGGCTATACTGGGATTTGAACTCAGGGCTTTATGCCTGCAAAGCGGCAATTTACTGCTTGAGCAGCACTGTCAGCCCCCTCACCATTCGGATTTTCAGTGTGGATCTGTCAAGGGGACTGTCTGTGCCCCTGTGCACATTTATTTCCTCATTTTTAGGTGTCATGGGTATTGGGGGTCATTGTACTTGGTAATCATTTCCAACCTGAGTGGACTGGGCCAGAACCCATTGCTTTTCTAATGAGGAAAGAGTTTGGTCTAGGAGAAGCATAATATCCTTTTATGTCAATTCACAGAGGATCACAGAGATGAAGGCTTGGATGTATTTGTCAGGTGTATCAGTATAGGTGTCCAGATGTTTTCTTTTAAATTTCCCTTAGATCTGATAACTGGAAGGGGACATAGATTTGCCCTCTTCCTAACATTGCCTGTTGAAGGGGGAAGCACCCATTAGGGGGTTCTGAATATTAGGGTGGCTTAGAAGGTAGGGCAGAGGGTGGAGCAGTAGAGGTGGGGGCCTTGTCACTGATAAGAGGCTTTTCTGGTCCTCCTTCCCCATGTTTATCCTGTGGCTTACAAAGAATGGCCAGCATTTGAGTATCTAGATAGCAATTTTGGAGCCAATCTGGGTGGTCTCAGAGATGAAAGAAAATTTGTATAAGGGACCTCAGCTCAGTTTTTCTCCCTTTTACAAGGTCTAATTGGAGTATGGTATTATAATTTAAGAAACCCTGTGAAGGCCACTTCTCTTGGTCACCCAAGGTATACTGAGGCCAGACCTCAGTACAAAGCTTCCAAAATTTCCTTTCAATGTTTCAATAGATAGGCCAGCGGAGACCACTTGGGAACTGAGGCCAGAAGACTGGAAGGGGCAGGTTCCATCTAGAAGGACAACAACAACAATAAACTGGGTCAGTTCCCTTCTTGTCAGCATCCTGACTGGGAATGACCTTACTAATGAGACCAGGAGTCTCTGCCTTGTGTCTTTTCCTCTGACATCCGTGGTCAGGTCCGGGAAAGTGAACTGGTTGGATTAGACCACCTGACTGATGCAGTAAGAAGAGAAAAAAAACAAAACACTAGGATCCTGCCTTTTAGCTAACAGCAGGCAGCCTCTTTAATAAAGGCTACCTTTTTAACAAAGGAATACATTGTCTGTAAGTTAGAGAAGAGTGTTCAGAGGGTGTCCTGGGGCAAAAACAGTACCATAAGGGACTACTAGTGCTAATATTTGGAGGGAAAATTTATGCTGA
Organism: Castor canadensis; assembly: GCF_047511655.1. Lineage (NCBI taxonomy): Eukaryota > Metazoa > Chordata > Mammalia > Rodentia > Castoridae > Castor > Castor canadensis. Next base: position 35,519,972 of record NC_133394.1, on the reverse strand, counting down.
GGTTGAAAGCATAGGAAATTTTAATGAGAAGTTTAGAGACCACAGTAACATCCATTTTGCTGTTCCGGGGAGGTTACATTAGTACTTTTTGAGACCATAACCTTGAGCTGACAGTTGGCTTACAAGGGATGGGTCTGGTGGCCCGAGGCATGAAGTGGGGCTGGGAGTGGGGCTTGCACAAGGGGCTGCCCACCCCCCACACACCCAGGACAAGCGACCCTGTCTGTCTAGGCCTGATCCTGTGTCCCATCGCCCCTCCCCCTTCCTGTGTACACACGCCTGCACGCATTTATTTTTCCTCTCATCCGTGCCTAGGGGCCGGCGTCCCTGTGCATGAGCATGCCTGTTTGTTTTCCCTCCTCCTCTTGTGGGGGCAGAGTGTGGTGGCTGAACACACTTGTGCCTAGCAGTTGATTTAAAGTTGCTTTGGACTGAGGGGGCTGACAAACTAGTGAGAATAACTTAAGTCATAAGTTATCATGATACAAGTTTTTCATGGGAAGCCAGGGTCCCAGTAAGCCCAGGGAGGAGAAGGCAGACAGAGACAAAGGACATGTGGTGAGACCAGGGAGGGATCAGAAAAGGTGTCCTGACATCTTAGGTAAGGGAGAGGAAGGCAGAGTCTGGAGGCATGACACAAGTCTGAGGGATTAGCAATCATGTGTGCTTCTAGATTGCTCCCACTGAGTGGTACCGGAACACTTTCAGCAACATGAAACCTCCACTCTCGGGTCACTGTCTCAGGCAGAAGGGGCATTGGGGAGGGTGGAAAGAGAAGCAGTAGTCAGATGCCATAATCAAACAGGACTCCCCCAACGTAGCATGAGGCCTACCCAAATAAACCCCGGGCTTGGTCTCAGCCTGCAGGAAGGGAGCATGAGCACCCCGAGATCCAGAATTGCATTGAGGCCAGAGTTGGCAGGGAGTGGCTGGCTTGACACCATGATGGGAAGTCCCTCAGGAAGATAGGAAGAGACAGGCAGGGCGAGCAGTGCAAGGAAGTCTGCTTTTGGCTAGTCCTCAGCAAGGGGTTCTCCCAGCATCCAGCAGGGCGCTGGACACTCAATGGTCACACCTTAGGCATGCCCTTGTTGGTTTGGTGCTCAAGTCATACCAACCTTGGTCCAGAAGAAAGGAAGTCCCTTCGTAGGTTGCCAAAATGTTATGTTCCATTGTCGAGGGCCCTTGCCTTCACAGGCCAGAGAACTGGCTCGTGAGGCAGCTGGATGATGAGCTAAAGCCTGTATATAAAGTAGGATTTATTAGAGAGAAAGGAAAGGCTACAGCTAGAGAAGCGCAGAGGAGCCTGGAAGCCGGTGGCTTGCTGCACAGGTGAAGGCTGGGGTTTTTATGGACGTTCTAACTCTGGGTTAGGTGGGTTTTTCTCATTGGCAATGGATTTGCGGGCTTTCTCAGGTGAACTGGTTTAGTTTGTACTTTTATTGGGGGAGAGGAAACAATCTTGAGAGCATTTTGCTCATCAGCCCTGTGGCAGATCTATCAGACTCTGAATCTCTCCTTTAGGATGCAGGAATGCAGGCGTCCATCTCCTCAGGATGCAGGAATGACAGTGCTCTCCATGGGAATGGGATACTCACTCATCTGCCTTATGTGTGCAGACACATCAGTATGACCATAAAGTCTTTCAAGATTTGATTCCTGCCACCTTTTTACTTCTGAAAGAGTGAACCCCCTAGAACCCCTTCTCTCTTCAATGCTGCTTTACGCTTCCTATCCCTTGGTTGTCTCTACTTGAAATTTCCACAAACCACTTCCTGTTCTTCCTATCCCCTGTGTCGACATCATAAAATTCTACTTTTCATTTATTTCTAAAATCAGCTTTATTGAAGTATACTTTATGTACAATAAAATTCACCAATTTCAAGCGTAGATATAATTCAATGACTTTTGATAGATATATGCAGTCATGTAACCACTACCACAATTGTAATGTAGAACTTTATTCTGAAAAAATATTCCTGTCACCTTGCTACCACCTGACAGCCTCCTCCACCTTCTGCCCCATCTCCCGACACCTACTGACCTGATTTCTGTCACAATGATTTCAGTCTTTCAGACTTTCACTTAAGTAATATCACTCATCATGTAGTCTTTGACGTCCAGCATCTTTTACTTAGCATAGTGCTTCATGCCTCCTGGAGTTCATTCTTAGTTCTGAGAAGTGCACCGTTGTATGTATGAGCCACAGTTTTTCCATTCAATGGTGATGGGCATGAGGCATTCACTCTTCAAACTTTCTCTACTTCCTTTTCTGATATCCAGTTCTGCCTTAAAAAGTCTGATAAACAGTCTTTTCCTTTGTACTTATAGAAGTCATTGCTTATTTCCCACTGTCTTTGAACATGCTTCCCATAACAGATTTTTTTATCCTTAATAGCAAAAATCAGGGTTATTCACTACTTGTCTTCGATGCTTACTGCTTCATAAACACACAAAGATGGCGACTTGACCAGACAGAAATCTGCAAGTGTTGATGACTTCTAGGTTAGCCTAAAGCAAGATGAGAGTTTAAGATTAGAGGCATCATTGAGGATGTCCTCACTACTAAGCTGTGAATGTGGCACTAGTTTTATGACCCAGACTGTGAGATAAGGAGGGCTGAAACAAATCTGGCTGACAACTGGAAAGACCTTTACTTTTTCCAAGAAGGGAAAAAAAAATTTGGCAGTTGGGACTGAATGAAATATACTGACCATCCTTGATTAGTTTCAGTTTTACAGGTCTCTGAGGAATTTGAAAAGGGTGTGGCAATTAAGCAATAGTGGAAGTTTCACACGCCAAATAAACTAAGTACTGTGAGGTTTGCAGAAGTTCTGAATATGGTCCAGTGATTTTCAGTAAACATTTTATTAAATTTCTCAATACTGGGATAACTGCAAAAAAAAAGAAAAGAAAAAAAACACCTAACAAGAAAAGAAAAAAAGTTATGATAGACAATGTTTCACTCATAAGACTTTTAGTAAATGCTGTTTTGTTCAAAGAAGACTGAAATATTTAGCAGTGACTGGTAGGTACAGATTCATTCTTTTATTCAAGTGAAAATTTTTTTCTGCAGATAATGTTTATTCTTATCCACATCTAGTCAAATAAAATCAGAAATACAGAGTGGTTTGAGAGACTCTAGGAAAATTAATTGACAGGTAACTAGGAGCAAAGTCCTTTAGTAGTGACTGGGTTACAAACTTTGTACTTGAGGAGGTGTTTTGGTCCCAAAAGAGAGGAGAATGAAGGAAAGTACTGAGAAGTGGGAGGTGTGCAGAATTTTCCCTGGCTCATGGCCTGTCCTGTCTTTAAATACCTTATTTGAAAAAATGTACTTAAAGAAACATCATCAAGAATATGAAATATCAATGAAGACATGACAGACTACATTTTAAATCCGGATGTTGTGTGGCCTCGGTTTATATTCTTTCATGCCTCTGTTTCTTCCCTTGAAAAATAAACACATTGATAACAGCTATGTCTCACTGAGCACGGGCCAGGTGTTTCACTTTCAGTGTTTTGGGTCTTTTAAACAACATAAACTATGAACTATAGAGAAAATCAGGTAGAAAGAGGTTAAATCATAATGAGTGAGCTGCTAAGCCAGGCTAAAGTAGGCTCATTGGTCTTAATAGCCTGTTCTGTTTCTACTGTACAAACAAGGCCTCAACAATGCTTTCCTCACTGTGCTGTTTTGAGGAATTAAGACTGAGCATGTTATTTGTAAAGTTGGTACATAGGATGCATTTTAAAATGTTAGTTTCCTTGTCCTTTACTTCAAGTATCAAAATCCTGCTATATCAAAATTGTTTCCATCTCTAAAATGTGTGTGTGTGTCTGCCTATGTATGTGTGGTGCATCTCTGAGTGTGTGTGTGGTGGGGAAGGGTGGGTGTTAATTAAATGTACATGTTGGTGGCAGTCCCCAGAGATTAATCATGAAACAGATGTTCATCTCTGGGTCATTTAAAGTTCATTCATTTAAGGGAAAAGAATTTCTTTTTTTTAATTGTACTCTGGGCATAGATATAAAGGGAGGACTAAAAATGGAGGGGGCGGGAAGACACACAGTTGAGATGGAAACTGTGCACCATGCTTGTTATATAAGAAAGCAATCTAGGGATTGCTTTAATGTGGTTCTCTCTGTTGGGGAGCTAAGAATGAGCTGAACATTACAGGACAGGACTCAACAGGCTGGTGTGAGATGAACAGTTTTCCTTTTGAGGACTGTAAGCTTGCAGGCCAAAGTCCTAGTGTAGAAAGATTTTTTTTTAAATTATTTTTTGAGGAAAGGACATACTGTCTAGGGAACTAGAGGCAAAACCTCTTTGGGTCACTGGGGTGATTTAGCAATCCATTAATGATGATATGCAACTAATCTCTGAAAGGCCTTTGGCCATATCTGTCTAGCTCTGTGTAGCTATGATAATTCTGAGGTTGTGTGTTGACTGATAGTCTGTTCAAAAGAACTTTAAACTATAGCTTCCAACTAGAAAGAAAAAAATAATCAATAGTCAAAGAAAAATGAGGCTGATAATGAGCCCGAGTTTCAGGCTGTTGAATGGTACAATGTACTGCAAATGTGTGCCAAAAGTTTATAACGGAGTGAATTAGTAGCTAAGTCTTCCCAGAGAAGATTTCAGTAAATATTCCTGCCTCTTTTCTTCTTCTTCTTGCAGTAGACCTGTATCCACATTTTGTCAAATGGATAAAACAGTTCATAAGCAGACAGATGGCCAGAGTGACAGTCGAGTTTTGGGCAGCACAAATCCACATTGGCCTTCTGATTCCCGGCACATGATCATTTTGCTATCGGTCTGCCAGCCCTCTGAAATCAAGGAAAAAGAAATTTGTTTTAACAGCTCTCTTTCTTCCCCACATTGATCTACTACAAAAACAGAAACAAGTAAAACACAAGAAACAAAACAAACCCTCACGTCAGGCAGTGATTACAAGCTGCAGAGGCTGAACTCATGGGATAATGCATGTCTGAGTACCTGCCTCTGTGAGGCTGTTACCAATTGTAATTCTGGCCCAGACATGCTGTTCAATTAAAGAAGGTGCTCAAATCTGGGGATTTGACAGGGAGGTCTAATTATGAAGAGTAATTACTTTTGTGGGCTTCAGATGTGCCTGAAGCCAGAGTGAGCAGTGCCAGGTCAGGGCCCTCAGCACTGACCTTTGCTCCTGGAATCCTTGGTGACTTCTTGTTTGAGAAGCTCTTTCCAAAGAAATCCCCAGAAATGTTTACTCTTTTCTATTTGGAAAGGCACTGAAATGAGTGTATGCAATTCTTGAAGAGTTATTTTGAAATTTGCATTTTGTGGTCTATCTCATAACTCAGTTTTGTATGTGGTGTCTTTTGCACCTTGGGTCTTAGTTGCAGCTTCCAGTATAACCTTCTGAGTATGTGTGTGTGTGTGAATGGAGATGAGAGAGGGAGAGGATTTGGTGATTATTGTTTTCTTCTTTACACTTGAATTTATTTAAAAAATTTAAATAATAACCACATATTACTTTATCAATGAGAAAGCCCAAGGCCTAAAAGAAACCAGGCAGCCAACCTATGAAATAGTTTGATATGTTCTGATTTTTTTCTTTTAATAAAATATTTTAAAGAATGCATGCTAACTTGTTAAGATTCTTTCTGGGAAAAATAGTAAAAACACATTTACTTTTCAATTATCTCTTTAATATCTTTTTAAAAAATTAAAAAAATTTTTTTTCTTTTATTTATATGTGCATACAATGTTTGGGTCATTTCTCCCCCCTTACCCCCACCCCCGCTCTTACCCCCTCTCTTTAATATCTCACTGGTAAAATGCAGGGGTCAAGAAAAGCTCGATCTGTTTTAGTTAAAATAATGATCAGTTAGTATTTATGGAATTTGCATGAGGAATTAAACACTATTAATTAATTAGTTTAATGCTCACAATAATCCCAGGAAGGAAAGAAAATTTTATCTCCACTTTTAGTGATTAAGAAATTATTAGGAGCTGGTTGGTGGCTTGGTTCAAGTGGAAGAATGCCTACCTAACAAGGAGCGAAACCCCAAGTTCAAACCTCAGTGCTGTCAAAAAAAAAAAAAAGAGTAAGAAATTATTAGGAGACTGATCATACAGTTATAGGAGGTGGATTCCTACTGAAGATTAACTGGTTCTTGAGTTAAGTTCTTCCAACAAAATTAAACTTTGATAAATATCGTGATGGCTGTGATGGCTGTGTGTGCATGGTAGTGTTTTATGTGTCAGTGTGGTTAGCCGCTGTTCTTAGATTTGGCCAAATGTTGTTATAGATGTTTCTGTGAAGGCACATTTTAGATGGGATTAACGTTTAACTTAGTAGACTTTGAGGAACACTGATTATGCTCCATAATGTAGGTGGGCCTCATCCAATTAGCTGAAGTTCTGACTTGCCATATCCTTATTCCTCCTGCCTCCTGCAGAAGAGGGAATTCTTTGAATAGACAGCCTGTGGACTCAAACTGCAGCATTTCCTCATGTGTTCAGCCTCCTCGCTTACTCTGCAGATTTTGGACCTGCCAGCCTCCCCAGTTGTGTGAGTTTATTACTTCAGATAAAAGTCTTTGCACACATTCTATTGGTTTTGCTTCTCCAGGAAACGCTAATACACTGTTATAAAATTCTTGTAAAACTTTTACTTGACTTTCTAAAATGTAGTGCATAATGTTTTTGCTTCTTCATATGCCCCTGACTCTCAGAAAAGATTTACCAAATACACAGTAGAAGATAAAGAGGTTAAAGGAGCTCACAAAATCCAATTATTATGGGCACAAGTGGTAGAGTGCTTACCTAGTACATGTGAAATCCTGGGTCCAATCCTTAGTACCACAAAGGAAGGGAGGAAAGAAAGAGAGAGAGAGAGAGAGAGAGAGAGAGAGAGATGAGTCTAACTATTGCATAGTCTGCTGTTAAATAATTATGGTATTATTTAATGTCTAAATAGCTAAATAGAATGAAATAAAATGGGATAAAGGACCTCTTTTATGAAAGTTATATGGATTGGAAGATTTATTAAAAAAATCTAGAGCTGTGCTAATTAATGTGGCATTTTTTATGATTGTTCACTTTTTTTCTAATTTCCCTATGCATTCCTTCTATTTTCCTGTGAATCTGCTGCATAAAGCCTGGATCCAGTGTTTCTGAGCAGCTTAAATGGCCATCTTTCCTTTGAATATGTGGTTGGTGTGATCCCCCTTCCCAGCCAGACCTGTTCAAACATCTGACTGCTTTTATGGCCACATTCTTTTAATTCTTTCTTTAGTGTCCCTATGGCATTTAAGACAGTTTTACTTTTTTTGCTGTCAGTTACAGCAATTTTGGAAGAGTTGCAATTATTTGACAATAAAACATACGTGTTTTAAAGATGATCAATATTTTTGTGGTTCAGGGAAAATCGCAATTCAATATTCTGTCATCTGAGTCCATTGGTTTTAATAACATTCACTAAAGGAACCTGAGTTAACCATTTAAGGAGACTTCACTTCTTATCCAAGTTTTCATTAAGGGAGTTCCAAAAAAAATTACAAATTTACAACTGGGAAGCAAAATTCCTTATGACATGAAAGTGTTTACCAGTGAACTTCTGCTTACAAAATTAACCTGCACTTAGATTTCTCTTCCTATTAACATCATTAGGGACTTTACTGCCCATTGTGTGCCTTCTCCATCAGCCCCTACCAATTGTATAGGCTCTAATAAAATTCAAATCCATTGCATGTGAAATTCCGAGTCTTGCAAAGAAAAAAAAAAAGCCAAAAAACAAACTCATAGCATTGCATGCAGTTGTTGAACAGAATGTTGAAGAACTTTTCAACTCTATTGCAAAAAAAAAAAAAAAAAAAAAGAACATTAGGCACAATTAAGTCACTTAACAATAGATGTCAAACATCTCCCCAGATGATGGAGTCGGTACTTCCAAAAATTGATTTGAATATCAAAGAGTTAATAAAACTGAAGCACCATATGTTTCTGCAAAAAGGCAAGATTTACATCATGCTGCAAAGATCAAACTTGAAGAATATCATATTATGAACTCTTGGGGTTTTGTCAGAAAAATCACCAAGAAACTTTCAAAATTCAAACAATAGTTGGTATATTTTTGCCTTTTTTCTCCTCCTCTTTTGTTTGGCCACAGGTAGAGGAGGTTAGGTTAATTATACTTTTTGGCTTGATGGAATACCATCATTACTGTTCTATTAGGGCCTTCTCTTGTTTTATCTGACTATCTATCTGTCTGTCTATCTATCTATCTATCTATCTATCTATCTATCTAACCTATCATCTGTCATCTTTTTGCATCATCTATCTAGTTTATTTTTAACACCATTCTCTAATTCTGTTCAACTTCCTCCCAGAGGAACTCTGCTGAAATACGTTGTGTATCCTAATGATAATATCCTTTGAGTGTTGGCTCTTGACCTAGGCCACACTTTAGAGGGTTCTGAATATCACACAAATTTATTTAAAAATATCCAGGAACCTCTGTTTCAGCATCTGCAGGGCTGGCAGAGCCCTACTTAAACATTCACTCCAATAATTCCATCCACTTCCCAAAAAAGTGCTACTCAGTATCTCTTACCTACCTCATCTGTGTTCACATGTACTGAAGGGTTGTGTATTGTGCTCTTATCAACAGCAGATTTGAGCACTGGAAAATCTTAGGTAAGAGAAAAGACAAATTACTTGTGTTCTCAGATAGTATGAATGGCATAGATTCTGACTTAATAAAGTCTTATTTTTAGTGGGGGATTTAAAAAAAATTCTTTTTGTGCCTTTTCCCCTTTCTCTTTGTGTTCAGATTATGGCTGAAGAATGATTTGTTATTTGTAACAGTTCCTCATAACAGCCCAGAAATAGTCCATAATATTAAATAATTACTCAAACATTGTTGGCCCATCAACAGAACTCTCAGAGATGTGCAATAATGATCAAGTCTAGTCTCATTTTTGATATTTTGCTAATTTTTGTCACATATATCTAAACCTATCTTTACTTATGTTTTAAAATTATATAATTAGGAAGGTATTTTATCAAATAAGTGGACAATGTATTATATATAATAATTTATCTGCCTGATTTGTAACTTTAAAGGTTGTAGATATCTGTGAACTTCCATTTACATTCTCATCCCACACCCTGCAAGCATTATGTAATGACTCGATTCACTTACTATTACCTTTTTTAAGTTATAAAAATGCTGTTGTCCTGTAGATTTTATCTCATTTTCCCTTTTCCTGATTTATTTTTTTAAACTAAGCTGCTTGATATAAGTTTTAGCTGTGTGACTGTGTATTTACATAGCCTGGTCCTTTTAAATATGGTGTGGTGTCCTTGCTGGGTGTCCATCACATTGAACTTGTCTGTGTCTTGGGTGGGGACAGTGACATTTTCTTCATCTCCCCTTAGTGACAAACAAAGCTGTAATGAACATCTTTCAATACAGACTGTGTGAATATTGGATTTCTCTCCTGAAAATCAGTACTGGGTAGACTTCTGCCAGCAGGGCAGAGGGTTCCTGTATTGTGACCTGGTTGTTAAAATTTGCCATTATCCTGCTTGCTAACTTTTAACAAACTAATGGAGATAAGATATTAATTATTGTTGTGATTTGAATTTCTGTATGTGCTGACTAGTTTAGTTTCTTCTGTGAATTGCCTGTCATAACTTAACCTTGTCTTCATGTTTTTCAAAGAATTCTTGTCTATTTTAATATTAGATCCTTGTAAATTTTACAAGTTTTATATTTTTCTGTTTACCTGCTACTTACTTGCTTTCTTTGTTGACAATGCTCACTGGAATTTCATCTTAACTTTTTTTTATTAATCATATTAATCAAAATTTATCTCCTAGATTATACTATTGGGATTTTTATCTGAGAAATTCTTCACTTGTCCATAAAAATTCTCCTATGCCATTCCCCCTACAGTAAATATCATTTTATCTTTCAATATTGGGCTTTACTCTAGCTGTGAGACCATTTTGCATGTATTGTTAGGGCTTTAATTCATAGAATGACTTAGTTTTCTCATGATATTTACTGCAATGGTTCTTGTTGTCATTGATCAGATATTCAATTCCCATGTGTGCAATGATCTATTTTTGAGTTATCTATTCCAATAGATTGTTCCACTTTCTATTCTTTCACTGTAGTGAGTTTTCTTGGAACAGAATATATTTTATTATCAGGCAAGAAAGTTCTCTTTGCTCTTGTTTTTCAAAGCTGCTTTAGCTACTTGGAGACATTTTTTCTTCAATATCAGTTGTATAATTGTTTCACTGAATTCCTAGTAAAGTATGGTTGGAATTTTCATTGGTATAATTTTGAAATTATATATTAGTTTGATAAGAACTGACAATTTCATAAAATTAAATTGCATGGAACATTATTTCATTTATTTAGAACTTTTTCAGTGTTTTCTTTTAAAATCTTTTTTTAATTTCAATTATACATTTTTTATTAGCATAAGTTAATTGTACAGAGGGGTTTCATTGTGGTATTTTCATAGATATATACTTTGATCAAATTTACTCCCTCTATATTTCTTTCTTAGCCTCCCCCCATCCTTCCTCCTTTTTCATTCTTTCTTTTTTTGGGGGTAGGGCAGTACTGCAGTTTGAGTTCAGGACCTCATGCTCTCTACCACTTGAGCCATGCTCCCAGCACTTATTGATTTAGTTATTTTTCAGATAGTGTGTTGCATTTTAAAATTTCAGATCTTGGACTGACATCTTTTATCCATTTTGAATTGTTTTATGTACCGGAGGAGAGATAGGGATCTAGTTTTAGTCTTCTACATGTGGATTTGCAGTTTTTCCAGGACCACTTGTTGAAGAGGCTGTCTTTTTTCTACTGTCTGTATTTGGTCCCTTCATCAGAAATCATATGGCTGTGACTGGGAGTTTTTTTTTTTTTTCTGGGTGTTCTACTCTATTCCATTGGTCTATGTACCTGTTTTTGTGACAGAATTATGCTATTTTCGTTACTATGGCTCTGAAGTGTATTTTGAAATCAGATATTGTGATATGCCTAGGATGGCTCTTTTTGCTCAGAATTGCTTTGGCTATTTGGGGTCATTTAGGATTCCCCATGAATTTTTGGATTGTTTTTACTACTTCTATGAAGAATGTTATTGGCATTTTGATGGGGATTACATTTTGATGGGGATTACATGCTTAGTATACTCATCATTTCATTTATTCAGAACTTTTTAAATGTTTTCTTATAGAATCTTTCTTTTTTAGGCAGTGTCTCACTGTCAGTCCTAATCTGGCCTCAAACTCATGATCCGCCTGCCCAGTTCCCTGGATGCTGGAATTACAGGTGTGCACCACCACACCTCATAAAATCTTATTTTTTTTCATAAGGAAATAATTTCTCATATTCAATTAGTAATTTCTTTCTGGGGGTCCTGTTTTTTGGATGTTGGCATTTATACTTCCATTCTCTATATCTGTTAGTTTTGCTTTTATAGTTTCAGTCCCTTTAACTTTTTCTAATACTTCTAGTAGAGTTCTTCAACTTATCTTCCAGATTATTGATTTATTTTTTGGAGTATCCATTATCTCATTGTGTTTTTGTTCAATTATAATGTTTCTGTGGCTGGCAGAGTAGCTCAAGTGCAAGGGCACCTGCCTAGCAAGCATGAGGCCCTGAGTTCAACCCACAGTACTGCCAATAATAATAATAATAATAATAATAATAATAATAATAAATCATGTTTCTTTAGCTCTTAGGGCTACTTTTCCCCACTTCATATTATTAATATTCTCCCATATGTTATTAATGATATTTATTAAGCTTACTTTAAATTCTTATTCAGTTGTTAGATTCTTTTCAGTTTTGTTTCTTTTATATTGGTTGTATTGTTTAGGTGATTAGCTACATAGACAGCTAATTAATATGTCCTTTGGGATATCAGCTACCTGTTACAAAGCAGGTATTGGAAAGGATTCTAGGGCTTAGGAATTTCAAAACTGTGCTAATAAATAATCTGAGCAAAGATATAAATGGTATGCAAAACAAATCAGCATGAATGCAGTTAATTTGGTATGCTAGTGTTTATCCGATGATAAGCAAAGTGTCTCTGGGGATTGCAGATGAGTAAGAGGGTACTAAGACAGAGCAGTAATGGGAAGATCTGGAAGAAGTGCCTTCTAGGTAAAAGCGGCACATGTGTAGAACTGTGAGGACAAACCAGTTTGGTTACACTTGAGAACAGACAGAAGGCCATGGTCATTGGACATAATGATAGAGGGGTGGCATGATATGGGATGAGAACAGAGAAAGGCAGAGCCAAGATTAGATAGGGCCTTACAGGCTGTGCATTAGGAGTTTGCGTTTCACCCTGATCAAGTTCTGTAGATTTCTAAATAAGGCATGAGATGATTTCATTTGCTCCCCCTGCCCAACATTTTATTATGATAATTTAAAACTATAACAAAGTTGAAAGAAGTTTACATTAAATACTTATACATGCACCAATAGACTTTAGAATTAACATTTTGCCAAACTTAGTTATTATCACATTTCTATTGATTTGTCCATCCCTTTAATCATCCATTAGTCTTTCACGTTTGTTGATGATTTCAAAATAATTTATAGACTGAGGTATATTTACTCCTAAATAATTTAGTATGTATATCATCTAATCTAGAATTTAGGGTTCTTTTTATTTTGCTGAAAATTTTGTGTGAAATGAAATTCATGAATTACTGATTTTTGACAAATACTTACACCTGTACAACTCAAACTCCTATCAAAATATAGCCTATTACCTTCACTTGGGGATAGGAGGATAGTTCAGTGGGAAGAACACTTGCCTAGCATGCACAAAGCTCTGGGTTTAATCCCCAACACTGGAGAAAGGGGGAACCCAGAACCCTCAGTTGTCCATTTACCTTCACTCTAGCAACTTTTCTTTGGCTATTCCCTGTCAACCTCTGTACTCGCTGCCCAAGGAACAATTGTAGTTGCCTGATTTTTTTCCACCCTCAATTAATGTAACTTTGCAGAAATATACTCATAAAGTGTATACTTTTTTGAGCAAGGTGCTTTTCATTAACATAATCTTGTTGCATGTGTCAGTAATTTGTTCCTTTTCATTGTGGATTAGCATTCCATTAAACACTTTATCTATTGTATTGATGGACATTTGGGCTATCTCCAGTTTGGGGCAATTATGAATAAAGTTATGAAAAGCATTCTGCACAAATCTTTTTGTAAACATATACTTTCATTTCTCTTGGGTAAATATTTGAGAGTAGAACTAATGAGTCTTAGAGTAGGTGCATGCTTCATTTTAGGAGGAATTAAGAGATTTTTTTTTTTTTCTAAAGTGCTTATACTATTCTCATCTGATTTTTTTGGTGGTACTGGAGTTTGAACTCAGGGTCTTAAGTTTGCTAGGTAAACACTTGAGCTACACCATCATTCCTTTTTGATTTAGTTACTTTTCAGATGGCTTTGCATTTTGCCTGGGCTGGCCTTAGATTGCAATTCTCCTACCTATACCTCCTGAGTAACTGGGATTATTAATTGATATGAGGTCTCATTCCTGATCTTCTCCTCCTGGAGTAGGTGGGATAATTGGCACATGTCACCTCACCCAACCCTCCTTTGATTTCTTTTTACTTTTCTTTATTAGCATACATTAATAGTCAAGAGGATTTCATTGTGATAATTCCATAGATGCATACAGTGTACCTTGAATCGCTATTTTACTTCATGAGCCGCCCCCCCTTCAATTGCATCTCTAAAACAATAACATTCATTTCAATGTGGAGAGGGTCATAATGGGTCAGGAAGAAAAACCAAGAAGTTAGGGCTGGTGGAGTGGCTCAAGTGTTAGAGTGCCTACCTAGCAAGTCTGAGGTCCTGAGTTCAAACCCCTGCACAACCAAAAAAAAAAAAACCAAGAAGTTGGAATATTGTCATAGATGATAGCCAGACCTATATGTAGGTTTTAGCCAGAATCTCTGTAAGATATTTGTATAATTTTAATTATTAGGATATCTGATATCTGATTCAGAATGAGATAACCAGTTTAAGATGTGTACTTTGCAGGTATGAAAAGAATTTAATATCCAAGTTCTACCCTCTTTAAGGGCATTATGAAGCAAATTACACAGGAAAAACTTTTCTCCAAGCCTCTGTGATGTTTCCCAAGTAAGTGATGAGGTGTCATGTACAGCCATATTCATTTCTCTTTAACCACAAAGCTTACATTTATATGTATTTTTGGAGTAGTTGGGGGTTGAACTCAGGGCTTTACCCTTGCTAGGTAGGCACTCTACCACTTGGCTCATTCCACCACTCCTTTCTTTTTTAACTATAAGATAAAATGTAGATCTAGAAAGCCCACACAAAAAAATTGCACAGTTTTGAATTATTATAAGTCAAACACTTTCAACTCCCAGGCCAATATACACAACTTTGTCTGCAGCTCTAGAAGCTGTCCCAGGTGGCTTGTCCTTATCACATCTAAATTCTTCACTGAGGTGTCCATTATTAGACATGTTGCTTTTGCCTATTTACGAATTTTTGATATGTCTCTTATGCTTCTTTTAATCTAGACTCTGGTTTGATTCTATTGATGGAATGTCTTGTGATTTGTCTTTTTCTGATGCTAGGAGGCACTAATGTTTGTTGCCTCAATTCAGTGATTACCTGGAGATTGCAAAAGGGTGATGTTCTAGTTTGATCATTTGGTTTTCAATGACTATCTGAAATGATGTTTTAACAAAGAAGATGCTTCCTTCACCTATTTATTTACCTAGTAGAATAGTTTATATAGGAAAGCAAGATAAATACTGGGTTTTAGCCCTTTATTTGTTTTTGAGATAATCAAGTTCATAACATCTTTGTCAGATGAACAATTAGATTTATCTATAGTTCTATAGTTAATATTATGTGTAGTTACTATGTTATAAAATATTGCATGGTATACATTATATATCTTCAATAAAATATATATTATATAGTTTAAAAAAAGAGAAGGAAGGAGTTTGAAATTTTTACTTTTAAATTCTCTTACCTGGAATGCCAACAATTGTACTAACATCCAAAAGAAATGGCTATCTTGTCAAGTTATGCAGTGTGCCTGTGTGTGTGTGCCAAAGGAGAAACAAACTGGTACAGTAACAAAAACCAAAACACTAACACCCCTCCAAAAAAAAAAAATCCCTGATAATTGTTCTTTGGCTAACATAATGAACATTTCTCATTTACCATGTAGTAACTTGTCTGTAGATAAAAAAATTACTGCTGTTCACCTGTACTATTATATGTCATTAAATCACTACTTTTTTTTTTTTTTCCAGTGCTGGGGATCAACCCCGGGGCTTGATGAATGCTTGGAAATTGCATTACTGCTGAGCTGTATCCCAGCCTTAAGTCCTTATCTTTATGGAAGTTTCTGCCTTATATTTATGTAAGAAATTTTAACTAGTCATTTTCCTTGCTTCATAAATTCTTCAGTAATTCAGCTGTTAATTTAGAGTTAATATGTGAGGATCTAAAGTTGATCAGACACTCTTAGTTTCACTATATTTCTTACATTCTGTTAGAAATATGTCTTCACTTCTAATAAATAAAACAAATGAAACACATTTCCATAAGAATGCTGTCCTTAGGTGGCCACACAGTTTGGGACATAGAATCAGTTCTAATCTGGATTCAGTGGTTGTGGCTCCCATCCAGACTGGGTGACTCCGTGGCACCTGGCATATCACTGCTCCACTTTAAAGCCAGACAAGCATAAGGAATCCTTGTTCACTCTCTTGCAGTGAGAAGGGATCTCGCAAATGGAGCACATGTGTCAAATCTACATAGATCAGGAACATCAAAAGCCTAAAAAATCCTGTCTCCAGGGCCTTTTCAGCTAAATTCCTCTCCTTGGACTAATTGATGAGGTTTACAGACATTAAAAAGAGTTGCTGTAACAGGTCCTTTACAAAAATAATAATAAAGGAGTATTAGCAAACTGTGATGATGCCCAGACCAGTTTTGGAATTCCTTTCTCTAATACTTCCATTTTCTTGGTCATGGAGATATCTAGTAGCTACTTGTATAATTGCTAGCATTTCAGATAAGGGAACTGTAAAAAATATTTTTCAAACTCCTCCCTAGTCTGTATCAACTAGATCTATTCTTAGTAACATTATGAAGCACTGTCTGTAAATACTGAATTGTGTATCAAAGTTCAATGCTGAAATTCTTTGCCATTTTAGAGATAAAATTATTCTTGTTTCTATTTTTGGCTTTACCTATATGTTAATTATTTCCTAACCAGTCTCTCCTACTTAATAGAGTTAATGTATAAACACATGAAATGAAAAAAAGCATAATTGCCACTTAAGATAGAATAATAACTAATGTGGCATTATAAACTCATGGCCTCTGTAGACCACCAATAAGTAGCTGAGGTGATCTTACCCAGTTTCTAATGCCTCAGTTCTGAATTCATTCAGGTATTTATTTCTGAAGCTACCATTGGTGGGTAGGTTGGTTGATCCAACGTAACCAGTAGTCAGTCTGTGTACCTAGGCCTACTCTGTGCCACCTGAAGAGAAAAAACAGTGAATAAAATGTCTCCATCCTTGAGAAACATATAGTTGACAAAGTGCTACCTAAACTGTGGGCCATGAACCAGTACCAATCCACAAATTCAGTCCATAATTTAATAAATACAACAATTGAGAATAAACTTTTGGGAGAGATAATAATAATCAAACAGAATAATTTTATGTATGCTCATTTTATTCTGCCAATAATTTATTTTTATTGTGTTTTTAAAAGTGTCATCTGAGACTGACAGAAAATTGAGAAAAAAACATTGGTTCTGAACCACTGAGAGTTTGAGAAATACTCATTAAAAGCATAAGTCAGACACAAATTTATACACAGACAACTACAGGTAATGAGAACGCTAGTCAAGAACCACAAATATCTAACTGATCATTAGGTTTCTTGCCATCACAATTCATCTGTGATTTAAATATTTTCTCAATATCATAAGTGGTTTGGTTTTATTATTTTAAAATCAAGATGTAATTTGCATATCATAAAATCTATCCTTTAAGTGAAGTTATATAGTTGAAATAAGTTCTAATGTTCTAAACGCAATAGGGTAACTATTTCAAAATAGTGTTTAGAGAGTGTTACGTGCTGGTGTCGAGGGTCCTTGCCTTCACAGGCCAGAGAACTGGCTCATGAGGCAGCTGAATGATGAGCTAAAGCCGGTATATAAAGTGGGATTTATTAGAGAGAAAGGGAAGGCTACAGCTAGAGAAGCGCAGTGGAGCCAGGAAGCCAGTGGCTTGCTGCACAGGTGAAGGCTGGGTTTTTTTTTTCTAACTCTGGGTCAGGTGGGTTTTTCTCATTGGCAGTGGATTTGCGGGCTTTCTCAGGTGAACTAGTTTGGTTTGCACCTTTATTGGGGCAGAGGAAACAATCTTGAGAGCATTTTGCTCATCAGCCCTGTGGCAGATCTATCAGACTCTGTACCTGTCCTTTAGGATGCAGGAATGCAGGCGTCCATCTCCTCAGAATGCAGGAATGACAGTGCTCTCCCTGGGGGATGGTATACTCACTCATCTGCTTTATGTGTCCAGACACAACAAGAGGATTTCAAATGTCCTCCAAATAAACAACAAAAAAAGATTCATGTTTGAGGTCATGAATATACCAAGTACTGTGATTTTATCACACACTGCATGAGTGTATTGAAATGTCACACCGAGGGCTGGTGGAGTGGCTTAGGTGGTACATTTTCTGCCTAGCAAGTGCAAGACCCTGAGTTTAACCCCCCAGTACTACCAAGAAAAAAAAATAAACATCACACTGAACTCCATAAATATGTACAATCATGTATAGATTAATATTATTAGAAGAATAGTAACTACTCATTTACTTTTCAATTTAAAAAATGAAATTTGATGGAAAACAAAAAACAAATTAAATATTTCTTTAAATCAATGACCAACTTTCCAACTGTGAGGTCATAGTGATCTTCACATCGTGTGTAATATAGGAAAAAATCTATCATTAAACAAGTTTTTTTAGGGCTTTTGTTGTTAGCGCTTGAGTAGTCAGACAAATTTAAGGGGTATTTCCTTTTAAAGAGCTTACAATCTCCTTCAAAAGATAAGATAAAAATGTAAAAAATGAAATATGAAAATGTAAGAGCACTAACAGTATGGTCCTATGGAAGGTTAAAGATAGTAAGATTTAGGGCTTTCCGAGGTAGAGGAGGGATGGTGGGTGTCGGGGAGGCAGCAGTGAGCTGGGTCTTGAAGGTGTGATTCAGAGCACTGATATGATGCTAGGTGGCTGAGATAAGGAGGCTGTTTCAGACTGCTGTGTGGACAGTAGTCCACACAGGACTGCTGTGAGCACAGACATCTGATGCAGAAAGGAGAAAGAGAGCCTGGAGGCCAACTGCTAAAGGGGAGACTGACCAAGTAGATGGCCAGATGGTGGAGGCCAGGCTGAGGAAGTCAGTGTGTTTTGCAAAGATTGGAGAATTTAAGAACGAGTGTGAATAAGGAAGTGATGTGCCTTAGAAACTGTCAACACCCAGGAAAATGAAAGAGACAGCAGTTACGTAAGACTCTGATAGTTGCAGAACTTCAGAATGGAAAGGAAAAGTCCAACTTAACGCTGACGGTGGAGTTAGAAATGCAGGGCTGGATGTCAGTAAAGTTACACAAGGAGATTTGCAAGTACTTAGATAACTTGACTCAGGGGTCAGGGGCAGGTTACTCTCAGCTTTTTGATGATGATCATTATAAGAAATTCATTTATATATTTCACATATAACTACATACACCTATATGGTTATACCTAGACAGAAAAAGAAGTGAAAATTCAAAGAAACAAGGTTTAGTTTTACTCTAAGAATTCTATCCTGATATTTCTGTTTCTTCAGATTTATTTTATTAAAAAATAAATTAGCATTAACTCACTAAAGTGATTTTATGATCCATGAGTGGATTGTTAGTCCCAATTTGAGCATAATGTGTTAGAGGAATAATTTGAAGGACATCAGAAAATTATTCTTCTCCATGATCATTGACTGATATCCCATTTTCACATTGGAAATTGAGATTTTGGTGCTTGATAAAGCAAATTATCTTTGGAAGGGGAAAAACCTAGCAACCTTTTACCTTACAGTAAGTGGTTCATCATCATTTTTTTTTTGGAAAAATAGTTTATTAGAGGGAAGAGTGCAGGGACTGTAGCAGTCCAAAATGGATACTTGACAGAAGCTATAAGCACGGAAGGTGTAGAGAGAGATGTCCTTTTTACCATGTTACCTAGGATTTACCACAACTAGTACAAAATAAAATGAGGTTTTATTGTTAAGACAAGACTGTAGCAGCTAATTCTCTTGGGTGAGGAAGAAGAACTCCGGGAAGAAGATTAAGTCAGAATTAACAAGCGGGAAGTATTGTATCATTTCTTAACCATGTCAGCAGTGCAGCTGGGAGATAGGGCACTGGAAACAGTGGACTAAATGAGAAAAGAGGTGGGGCTCAACTCTTCTAAGTGACATGTGGCAATAGGTCATGATGAAAGACCCATACCTATAGAAGAAAGATCAATTTTTCTCTTATTTAATGCATGAAGATATTGAGCTTAAACATTTGCAACTTAACTCTCTCAAATATTGTACTTAAAACTTTCTTTTCAATTCAGAGTAAATTCTGTGGAATCAGTTCATCCACTTTGTCTTCTTTAATTTACAGAGAAGGAGCCAGGTTAAAAGATGTGGCCAGCTGCTTTCTTCTCACCTGTGTGAGGCAGAGACCCAAGCCCTGTTCAAAGTCTGTGTTTCTCATCTCTGGTGAGAGCTTGAGAGAAGCCTGTGAACCTGACTTTACCTGCTTGAGGCTGAAGGGGAGGGGAAGGATGAGAATAACATCATTCTTCACTTTCAGTGTCTTTGCCAGTAGATCTTGCCTTATCCCGGGAGTTTTAATTTGCCTTACATTGGTAGAGGTGGTTAGGAATCCTCCCTAAATGTTGTGTGCCAAGGAAAACTCAGTTGTTTCCAGTAATCTTATAAAAATAACCCACAACTACCAGATGGATCTGACCTTTGTCCTTCAACACAAATGCCTCTCACTCCCTACCCATTCTCAGAGACAGAGATAAATTCTGTTTAAGCCAGACGTTGGGATGCTGTGGGCATAGGGCAGAAATGTACACCTGCAGAAGAAGCAAAAGATCATGGTACTGGATCTGGAAGTCCTGACCTTCTTCTCTGCTCTTCTTGTGGAGGAGCAATGAGTACCTATTTGGGATTTTGGTGAGTAACAACACCTGCCTTCTCTGACAGCACTCCATCACACTTCACGGATTCTGCAGTAAACCATGCTCCAAAGGTTTCTCCAGGGCATCTGGTCAGTGGGCACATACTTCCAGTTCTGTCTCACAGGAATAGGTAGGAGAATATCAAGGAAATAAATCAAATGACCATTTTGGAAGGGTAATTCACTCTCTATACTAAGTTAGCATTGCATACTTCACATGACTTTGAAACCATGGTGATAACAAAAATCAGCATAATTCATGCAGCCATCTAACTGCTCTGAGGGCCCAAGAACAGCTGACTTTAGGAAAGTGACTTTTCACCCTCTTGGAAGACCCACTGAGGAGTCTGGACTTTACGGCACAGCCCCTCTGTCCCTAGACTATAGTGGGCAAAACATTGGACCATCAGTGATTCCAATCTTGTGGGGTGGAGTTGTCAGGTCCTGTGTTCACCAGTGTATGGCAAAATGAATAAAATGAAATGGAATGAGATTTTTGTGACCTCAAATTCATTATATTTAAAGGAATTTTCTTTAAGATTATGCTCTTACTTTTGGTGATAAAGTGTCCATTCCTGTGTATGGAAGATTGGAGGGTGGTGGGACATACTTGTATATGTTTAATGTGCTTACTTGGTAGAGGAAAAGTGGGAAGCTATCTTCTCCTTTTGGGAAAATTTTCTGTTTCTGAAATCTGAAGATCTGGGAACCACTGTTTTGAATAGTGTTTTGAATCCTGTATCATTAGAAGGTCATAGAATCAATAGCATTCATCTTAGACTATTTCTTAAAATTAATAATACATTTTATTTCAGGTAGTTTTAGGTTGACAGAAGTACAGAAGTACAGAATCATCCTAAAGATCTTCACATACATACATTTTTAAAAAGTTTTAAATTAAGCATGTCATAAATGTCAATTTAAGCATGCATAGATGAGCTCAAGAACATGCAAAAAATTAATTTAGTGGCCACAAGTACATTGGTCAGTTATTGCTAGAAATTTCAAGAGCAAATTGAGTTGAGCCCAATGCTCTACTTTTAGAAGTACAGAGTTCTTATAAACCTTCTTATATTCCTGTTATTAACATCTTCTGCCTGTCCCCCCCACCCCCCGCCACAGACACGAACTTTACTTTTCAAGAGACAAAGAAGTACAGGCAGGAGACAAAAGGTATGCATATTTAAACAGTCTCAGTCACAAGTCACCTAGAACTTATTCTTCAGAAGTTCCAGAGAAGTTGTTATCCAAAGTCATTGTTGCCTGGCAAGTAGTTCATCCTGGGGAGGCTCTACTGTTAGGAGCAGTTTGAATCCATTGACATGAAGATCTTATCAGTTCTGTTCCTCTACAGAATAAAACAGATTAAGTTTACTGTCCATAAATTCCTTTTCCTTCAGTTCTAAGTTAGGGGATAATTCTTGAATGCCTGTATTTTAGTTAGACCTGGTTGAGATAAGAACTTTGGAAAACTGGTTTTCTTAGAGTGGCAGCAGAAGAGATGGAGGCAGTGGGGGAAGATATCAGAAGCAACAGTTCCTTTACATTAACTCAACAGTAAGAATCATCCTAAAGATCTTCACATGCACACATTTTAAAAAAGTTTTAAATTAAGCATGTCATAAATGTCAATTTAAGCATGCATAGATGAGCTCAAGAACATGCAAAAAATTAATTTAGTGGCCACAAGTACATTGGTCAGTTATTGCTAGAAATTTCAAGAGCAAATTGAGTTGAGCCCAGTGCTCTACTTTTAGGACTCATTTTGAGAGGCTTAGCTTGATAGCTGAAAGAAGAGTCGATGTAGGGAAGTGTTTTGAGTCAGTCTCCACTAGGACTTGTCACAGCTATCAGAACTCTAGCTTTCATCAGTGTAATCAACATAGACATAGACTAATAAATGTACACAAAATACACTTAACAATACACAATTACATTAATTTAGAGTGTACTTTTAGAAACTGTGCTTCTCTTTAGTAGATTAGTCACCCAGAATTCTCCCTAGGGGGCAGGGTAGAATTAGTGCTTTTTATTCTTACCGTATTCACAATCCCCAACACAAGCACCCTGCTTTCTCTGTGTACCTCACATCCCTTACAATTCATAATTATTAGCCCAAAGTTCAAATTTCCCTGTCATAAATAGATGAAGCCCAAATTAGTTCAAATGATCACAAATACTTGCAAGAACCTTTAAATCAGGGATCCAAATATTCTTGTCAGACAAACAGCTAATGAATGGTTCATATGAGCCCCAAATGGCTCAGAAGAGCCTCCAGACAACAAGGAAAAGGAAGGAGAAGGCCCAGGGTGCATTAGTCTGGGAGAACTCACAGAGGTCAAGTATCCGGGCTCCTATAGTTCAGATGTTCATTTTTTCACATCAACAGATAATGGTGAAAAGCAGCTGATGCTGATTGAAATAGAGGAAAAAAGTTCTCTGGGATAAAAGTAATTCCAGCAGCTGTAGGGAACCAATTTTCCATCTTTCCTCTCTGTCTAGGTCAACTAGCTATGAGTGGTTTAGCACCTAAAGGGTGCCTTTTCTCCTAATGTGGCTTGCCAAAGCTGAAACTGGAGTTTTGGACCTCAGCCCTAAACTCCTGGGCTTCCATATGTCAGGTCTGGCCACTCGGCACTATAGACCAAATAAAGAGACATGGTGAAGGGCAGAGGAAGATTTATTACATGGCCTGGGACATGCCATGGGTAGAATCAAAGTAAGCACTCAGCCCATCTTTAGCCATCTTTCTATTATTAACATCTTGCATTAGTGTGATGCATTTGCTACAATTGATGAGCCAGTATTGATGTTATTATTAACTAAAGTCTGTGGTTTGCTCTTGGTATTGTACATTAGGATTTGGACAATATATATAATGACAGGTGTCCACCACTACTCATATTGAATAATTTCACTGCTCCCAAAATCTTCTGTACTCTATTTATCGTTCCCTCTCTGTCCTTGACTCCCTGATCTTTACTGCTACCATAGTTTTTCTGTGGCCAGAATGGGATTATTGCAGTAGTTAGAATCCAGTAGTTAGAATATCCAGTATAGAATTAGATTAGCTTCCTTCATTTATTGATATATATTTAAGTTTTCTCAATTATTTTTGTGACTTGATGGCTCATTTCTTTTAATGTCTGAATAACATTTTCTTTATCTATTGAAGGACAGCTACATTGCCTCCAAGTTTTGGCAATTAGGAATAAAGCTGCACGAGTCTATTTTTTCAGACTTAAAAATACATAACATAGAATCCATTTTTGACTAACAGAGTATTCGTTATGAAATTTTAGAAAGTATAGGAAATATAATAAAAAAAGTACTTTTGGCAATCTCATTCCAAAGATAGTACTAGTAACTATCAGTGTATGTCTAAACTCTATGTTAACTAAATCTAGGGCTATATCTATGTGTGCTTCAAATATATATTGTTTGAAAACTTGGGTAACCGAAAGACTGTGACACAGGTTACTCCAGAGGCACCTGCACACCCATGTTTATTGCGGCACTATTCACAATAGCCAAGTTATGGAAACAGCCAAGATGCCCCAGCACTGACGAATGGACTAAGAAAATGTGGTATCTATACACAATGGAATTTTATGCAGCCATGAAGAAGAACGAAATGTTATCATTCGCTGGTAAATGGATGGAATTGGAGAACATCAGTCTGAGTGAGGTTAGCCTGGCCCAAAAGACCAAAAATCTTATGTTCTCCCTCATATGTGGACATTAGATCAAGGGCAAACACAACAAGGGGATTGGACTTTGAGCACATGATAAAAGCGAGAGCACACAAGGGAGGGGTGAGGATAGGTAAGACACCTAAAAAACTAGCTAGCATTTGTTGCCCTTAACTCAGAGAAACTAAAGCAGATACCTTAAAAGCAACTGAGGCCAATAGGAAAAGGGGACCAGGAACTAGAGAAAAGGTTAGATCAAAAAGAATTAACCTAGAAGGTAACACCCACGCACAGGAAATCAATGTGAGTCAATGCCCTGTATAGCTATCCTTATCTCAACCAGCAAAAACCCTTGTTCCTTCCTATTATTGCTTATACTCTCTCTACAACAAAATTAGAAGTAAGGGCAAAATAGTTTCTGCTGGGTATTGTGGGGGGAGAGAGGGAAGGGGTGGAGTGGGTGGTAAGGGAGGGGGTGGGGGCAGGGGGGGTGAAATGACCCAAGCTTTGTATGCACATATGAATAATAAAAGAAAAAAAAAAAGAAAACTTGGGTATCATAATACATATATCTTAGTTTCCTCCCTCATTTAACATTGTATGCATATTTTCAAATATTTGAATTTTTCTTTTGAAAATGTGATATTTAATAACTACATAGTGACTCATTGTATAAGTACTTTGAGAATGAGTTAGGCTTGTTACTCTATTCTACAGTTATTAAAATATGTATTCTAGAAAGGCAAGAATTTTAGGTTTTTTTGCACATTGACAATCCCTCAATGTGTGGAAGACACTCTGGCAAGTACTCCAAAAACAATTTTTAAGTAAATGAAAGAATCTTATTTGTGAAATTTGTATGACTTCATTAGCTTCTCTTTGGAATCAAACCAGACTTATTTATAATAAAAGTTATTGCCTTCTAACTGTGCATTCTTTGTATAAGGATTTGATTGCTATGTTGGCTTTCTCATATACTAAGTGATGACAATATCTTTTTCAGCTCATTATAGCAGGGTGTGTGCTGTGGTTTGGATATAGTTTTAGTGTGTCACCCAGTGGTTCATGTGTTGGAAGGTTGGTCATCAGTGTGGTGATATGAGAGATGGTGGAACCTTCAAGAAATGGGGCCTAGTAAGAAGTAATTAGGTCATTGGAGGCACTGCTTTCAGAAGGTTGATGTACTTCTTTGGAGACCCTGAGTAGTTCTTGCAAGAAGGTTATTATAAAAGAGTGAACTTGATAACTTCCTTACATTTTGGCTTCCTGTCTCACCATGTGATCTCTGTCTTTTATCTGTGTTCCCTTCATTGATGCCATCTGCCATGATGTGACATCACTAAGGAGAGCTCTTACCAGAGCCAGTGAAATTCTGCTTGAACATTTACCCTCCAAAACTATGAGCTAAATAAATCTCTTTTCTTTATGAAGTACTTGGTCTCAGGTGTTTCATTGTAGTAAGTAACAGAAAATGGACTGAGTGTGCAATTTGAGGATTTTTCAGTTATGGGATGGTTTGGTTCCTGCCCTGCCTTTTCTCTTGAGAACAATGGTACCCTGTTGCTAAGACACTGGTGAGGATTTAAGCATGCGCTTGAGCGAAGCACCACTAGTTAGCTTATGCCAGAAACAACTTTGACTTGGTGGCAGCAGTGTCCTGCTGACAGGGTCCTGCTAGAATGTGCTTTCCTGGAAACTCTTGAGGCTTCATGGATGAGAACCATTTTCTGAGAGCAGTTGGTGAGGTTCTTCAAAGCTATGTCTTTCCCTCCACATGTTGTCTTATGTAGAGGAGACAAACCTCTTCATGTTAGTTGACCTGAAATATCCACAAATCACTCAAGTGCTGGGTGACAGTTGGGAAAGGCAGTTCACTAAGAAATCCTAGTGAACACCTTAGGTTTAGCAAGGAGCAGGGCAACAGGAAGTCTCAAGAGCCCTCAACTTTTACAGCAAGGACCTGGAGTGGATGGAGGATGAGAAGAAAGGGTCCAGTTGGTGTGAGAATTCATTAAGTCAAAGCCTGGAATAGAACAGACCTTACTTAACTTCTCAGCCTTCTTGAAGGGCTAGCCCTAATTGGCTCTCTGTTGTTTCATTGACTAAAGTCACAAATTCAAGCAATCTTATTAAAAAGTCATCTAAGATGTTCATTAATTTATGGGATTGACTTAATTTTTCCATTTGAAAATGCCTGCTTTGCACTATAAACTTTTAAAGTTGCTTTCTAAGTAACAAATTTTTAAAGATCTGAATAGGCATATATCCATGGCTATGGTGATAAATGGTAGCAAAGATTTCTGAATATGGAATTTTTGTCCTATATTTTTATAGAATTTCTATTTATTAACTTTTCTTCTGTGTTTTTTTTTTTTCCCTAAGATAGGATTCTTTTCTGTGTAACCCAGGTTGGCCTCAAACTGGTGATCCTCCTGCATCAGCCCCTAGTGCTAGGAGTAGGGGAAGTACCACTACCATCTAGATTGTGTTTCTATTTTGTTTCATCTCTTCCCACATGATTTAAAATTTTGCTTGTCTGTTTTTTGTTGTTAAAAATATTTACTAACATTATTTAATAATATTTCTCTTACTTGTTATTTGACCAGAATTCATTGAATACCAAAAATAAGAAGTACTTTAGATACAACAAGAAAGAAAAGTCTTAAAAATTATAATCAACAAATATAGAAATAATTAAAATATAGCATGATCATCACTTATTGTATTTATTTACATAATATCTCTGATTCCATATTCCTCATTTTTAAATTGCTTTAATATATAAGAGGATGTTATTTTTCTCATTTAATGCAATTAAGATAATAATCTTAAATGTCAATGAAATTATAAGGTGGGGCTGGTGAGGAGGGATTTTAGTGGAAAGTAAGCTGATTGGACAGTCAGAGGGTTTTTCTCCCAGTTTGTATTTTATCTTTTATTCATTTATATGCCACAGGAGGGCCCTTTGGCTCTTATGCCCCCTAATTTCCAAAGCTGTAAGATAAAAGTTAAACACCTCCTTTCTCTACTACGTAGGAGGAATATGAAGATTAATATCTGGTAATAGGTATGGAAGGTATAATATAAAGTTTAAAGACATCATGGTGTATCTTCGGATAAAATGTTACTGATAATGCAAGCTTGTAAAACACAGAAACTTTTATGTTAGTAACCTTCAAATTCTTGAAAAGTTTTATCAAAATCCTTGTAAGCTTTTGGTATTCATAGAGTCCTTAAATCCCAATAGAAATTCTTATGTGCTATATATAATTAAAAATCTAAAATCAAATTCATGTAATCAATTTATATGGAGGACCTAGTAAGTGCCAGTCTAGAGTGAGATTTAAACCATATAATTTTCCTACTGTTTTGGAAATTATGCTTCTAGTAAGGGAGAAAGGCAATGACTACATTAAGAACGAAACATGTTATATTATTTGATGGAAAGAAAAATCAAGGATATTAAGTTTACCTTGATAAAAGAAGCTTCTGGGAATCTTGACCAAAGTGAGAGCATTAGAGAATGGGAAGGGAGCAAGCCATGATAGCAATTATGCTAATTTTCAGGACATTTGCTCTCAAAAGGAAGCAAAGGAATAGGGTGGTAGTTTCAGAGAGCAGAGAGATGTCAGGCAAAAGGAACATTTAAGGCATAAAAGAATCTATTTTCTGCTCATGCAAATAACTTGGTATGGAGTGGAAAACTGATAATATAGAAGTTTATTAGGGTTGCTACAACAAAGTGCCATAAGCTGAGTGGCTTAGAATAGAGTCACAGACACAATTTTCAGGCTAGGAGCCCATTCTCCCTCTGAAAACTGTCAGGGAATCCTTCCTTGTGTTTTCCTGGTGTCTCATGGGTTGCTGGCAATCTTTGGCCTTCCTTGGCTTGCAGTTGCCTCACTCTAGTTCTGTCCTCATCGTCACATGGTGCTCTCTTTGTGTGTCTCAGGGCTTTCAACTGGCTTTCTTCTTATGACAGCAGTCAACTTGTACTGACATCATTTTGACTAATTCCCTCTGCAATGTGTTATTTCCTAACAAGGTCACATTCTGAGTTATTAAGTGTTAGAACTTCAGCTTATCTTCATCTTCTTATTCTTTAGACCACACTTTAACCTGTAATAGAGTTGATAGCTTGAGAGGGATAAAGGGTGAAAAGAATTTTTGAGAGATAAGAGATAATGCTGTCTGCTCTTGGAAATGATCTACTATGAAGGGGAAAACTGATGACACAGTAAGAGAGGAAGGGATTGATCATTGTGGAAATGAAGACCTTGAGTAGACAAGAGAGGAAAGGGCTCCATTGTCCCAATGAAAGGCTAGTATTGGGGGAAAAAAAAGCATTAGAAAATTCATTTGCCATAACAGGATAGAAAAAAGAGTTTAAGAATTCAGGTAAGAATAAGCTGTAGATTTTATCATAGAAGGAGAAATTTCTTTTCTGAGTATTTCACATTGATGTGCTGTAGAACTATGTTGGACTGCATAGATGATAATGGTGCCATAAGAGTATATCACCTGGAGACTTGTAGCAATTTTAGTTTCAGCATGTACAATGTATAATATTCACAGAACGAAAAACCATCTAATGATGTATGTCTCAGACCATATCCCTGTTGTTAAGTAACACATGACTGTATTTTCTCTGTGAAAAAGGAACAAATGCTCTCGCTTGAAATTCAGATCAATGTCATGATCTTCATGAGTATTGTTTTAGGGCCTTGTGACATGTGTTAGAAAAAGAAGTTCCTGAAAATATATCCCAGAGCTTGGGATGTATGTGCATGCACGAACACACATATGTACACACTTTTGTGCATTTTACATTTACTGAGTATCTACTATGTGCCTTTATGCTAGGTATTTTACATATAATCTATTTTAATTCTCACAGCAGTTGTCAGTGGTATTTCTTGGCAAAGAAACTCTTTTTCTATATACTTATATAAGTATTAAATATGTTCACGTACCAGTCCAGAGTCTAAAAGGCTCTTGTGAACAGGTTCTTTGAAAGTTTTTATGTAGCCATTGCAAAGTTGAGAAGAATAGAGTAAAAATTTTAGTGGAGGGGTTGGAGTGAACAAGTGCTTTTTCATGCATGAGACTCTGGGTTTAATTCCCAGATTTTTTTGAGATATTTGGATATAGATTAAAAATGAATTAAAAACAAAAAGCACAATTATTTTAATGGTTTTAAAGCAACCAAAGGTTAAAAAAAAAAGCAAACAAACATTGTGAACAAGCACACTGAGGCTCATCATACAGACTTCACGGGCTAATACTGCAGTTCTTTATACTTTAACCTAAGCTTGGCAGGAAGCCCAGGAATCAGGTATTTTTTAAAATTGTTGTTTGTTTCTCAAATGTAGATCAATTTATTAATAGGTCACAGTCTTTACTCTGTCAATCAAGGTTTGTACTAAAATAAAATAACACATTTGAAATATGTATTGCTTATGTTTTTTAATTTTGGCCTTTTTTTTGGTATGTGTGGTGCTGGGGATTGAACCTAGGCCTTATGCATGCCAGACAACAATCTAACACTGAGCTACACCCCCAGTTTTTGATCTTTGTTTTATAAAAAAAAAAAAACAATAATTTTCTTTTCCAAATTGTGCTTATCTTTGATTTAAATTCACTCCTAATATTTAAGAATACAGACTAGATGCAAACTATTCTTCTCTGATTAAGGCAATAAATTAATTTCCCAAATGTTCACATACAGAATTGAAATGTCAATAATACTTCAAGCAAAGGTTATTTGAGGAAAATAACATCTGTTGGAAAATGATGGCAATTGGCCAACTATGCACTAATCTGAAAGATATAGTGAGAATACTGTTCACTGTAAGTTTTGACCAGACCTGCCCCTCAGATCAAATTGCTCCAGAGTGATTGTGTCATCATCCTAACTGTGGATTAAAGAGAGTAATTACAGATATCATTTTTGTAGATGGCTTTGGGTTTATAGTCATAAACACTGAATTTTAAAGTGTCAGCAGAGGCATAAAACAGTAAAAAAACAAAAACAAAAACCAGTGATATAAATATTCTTTAATTATCTTAAAACCCAGATCTGATCTGTGGTGGCACCCAATCTCATTCTTTGCTTTTATAGCTGCCTCAGAGGTGAGGCACAGTGTGTGCAGATTGTAACCCTATATACTCCTCTTTCTTTCCTAATCCTTGTCATTCTTATGATCTTTCTTTCCAGCCTTGGCCAAGATGGAGGCCTTACAAACCTTTCTCAATATAAAAAAGCAGAAAGGACATGACAATTATTATCTTCTAGTCTCTGTCCTGAAGTTTCTGGGTGACAAATTTATTTTGACTACCATTTTGTTCTAATATTTTTCTGAGTCTTCTTTAAAAATTCAAATCCTCCAATCACAAAATCATGACGAAAATAGATATAAATTTACATTCTCAATGAAGAAACAACTTGGAAAATTATACTTCCTTTTTTAGATATTGCAGATTAAAGAGTTTTTGAAGATTTTATTTTTGATTAAATACTTAGATTCTATTTAGCTATTTTAGCATTAAGATAGTGATATCTTAGGTCAAAACTCTCCAAAATAATTACTATTCCTGTGTAATATTTGAATGAGATCTCTGCAAAGTGGTAGTTATCCAGCATTTATTGAGTTATTTATTATCTCTTACTCCTTTGGATTTTAAGGTTTTAGTCTAAATTTTCCTTTAACATGTAGGAGGATGCAACTGCAGCTGAAAAGTTTTATGGAGCATAGAAGTTCTGGCCTTGGGGAAAGTTTTTCCCCTGGCAAATATAGGGTTTGCAAATTTAGTTCTTGTTCTTAGAGTGGTGAGGGGAAAGTTCAGATATGTAATAAACTCTCAAGGTGGTTTAAAAATAAAGGTTTAGAACTTACTATTTGACATATGATTGTATTTTTAGAAACTGGGATATGTCAAGGAAATAGAAACTTAATTCAATAAATGAAGCATATTATCAAACTCATACTACCCTCCTTGCTTCTGTTTTCCTCCTTCCCACAAATTCACAAATGATAGATAATAAAACATTGAAAAAGATCCCATTTCAACTCCATATTTTTCATGGAATTAACTTGATTACAACAAGTCATTTTTCTTTTAGATGAGAGAAATCTAGGTAATAAGCAAATGGGACTTTGGAACAAAGCACCTACTTGTTCCTACTTATTATTAAACTTAAAAACAATTACGACGCTTTTAGGTTTTGTTTCTGGTCATACTGGGTTTTGACTCAGAGCCTTGCACTTGCCAGGCAGATGCTCTACCACTTGAATCATCCTCCTCAACACTTTTACCTTTAGTCATTTTTGGAATAGGGTCTCACATTTATGCCAGGACCAAGCCTAGATCTCTATCCTCATGTTTACATATCCCTTGTAGTTGGGATGACAGGTGGGTGCTACCATGCTAAGCTTTTATTGGTTGAGAGGGGGTCATGCAAACTTTTTGCCTGGGCTGGTCTCAAACCACAATTCTCATGATCTCTGTCTCCCAAGTAGGTAGAATTACAGATATGAGCTACCATGCCTGGCCTGGACTTTTTGTTAATATCAAAAATCTTTTTCCTATTTAATTTAGTTCCCAAACTGCAGTGGAAATTGTATTTTTCACTTTGAGAAAGAGAATAAATATATTTGGGTAACAAAATAAGAATTGTACTGTGGGTTTGTAGAAGACACCCAAGGACATCAGTTGTCCACAGACTTTATGAAATATTCATCCACCAGAGCAGGACTTTCTGGAGATGGTGCTTAGAGCATAAAAATCACTGGATGTTAGTAAGTAAGTCCATCATTTCTCCCTGGCATCTGAATTTATGACTGAAGCATGTTCTCTCTGTCTCAAAATCAAGTTGGTTACTTCCTCATAGTTCTTAGGTTTTTAGAATATGTTATTTTTGAACTGTAAGTTTCATCTATATTTAAACCATTATCTTTCCCTATAATATCTATTTTGCATTTAGTTTACTTTTGTGTAAGTCACATAACCCCAATACATTTATCTATATTAAGACTTTCGTACAAGAATGGTTCATTTTTAAATGTAAAATTCGTGTGTGCAAAAATAATTTTCTTCTCCTAACGCCAGCTGAACAAAGACCTCAGAAAAGAATCAGTACTAGAAAACATGAAAGTGTCTATGACAAAAATGACAGATTCCACCCAAGCATTAAAAAAAAAGCAGTATTTTCTACAGTAAGCTTTCTGGGCCTGCAAAGAAGGCTTCTGTATCATTTTTGCTGTAAGTCGTAACCTAGCTATGGGCAAGGTAGAGACAGATTGAGAATTTTTCTCTCCCCAGTTTTGGTTAAAACTATAGACAAATTCATTTTTCTATTTTCCTATATATTATGTCATTTTCTGTTAATGTGGGCAAGCATTGGAACTCAGAGGCAGGCTTATCATCAGAGTTCCAGTAACACTTCTGAACACTCTTGTCTCAACTTTGAAGCAACGAAAACTTTCATTCAGTCCCCAGGTGCGGTCTACTAGGTTGCATTCTCTTAAACCGGGCCACTTTCAGCTATGGGCCCATGGGAAGGAGATGATTTTCTTTCAGAATGTTGCCTGGCCCTACTATTCTTTGGAATCAGGAGAAAAAAGTGGCCTGAAAATGGGTCCTGGAGACAACATTGGGCAGAATTTAATTTAAATCCATCAAAGAAAACTGTCTCTGGAACTCCTAGGAATAACTTTGCCATTCTGTTTTTGTTTGGCAGGGATTTATACTACATTCTTTTTTGGAGGTATATTACTGGAGTCTGAACTCAGGGCCCCCACTTGGTAGGCAGAAGCTCTACTACTTGAATCATGTCCTCAGACTTTTTTTGCTTTAGTTATATTTCTGATAAGGTCTTGCATTTTTGTCTCAGCTGGCCTTGAACCCCAGTCCTCCTTGACCTCTGCCTACTGTATAGCTGGGATTATAGAAATGCATCACCACACTTAGCCTTATCCTGTACTCTCTAATATAACTGAGTTCGTGGTGTCATCTTTTGGCCTTTTTTTGGTGAATTCATTTATGGTTCTGCATACCTCATTTAATATTTCATTGCTCACCATGCCTAATTAAAATCTTTGTAAATAATTTCAGGATAAGTTATTTCTTTTTCTTTTAACAGTACTGGGGTTTGAACTCACGACCTCATGCTTGGTAGGCAGGCACTCTACTACTGAGCCACTCCAGTAGCCCATTTTTGTGATGGGTATTTTTAAGACAGGGTCTCAGGCTGGCTTTGAACTGCAATCCTCTTGATCCGTGCCTGCTGAGTAGCTAGGATTACAGGCCTGAGTCACCAGAATCTGGCTTTTAGGATAATTCTTAAACTTGAATTATAAGATTAGTGTGTAAAGGCTTTTTAGTTCTCTTTTTTTTTCTTTTCTTCTGATGACTCATCAGGCTTTTTGCTCATCTTAAGGTAATTTTGTTATTCCACATTACTTGGAAGTTTGTTATTGCCAGCGAGTCCTAGTTAAAATGTAAATGTCTAAGAATTAACTCCTACACTCACTTGAGACATAAAAGAGAGAGTGAGAAAAAGGGAAAAGGGTGAAAAAGTCTTTAAAAATAAAAACAAAACCAAATAAACAACAAAGAACCCCAACCTGCTATGGAACTTAAGATTTGCTAGTGAAAAATCTTAAAGTTTATCCATATGAACAGGTGACTTTAACATGTTCATTTTGTAATAATATAATTTGGATTCAGCTATCTTTTTATAAACTGGTAAATTTATATTACCATGTTGCACTCTCTCATAGTTTCTTGGTAAAATAAAAATAGGGATTTCTTTAAAAATAGTACCATACTCCCCCTGAAGCTTCCTGGTTGTCAGGTAGCTATGATTTGATGTTCTCATTTCCACAGACTAGTTTCAGTTTCTGGTCAGAAAATCATGACAATTTTTGGTGACCCACATGGAAAGCTGCAACTTCTCCTTATACTTTGCAGGTGATCTTTTATTTTTTTCCCTTCCTAACACCTTATTTTTTTATTGTTTGGTAGCACTTGGGGTTTGAACTTAGGGCCTTACACTTGCTAGGCAGGCTGTCTTACTGCTTGAGCCACTCCACCAGCCCTTCTTAACTTCTTTGGTAAATGGAGAACAAACGCTGGTGTTAGTAGACACTGGCTGTGTAACAGGTTCTTAAAAGCTGCTTTGGTGAAAAACACTGACTCCTTATTTGGGCCCATGAATTAACCAAAAGCAGGAGAAAAGCTTGGCATCCTGCCTCCATTTTGTATTTGTCTTTGTCTCTTCTGCAGAAAGGAGTTCCAGAAAGGACAGGACTGATTGATAACATCTTTATGACAAAGTACTGAAGCTACCACCAAGCAACATTGAGCCAAAGGACCGATCACCCTGAAATGAGGACAGTCACTTGGAGCTGGAGTACCTGCCAGCACTCTGGAGCAGTTCCCTTGGGAACTAGTTTGGTCTTCTCAAGTGATGACAGTGATAACAACTTCTCCAGAATCTAGAGGACCAGAACTGAGATAATGATGAACCAGGCCCCACTCAATCAGTCTGCTCACGTGAACAAATCTATGACATGTGAACAAATCTGTGACTGGGACTATTTAAATATGCACATCTCTCTCCCTCTGCCTATAGTTCTTTGTGTGTTTAAACCTATAGGTCATGTCTGTACCCAAAGATGGCTGCAGATAGATTTGAAGTGCTTACTTTGCCTCTTCCCACAGTGCATCCTAGGCCTCATAAACCTCCTTCTCTGCCCTTGATCATGTCTCTATATTTGTTTTGTAGGGTCTAGTGGCCAAATCTAACATGTAGCTCGAGCCACTCTTTCTATGCTCAACCTTGTTTATCCCTTCATTGGAGTATGTAAGCCATTCTAATGGTGAGGGTTTCTAATTTTCCTAACCCATAAGATTCCAAGTGGGGCCCTGCTACTCTTCTCCTTTCTGTTTGTGCCATTTACACTGATATGTCTTTGCTGTAGGGATATGGTAGAAACTCTATGGACACATTTCCTTCTCTCAACATGGGGAAATGTTTTGAGACCTAGAGCAAGCCTGTAATAAATAAAGCAGGAAGAGAGAGCTTTAGAAGCTCAAGGGGGAATTCATTATCAGGTACTCTGTCAGGCTGGATGTGTATAGGAAATGCTCTTTGCTGTTTGTTGAAGGACTATGTCTTATTAGAAAACTAGTTAAGTTTGAAGGACTTACCAACTAGGTCCAAATCCTGACCTTTTTGATACTTTAGTTTACCATTTTAAAACTCTCTATAAAAGAAATCCCCCCCTGCCAAATTCCCCAGTGCTGGGGATCAAACCCAAGGCCTTGTACATGCCAGGCAAGCGCTCTTCTCTTGAATTAAACCCCTAGCCCAAGAAGTTTCTATTTGTAAAGCTGTCTCCTTCTCTGGTAACTTTCAAAGTAGGGACAGATACTAATTTAAAACTGCATAACAAGTCCTCGTCTTTTGACCTTTTTGTCTTCACTGGCCTTTTACTATGCCTTCTTTTAATGGTGTTTAGATCTAAGTTCTGTATCTTTTAGGAGTAAGTTTTCTACGTAGTTTGACTTGAGTCATACTTTTGGAAATGCAAAGGGAGTTAAGAATTGCTGAGGGTGATGAAAGAGGTGGGCAGAAGATCCATATTCTTTTGGAAGCTGGCAAATGATAACTCTAAATGGAAACTAGAAAAATCTTTGTTTTCAGTCTATATTTTTATGCATGCTCGTGTGCGTGGGTGTATTTTATGTTATGTCTATAAGTGTGCGTGTGTTTGTATATTGTCTACATGGTTGCAGGTTGACTGAGAAATAAATGAGTGCTGATAAATTAAATAACAACAGGAAAACAAATGCTCTTCAAAGTTCACATGACTGGAGAAACTCTTAAGTAGATATTACTTGTTTAATATTGGTGTAATACAAAGAAGTTGTGTGTCTTCTGATATTTGTTGAAAGTACCCATGTATTTAACTTTATAGAGTGCTTGCTTAGGTGAAACTGCCTAACATCCACATGGTATAAAAATGGCTAATGAGCTTTGTATAATGCTTCGAAATTTCCATGAGCAATTCTAACAATTTTTAAGAATGTGTAAATTAGGTAAATGTAACTGGGATAAACATAAGTGACTTCCTTATGGTTTCAAAAATCTTTTCCAATAACCTAAAATCTTAAGGTTATGGTATACTAAATTAAATAATATTTATTAGATGTCTAGGTTATTCTAAATAAGTTAAAATGCAAAAACATTAATTATAAGCTTAAAGTTTATTGACTTTGGTATTTTTGCCTTTATATGTTATAAAGGGAAAAAAAGGCAAAATATATTTGGGTCCATTTCCACATTTAAAAATTGTTCTGAGCTAGAGCTGGGCACTAGTGGCTCACGCCTGTAATCTTAGGCATTTGGGAGGCTGAGATTGGAAAGATTATAGCTTGAGGCCAGCCTAGGCAAACAGTTTATGAGACCTAAATCTCCAAAATAACCAGAACAAAAATGGACTGAAGGTGTGGCTCATGCATTAGATAGAGCACCTGTTTTGCAAGTTTTTTTTTTCTTTTATTATTCATATGTGCATACAAGGCTTGGGTCATTTCTCCCCCCTGCCCCCACCCCCTCCCTTACCACCCACTCCGCGCCCTCCCTCTCCACCCCACCCCCTCAATACCCAGCAGAAACTATTTTGCCTTATTTCTAATTTTGTTGTAGAGAGAGTATAAGCTATAATAGGAAGGAACAAGGGTTTTTGCTGGTTGAGATAAGGATAGCTATACAGGGCATTGACTCACATTGATTTCCTGTGCGTGTGTGTGTTGCCTTCTAGGTTAATTCTTTTTGATCTCACCTTTTCTTTAGTTCCTGGTCCCCTTTTCCTATTGGCCTCAGTTGCTTTTAAGGTATCTGCTTTAGTTTCTCTGCGTTAAGGGCAACAAATGCTAGCTAAGTTTTTAGGTGTCTTACCTATCCTCACCCCTCCCTTGTGTGCTAAAGCTTTTATCATGTGCTCAAAGTCCAATCCCCTTGTTGTGTTTGCCCTTGATCTAATGTCCACATACGAGGGAGAACATACAAATTTTGGTCTTTTGGGCCAGGCTAACCTCACTCAGAATGATGTTCTCCAATTCCATCCATTTAGCAGCGAATGATAACATTTCGTTCTTCTTCATGGCTGCATAAAATTCCATTGTGTATAGATACCACATTTTCTTAATCCATTCGTCAGTGGTGGGGCATCTTGGTTGTTTCCATAACTTGGCTATTGTGAATAGTGCCGCAATAAACATGGGTGTGCAGGTGCCTCTGGAGTAACCTGTGTCACAGTCTTTTGGGTATATCCCCAAGAGTGGTATTGGTGGATCAAATGGTAGATCAATGTCAACTTTTTAAGTAGCCTCTAAATTTTTTTCCAGAATGGTTGTACTAGTTTATATTCCCACCAACAATGTATGAGGGTTCCTTTTTTCCCACATCCTTGCCAACACCTGTTGTTGGTGGTGTTGCTGATGATGGCTATTCTAACAGGGGTGAGGTGGAATCTTAGCGTGGTTTTAATTTGAAGACCCAAATTCAAACCCTAGTTTTACAAAAAAAAAAAAAAAAAAAGAAAGCGCTGGGGTGGTGCATACCTGTAGTATCAATAAGGCAGAAGGGATCTCTTGAGGCCAAAATATGAAGACAAGCTTAGGTAACACAGTGAGACTCTATCTAAAAGAAATTGTGGGGGTGAGCGCCGGCTGTGGCCGCGCCACGTCCGCTGTGGCGGCGGGAGAGGAGCGGCTGGGCCTCCGGGCGGCGTTTGGACAACCATGGCCTTTACACTGTACTCGCTGCTGCAAGCGGCCCTGCTCTGCGTCAACGCTATCGCCGTGCTGCACGAGGAGCGCTTCCTCAAGAACATTGGCTGGGGAACGGACCAGGGAATCGGCGGATTCGGAGAAGAGCCAGGAATTAAATCGCAGCTAATGAACCTTATTCGATCTGTAAGAACCGTGATGAGAGTGCCATTGATAATAGTAAACTCAGTTGCTATTGTATTGCTTTTATTATTTGGCTGAACATCAGTGGAAGAAACAGGAAATCAGAAGATGAGATGCCAGCAGAAGTTATTACTTTGGTCATTGCTAGAACATTCATTTCTTAACAAGCTGATCTTGGACTTGGAAAAAATGTAAAGTTGACAATAAAACCAGAGTTTCTATTCATCTGATTTTTTTTTAATGTTGCACTTGTAGTTTCATTACAAAAAGATCAGATCTTCAGAGGTAGTAGTGCTCCAGGATTGAAATAGTTTGATTGCTGACTGTTAATAGTTCATGCTAGTAAAGATTGTCAGAAAGATACAGGATTTTCACTTTTGTTTTATTAGATATTTTTCTATCTCTCACTGCTCAGGGATGATTTTTTTTTTCAAAGTTTTGAAATTCCTTGTGACTTAGTTACAATGTGAGAGTGCTTATCCCTCCAAATAAAATTTAAAGAATTTTAAAATAATTACTACATGTAAAAGATAAATAGGTAATTTGGATAATTTTGAATTCCTTGGTTAAATATTTAGTCTGGATAATGTCTCTGCTGTGAATAATTCAAACGTATAGATACCATAAGTGGCAATACTCTGATTTCAGGTAGAATTTGATTCTGTAAGTCAGTCACATGATGATTTTGTTTTTGTTGTAAGTTCTTTTATGAATTTATTAATTGGATGATTAGCCCATACTAGTATCTACGTCTTTATTGGTAGAAAAAATCTATGTAGAAATAATCTGTGCCCTTTTTACAATGGTGACTTGTTTTATAAAATCAGCATAAATATTAGCCCACAAGAACAAACTTGAACAGTCACAATTAAACTATACTATATAAGAAGACTCTATTGTGAAGCATTTACCTCTCCCCCAAATTATCACACTTCCATTTCTTGGAGCAGGACACTAAAGGATGTGAGTCTTAATTCTTCATTCTGTCAATAGAACATTCATGTTAGATAAATTGTTTTATGTCTTAGACCACCTTGTAAGGTTGTTTGTTCATTCCATAATACAGTTTTATGTAAAACATTAAAACTTATGTAAATGATTTTTTGTGAAAACTTATGAGTTATAATATTTTAAAGGGGTAGAATAGCATCTTTGTTTATAGGAGAACTTTTGTAAATAAAGTTGGATTTTGAAGTCAAAAAAAAAAAATAAAAATAAAAGAAATTGTGCTATGAGAAAGGACATATTTTAAAAATTATTAGTCTACATGATTATTAAAGATGGAAAAAAGTAAAAATAAGAAGTGAGACAACTTTTTATGTGAGGAAAATGAGATATGTTTTCTAAAGGAAGTTGTAGAATATGAAAATGTCTTGAGGGAAAAAGAAGATAAAATTTTGCTGGGCATGTTGTGTACATCTGTAATCCCAGTACTTAGGAGACTAAGGCTGGAGGATGGTGAGTTTGAGGACAGCCTACATAGTAAGACCTTTTTTTGTCTAAAAAAATGTAAACTTTTGTCCTAATTATGACTGTGATTTCAAATAGGAAAGATAAGTATATTACAGAATCAAGAGTTTGGATGAGTTGTGAAAGGTTTGAGAAAGTTATAAAAGTTTTGGGAAGGAATGGATTAAAAATACCGGGCAAACTATTCACAACTATGGCTGTATAGTGGGAATTGCCTACACCTTAACCCAACAAAGATTATTGGCAGTATTAATGCACATGGAATCTGAAGTAGCCATGGGACAATGGTCAAAACTTCTTATTGCAGAAGCTAGGGTCAATGATCTGTTGAAGCTTTATGTAAAGGATCAATTATGGCAAATAATAGATGAGACTTGTAACCTAAGACACTGAACCTAAAAAGCCCATGTTTCCTAATTAAATAAGTCATTACATTCCATAGTATAGTTAGCCAGCATTGGGAAAATACTAAACCTTATCTGTTTTCTGCCAGTGGAAACTAG
Source organism: Castor canadensis (assembly GCF_047511655.1). Taxonomy (NCBI): domain Eukaryota; kingdom Metazoa; phylum Chordata; class Mammalia; order Rodentia; family Castoridae; genus Castor; species Castor canadensis. The sequence goes on along the minus strand of NC_133394.1, from coordinate 35,479,986 downwards.
ATGAGTGATGCTTATAAAACAACATTTATTGGAGTCTCGTTTCCCTTTCTGATTACAAACTAAGAAGTAAAATTTAATTATTCCCCAAAAATCTGTGAAATCCTGATTTCATCTAAGTCTGGTCTTTGATTTCTACCTCTATTACTCACAATATTTGGTACAATTTTGTTGAGAAGGAATTTGGAGAAGTGCTGTGTTATTGTCTGACTTCTATACTGTGACTAACCATTTAATTTTCCAAACTGGAAGCTGGTGTAATACCAAAATAATAGGACAAATCAAATTATTAGTAATGAATAAGAGTTAAAAGAATTTGGACATGGAAGACCAATCTTTCTTACAGTCACTCCACGCATGCAATAGCCATGAAGTCAAATTGGCCAGAATAAAAATTAGAATCAAAGACAATTATTTCAAACATCAAATGAAATATTTCATAAGGTGCAAATGACTGTAGATACAGAGGGAAGACATATTGTCAATCTGATTAAAGAGTGCAAAGGTGCATGTACAGATTTTTTGTTTGGTGAGGAAGTCTATTTTCCTCATCTTCTAGTTTTTCTTCTTTAGGCCACACTGTGTTCTTGATTGACAACTTTAGGTATAATTACTTGCCATATGCTGCAAGTAATTGCATGTTGCAAATGTTACATCAGATGCAAAGGATGGAAAAAGAGGAAACTCAGAACTAGATAATGAGAATTTAAAAATATTAATATACGGTCCAGGTACTTCTTCTGTAATGTTTTTAACAACTATTCCCTTGTTGGGAAGACTACTTTCTGCTACTCAACCTCATCTTTATCAGATTCTAGGATTGAGCCTTCCTAGTTCAGTGGAACTCCAAACATTTGGCCTCTGTATGCACATCCTATGGTACTTGGCCAACAGGGGGAACTATGGAGCTGAAGTTCCCTGAAGAGACTGCATCTGTATTAAAAATCCTGCAGAGTGTTTGACTAGCTAAATACATCATGATTATGGAGAAATGGGATGCTGCTGGTCAAGCAAAATTATTTTGGGCACTCTTAGTCCCCTTAGTACTCATCTAATTTCAATCTAGCATCCTTGTAACTTGGAGGTAAAACTTTCAGAATGTATCTGGAAGCTTAGCAGACCTCTAGAGAGGTCAACCCTAAAGCTAAGCATGATATCAGATAAAACCTGAAACCTGCAGGGTGTGGTGGCTCATGCTTGTAAATGTAGCTAACTCAGGAAGTGGAGATTTGGAGGATCACAGTTCATGGCCAGCCCAGTATAAAATTTGCAAGACTCCATCTCAACCAATAAAACCTGGGCAAGGTGGCACATGCCTGTCATCCCAGCATCATGGGAAGCATTAATAGGAGGATGGTGATCCAAGCAGACCAGGGCATAAATGTGAGACCCTACTTGAAAAATACTTAAAATTCAAACAAAAAGGGCTGAGGGCATGGCCCAAGAGGTAGAGCACTTGCCTAGGAAGGGTGAGGCCTTAAGTTCAAACTCTAGTACCACAGACACACAGAAAATCCTATAGAATCTATGCTTGAGTCTCACCCCCAAGATACCTCACTACCTATATGCAAAATTCCAAAGTCTGAAAAAAAAATCCCATATCTGAAACACTGCTGGTCCTAAGCATTTCAGATAAGGAATACTCAACTTACATTATCCTTGAAACACTGGCTGGTGTTTATGGTGGTAAGATGGAAAAGACAGTTTAGGGCTATGTTCCAGCCTAAACGTGTTTCTTTACCATGTCTCCTAAGCCTTCTTTTCCTTTCTTATGAAATGACTGTATTGGCCACAATGTTATCTGTGGTTCTATCTGTCTCTGATTAGTGCTTTAATTTCCTAGAAAAGAAAAAAAAAAGCCCTCAAGAATTTTGTTAGATATAAAGCAGTCTTTGTTCTAAGATATTATTCTTGCTCTTTTCTCATTGGCAGTTTGCTAGGCTTCTTACACAGGTTGTATTAACCTACCATTTCAGCTTAGGAGAATTCCTATGTTCCGTTGTATAGTTGGTAGAGGGTTCTTTTATGTATCTTATCACATCTGATTTTCACAGTTATTCAATGACATAAATTGAGCAGATATTACTTTAATCCCCATTTTATAGATTAAAAATTACATTCAGAGAGGCCTTGCAGAAATCTGATTCTTACTTACATTGTCTCTGGCAGTGGTGGCTGAACAGACATGTATGATCTAGCTAAAGTCATTATCTTGCTTTCATTTGAGCATTTTAGGTTGCTATATTTTTGGTAATAAAATGACTATTACTTGATATTGATAATACAGGAACTAGGAAGCTTTAAACTCACTGAGGGGGTCCAAAGACGAGCCTAAGGAATCTTTTGGGTGTATCACTAGACATTCGTGATCCAGTGGACCACTGAGGCTTTTGCGATTCTATGGAACCCTGCCTTTTTATGCTTCAGGATCTCTAGATCTAAGAAGTCTCTCATAGTTTTTTGCTCTCGACAGTCTCTCAGGGCTTATTATTTACCATTTCCTTTTGGAATGTGCCTCCACTTCTTGCCTTTCTGTCAAATTTTTACTTATCCTTCAAGCTTAAGCTCAAGGGTTACCTGCTCTGTGAATTAACTGTACAATCTGCAGACATAAGTATTCCCATATCTCTTCACTGCAATTGTGTGTGTATGTGTGTGTGTGTGTGTGTGTGTGTGTGTGTGTGTGTGTTGCTGAGGTTGAGCTCAGGGCACATGTTAAACTCCACTGCAACCTTTAAAATGTCCACTAGTGCAACCATCTCACTTCTCTCTAATGTGTAATCCACGCTTCTTAAAGTTAAAATAGTATCAGTTTTTCGTTTGTTTGGTTTTTTTTTGGTGGTGCTGGGGATTGAACCAAGGTCCTGGTGCACATTAGGCAAGATCTCAACTGCTGAACTTCATCCTCAGCCAAAGATACGTCTTTTCACTCTGCATTCCCAGACAGTATGCATCATGATGTAAACGCTAAATGTACTTATTAATGAGGAAAGTAATTTCACTGAAGTTTATGAAGTTGACACTGTAGGAAAATTTTAGTTTTACTTCCAATGTATTTTGTTTCAAGAACTTTTTCTTTTTCTTACTAGTATTCAATGTTTTATTTTTCACATTCTGAAGCAATTATAACCTTAAAGAAAAATTGGAAGCACAACAAAAATACTTTTTTTCCCCTTTTGGAATCATGTAAGTATAAGCTGATCTGATGCTGGAATAATTATATATGTATTTCTTACATTCTTGGACCTTATCTACTTCCTCGCTTTCAAGCACAAGATAGTCTAGGGTCATTTTGTCTTTGCGTGCGTGGTCCTGCAGTCAGCCTTTCTGTAAGGAGTTCTGATTCCCTTTAGTGGAGAGTGGTATTTACAAGGCAACTTCAGGGCCCTGGTAGGCTCCTTGCTGTGGGCGTGGTTTCCAGGCCTTCTCTGTGGACATAGCTAGGAATTATTCACAACTCTATGTACCTGCTTCTTTGTAGTAGACACTGTTAATTGACACTGATATCTCCAATTTCAACCCAAGATCACCAGGTTCGTTCTAGTTTTCTCCTCCTCCACATTTGCAATTCCCTTCTCTGGCAGTGAGAAAATTGACTACTCTAATCTGTAATGTAGTTACTTGTTTAACAAATTCCCTTATGTATACTTAATCTACTTCTGCTGCATCCCCTTACCCTTGATTCCTTCCTTACCTCCTTGGGTTCTGACGTCCCATAGCAGGCTGCTCCCCTCACGTTCAGAGCCTAATACTTCATGCTACTGTTCTTTAGGGTTGTCTTTCCCCCCTTGTCCAGCTCTGTCATTCTGTGCATGGCCACTGTCAAAAATGGCTGTCTGCATTACATACTCAAGCTCTGAATTTCCATACCGGTTGCCTCTTTTTCTCTTCTGGACCCATGGATGCCTTTCTTTCTGGCTAGGTTCTGGCAGCCCAGACCAGGCCACTGCTTTGCCTGGTGTGCTCTGATCAGCCATACTGAGAAACATGCTCCCCTCATCCACCTTGAGCTTGTAGAGACTATGCTGGGGTACTGTGCATACCTTTTTGACTAGGGATACTTTCTTGGATTTCCCATGTCCTATCCCCAATCTGGACACCTTCATGACCTTGCTTGGGCTGTAATTGCCCACACCTTTTCCCTCCCGCTTGGATGCCCTTCTCCTCTTACCCAAGTTCCAGCTTGGGCCACGGGTGCTCTCTTCCATATAGATACTATTGTGCTATGTTCTACCTAATGATTCTAGGACTAGAAAGCAAAGGAAGAGAAGGGGCAAAAAAAACGAAGGGATATGCCTTCTTTTAGATTTCTTTATTAGTCTTTCCACAATGACATACATGCAGAAAAGTCTTTAAAAAGTGAAATTGCTCCTTGTTTGCCATAGTACCAAAAGGATTTAAACTGAGAAAAATGTGAAGTTATAAAGAAAAAGTAAGATTTGAAGTTTTAACTAACCATCCTTTTAGCTGGAGAATTAAACTTTGATTTCTAAGTGTTTCATATTTTGTTCTGATAGATGAATTCTAAATTAGACATTTAGAAATTAAAAGACAGGAATGGATTCTTGATGCTATGTCCTAATTATCATGTAATAGATGAGGGAACTGAATCCTGGGTAAGTTAAATGATTTTTCCAGGTTTCCCAGGTGGCTGAGTCAGAGAGAGAGAGAGAGAAAGAACATCTTACAAAACTTCTGGACAATGTTCTTGACAAGCTAATCTAATCATTATCATTTAAAAGTGTTTGACTTTTCAGGCAGATTTCTAAGAAAAATATATTTAATGCATTATACCTCTTTTTTTGTTTGTTTGTGTTTTTGTTTTTGGTTGGACTGGGGTTTGAATTCAGGGCTTCACACTTGCAAAGCAGGAGCTCTGCTGCTTGAGCCACACCTTCGGTCCATTTGCTCTGGTTATTTTGGAGATGAGGAGATGGGATCCCCAGAACTATTTGCCTGGGCTGGCCTCAAACTACCATCGTCCCAATCTGAGTCTTCCAAGTAAGTAAGATTACAGGCATGAACCACTAGCATTATTATACTTTTTTTCCAGTATTGGGGTTTGAACTCTGGGCCTTGTGCTTGTTAGGCCAGAACTGTACCACTTGAACCATACTTTCAGATCTTTTTACTTTAGTTTATTTTTTGGATAGGTCTTACAAATTTCTAGGGTCAGCTTTGGAGGGAGATTCTCCTATCTTCATCCCCATGCAGCTGGAATTAAAGACGTGTACCACTATGCCTGCTTTTTCTTCTAGATAGGGTCTGTAAAACTTTTAGCTAGACTAGCCTTTAACAGAGACCCTCCCATATCTCATGCTTCCTAAATTGCTGGGTTTACAGCAACTGCAATCACTGACAGAATGCCATTTTTTGGTCCCCAAGACATACCCTAGTAGTACTTTGGTGTTCATAGTTTATTAAGGTAAGAAATCTAGAAATCAGCCTTACTTATTTGCTAGTTAGTAACTTGTAATTTTCTGAATACTTTCTCTTAATTTCATGCTAACTCTATTTGATAAAGTTGGTAAAAGGTTATTATTTATTTTACTGTTTATTGTTTTATAGGGTTGAAACTTTGCCAAAATGAATGTGTGTAGACATGAATGATTCATAAATAAGTTATATTTTAAAGAAAATACACAATGCAACATTTGTATTATTAGTTACATTTACTGAGCATTCCAATACATAACTTAATCAACAGCTTGTGGAGAAGCTAGAATTGAGTCACTCATTGGGTGTAGATTAACCATTTGAAGCACTCATTAGTTTCCCAACGTCACCTTGAATCAAGGAGGTCAAAAGGAAAAAGAGACAACAAACACTATATTTAAAAAATCCAATAAAGGGCTTCAAGAGTCTCCCAGCCCAGTGAGTAAAGAGCTCACCGGTGACATTAAGTCACTTTTGGCACTTAAGTGAAATATTTGCCTTTTGAGTGTCAATGTATTTTTATAAATTAATGTTACTGAATGTGCAGATTTTAGAAATGAAAGGAACACATTCTCAAGGTGATTTAACCAATCTCCTTTCAAGGCAGGAGTCTTTGTACTAGGTAGTTGTAGGTGGTCCAGGTTGATTTGAAATCATTTTCAGCCACAGAGAAACCATTACCTCTGTATTATGGCTGTGACTATGGTTCTGCAGAAACCTTCCTCATAGTGACTTTGTCTTGATCCCACTGACTTCTGCCCTTTGGACAGAATATAAGTCCTCTTCCACATGACAGCCCTTCAGTTGTGTCCACCTACATCCTCATCCTCCTGGAATATTCTCTCCCTCTCTCTTTCTTCTACAGTTATGTCCCTAAATTCCTCAAGAAGCTCTGATTCTCTTTGTCCTTGTCAGACTTACTGTGTCTTTTTAAACTTGCTATTTTAGGATGCTGTACATTCCCTTGATGAAAACACTTTGATTTTTTCCTTTGGCCATCTAACAGCAAAGCAGGGTTTCACTTTATTTATGACGGTCACATCTACCAGACACAACCTTTGTCCCCAAACACTACATTCATTTTACACAGACTAGTTGACCTCACACCTAAATCAGCTTTCCTTAAACCTTCATCTGAACAAATAAACATTCCTTGTGATCGGCGGATATCCCGAGCGGCGTCAGGAAGGGCCGGTTTGGGTAGTGCTGGCTCAGCTAGCCCGCCATCATGCTACTGATTTGGTTTCCTCTTTCTCCTCTGATTTTAAGAAGTGACACAAAAAAAGCAATTCCTGTTACTCTCTCAGACAATGCAGGGGGCTTTAGACTCCATTCCAGGAAGTGGATCACTGATATCAGAAAACGGGCTAAGGACCCCAATGTGGAGGTGGCTGCCGCCAGGTAACGCTCAGGAGAGAGTCGGGAGTGGGCACCACTGAGCTGAGAAAAGCAGACCATGAGGAAAAGCAGCGGCTCTGCGCCCCGACGTGGACGGGCGCGGGAGTTCATCCTGGGGGACTGTCACCACGTGCTACGGAGGCGGGGACAGGGCCCGCTCCCTCTTATCAGTAAAGGGCTCAGGGCCAGATCCCAGAGGTTCCCAGCGAACCAGAGATAAAGGAGAGACTGAGAGAGATCGAGATAAAGGAAAGGGAGAGAGAGAGAGAGAGAGAGAGAGAGAGAGAGAGAGAGAGAGAGAGAGAGAGAGAGAGAGAGAGAGACTGACTCAGTGACAGGAACAGATAGGAGAGGTGAGAGGCTAGCGAATCCTTCCTATTTATTTGCCAAGCCTAGAAAGCGATCCTAGGAGAGGGAGGGTCCTCTTTAGACGCCCCAACCCCGGACTCCAAAGAGGCCTTTTTCTGCAGCCCGTTGGGGACTCCGCGTCTTAATCCTTCTAAGTTTGCTGCGGAAGGAATAAAGCAGAAAGACAGGAAGAGGAGGTAGGGTTGTACAGTCAGCGTGGTTTTAGTTCTTCCTAAAGAGTGGCGCGGTTTGGGGCTGTATATCCGGGAGGAGCATGTGTCACCACACTGTACGCAAATCCTGGGACCTTTGCAAACCCCGGCTCCCTGGCAGCTGGCCTCATGCCCGGGCCGGGCATTCGAGGTTCTGGCCACGCAGCGCTCCTGGAACTGGCCGGCTGGTGGCCGACTGGCCTTTATCTCTGTCCTCTTTTGTCCCCTTTATCTCAGGCTTTGCAGGAGGCCCGGAGGGGCCACTCTGACTATCCGTTTCGCGGGGCTGCGCTACCACTTCAATGTCCCGAAGGTCTCGGGCTGCCACGCTTCTTAAGGCTGCAGAGGACCAGGGGCGCCCGGCGCCGCGCTAACTCGGACGCGCGCACCTTGGACTCCGACGCCAGTGTCCCCGCGTGGGTCGCTGCGGGCGCCAGCCGGTCGCTCGCCCTTGAGGGGCAGCCGGGGCCACGATGGCTCCCGGCCGGGCGGTGGCGGGGCTCCTGCTGCTGGCGGCCACCGGTCTGGGCGCGGCGGCGGAGGGGCCAGGGCTCGCCTTCAGCGAGGATGTGCTGAGCGTGTTCGGCGAGAATCGGAGCCTGTCGGCCACGCAGCTCGGGGTCCTGCTGGAGCAGCTGGGAGACGCGCCCCACAAGGGCGCCCCGGAGCTCAGCCAGCTGCACTTCAACCAGGTACCACCGCCCGCCTGCCCTGGGCCGCCCTTTCCTACTGGGGGTGGTGACGTGCGTTTTCATTTGGATATGAACTGGGCTTATGCCGAACAAGTGCAGAAGGATTTCCTTACTCTTTTCAAGGATGAGTTGGTAACTGATTGGTGGCACTTGATTTTCCCTAAACCGGGCTAGTTAACCAGGGTTAAAGGACTACTGGGAAGGGATTTGGTAGCCAGGAGTCTCCCTTTTATGACGGCTGAGCTGAGCCGTCAGAGGCTGTGGCTCTACGGTTTTATAGAAAAGTTGATGAAGTAGTCGAGAGCATGCGTTTTAGATAGGAGCGGTGTGGATTTAAAACTTGCCAGAGAGATAGCGGCTTACTTAACTCACTACTAAGATAGCAGAAAGAACATGTCACATGCCACCCTCATTCACAGTTGTCGGGTGGGTAACCACTCCCACTTAAAAAACGAGATATAATGTAGTTTCTAGCTGAGGCATTTAGAACGGAGGGTGCATATTGTACAGATGGGGATACTGAGGACACCTAGAGACCCAGATCACAGTTGGTGGTAGACTGGGTTTGCAGTGTTAGGATCTTGTCATCTGTCAGGTCGAGTGTTTGATTCTAAAATTCATTCAACAGAATAAAAAATTCATACTCAGTATATGTGCACTGTATTACCTAGTCATTTAGTAATACCCTGGGCTTAAGGACAGCCTAAAACTACCTAAAAGGCAACTAAAAATCATACCTGTCCCAGGGCTGGGGATATGATACCGTGACAGAGGGCTTGCCTGGAATGCTGGAGGGCCTGGGTGTCATCTCCCAGCACTGCAGGAGTCCTGGAGCTGGGGAGACTCATCAAACCAATGCTTTGATTTTTCCCCCCTTTCTATACCTGTCTGATTGATGATTGATATTAAATAGCAGAAAGAGGTACTTTCCATATTACTTATCACTTTTGAGCAATGATCGTTTGCTAGGAAAAGTTTTTGTGGCTCAACATATTTGGGAAATTCTGTATTACTATACTCCACTCTTTGAAATGCAGCATTTCTCAATGAATCTGACCTTAAATTACAATTGGGAACTTTAATCAGATACATTCCTCTCTAAGGGCTTTATAGGTAGGTTGGGTTTTTTTTTTTTTGTTATTGTTGTTACTAATAGCTCAATTAAAATGTATAAAACTCAAGAAGTAGAATTTCTGATGGCATGGAGTGTCAGAAGCCATCTTTCTTTGACTTAGAAGAGTTTTGCAGTCATTTTCTGCAGATTTTTTGGTAAACTTGTTGCAGTTCTGGTACCTTGGTTGTTGTTATATTTGGTTTAACGTCTGAGAAATGATATGTTAGAAAGACTGAAATGCCCATATGTTATATTTATATTTTAGAAAGTAAGGTTTATAAATGCCTAAATATTTTGTGGGCTACTCCTATTGTCTTCTTTTCAAGTGTGTGTGTGGGGTGGAGATCTGAGCCAGCTCCACTATTTCTTGGTAGGTGTGGTCATATGCTTGGAAAGGTTAGGGACTTGACTTGAAGCTGCCTATCTATAGCTGACACACGGTTTCGGCTTAAATAGTATCCTTATCTTGCAGTGTCTGGAAGTGCATTTAAAGGGACCAAAGACCCCCAAGCTACCTTTGCAAAGACAGTGGAAAGTGTGTATAAGTTATTTAAGAAAACTGGTTACATTACTAGCAATATGATTCTTAGTTTATTAGCAGGTAGAATAGGATGTCACAAGAGGTAAATTATTTGTAAGTTAACATCTTATTTCTCATTCCCAAGTTTGCATATTAACTACTCTCATTTGACCACTGTGGGCATCAAAAAGAGGCAGGAAGAAGCCCATAATTAGGTTGGAAACAATGGGAGTCCAATGAAAACTCACTACTTAATCAGGCCTGAAAAACAGCCACTTGAAGTTCTAAGAAGTTTTAGTGACCACTGTGGGCATCAAAAAGAGGCAGGAAGAAGCCCATAATTAGGTTGGAAACAATGGGAGTCCAAGGAAAACTCACTACTTAATCAGGCCTGACAAACAGCCACTTGAAGTTCTAAGAAGTTTTAGTGAAAATAATAATCATTGGTTAAATGATGACAACTGACAATGCTAATCTTGAAGAATCCATTAATTTGCTGGTGACTGATACACTTGAGCCAAGGTATTCATGTATGCGCCAGCATAAAACCATCAAATTTGAAATAAAATTTGGGGCCTTTAATGTGTTTGTACTTGAAAGAATGCAACTTCAGTTTCCTTACCTGCCATAGAGTGGAATAAACGATGCATGGTTTGTTGTGAGCAGCTTAATTTTCTGACTTTGAAAAAGACAGAGAATGTTTAATTTATTTCTATGAGCCAGAATTTATTGAATCTTCTTCAAGATTTTCCTACAAAGGGCGTTGTTCTTTTGAAGGAGTGCTCTGGTATATATTTGGTCAGTTTCTCTCAGGTAAATTTTGGAAAAATTTCTTCTTCTTTTTTTTTTTCTTTCAGAATTCCTAGGCAGTCGCTCTACCAGTTGGGCCATAAGTGGTTGGAAAATCAAAGCAACCTGAATCCAAAGTGGAAACAATTAAATAGAATATTTCACTTTATTATTTTGCTTCTTATAGCTACTGAGGGTACTGAAAGTTAGATAGAAGAGGTAACCCTAAAGACAAAGAAAAAGGGAGCCCTTTTTAGCTAAATGGATTTCGGGGGCCGCATGACTGGCCTAGGGATCTGATCTATCTAGGGAAGTGCCTAGAATACAGAAGGGAGCCCCAGATGTCAGATTACCCATGGATGACAAACCCAGGAGAGTTAAGGTACTGTCTTTTGTTTCCTCATCTGTTCCTTGCTCATTCTTTCCTTTTATTTCCTCTCTCAAGCACCTTATCTCTGGGTTCTTTTCTGTGGACACTGGTTAAATAGCCTGATAATAAGGAAAAGATCCTCACTCTCCAAATTACCACACTGAGCTCTGGGAATGCCTCCATTCAAACATTCTGGCTCCCAACAAGATTAGTGAGCTGCTGGAGCAGGTGGTAGGTTGGATTGTGAGGCGACCTTTGTTTTCCATTCTTCTCTCCACCTTACCCTTCATCTTCTCTTTACTAACTTCTTTTGCTATATCTTCAGCCGTCTCCTACATCTTAGTTTTTTCCTTTACATTCCTTTCCTACTCTTACCCTGTTGCCTGCACCCTATTTTTTGACGTTTTTGAATTCATATTCAGTTGTCCTGAAAGTAGTACAGTATTCTTTCTTTCAAAAACCCTCCAAAAACTGTCTTTTCTCTACTGAAATCAAATCTTTAGCTTGGCATTCCAGGCCCTGCTCACCTTGTATTAACCTACCTTTCCAGACGTGGCATCCACTAAGCTAAACTATTCACTCTTCTGTGAATTTCCCATATGCTTTTGCTCAAGCACTTCTTAGTTCATTATCTTCCTTGGACCTGTCCTGCCTCCAGCTAGAACATCCTGCTTTTCCTTGGATCTCTCCTTCAACATCTACATTCAAAAAAAGGCTAGGTTTTGTAAAATCCTAGTTAAATTCTGTCACAAAAACTTTCTAGCCATCATAATCAATACTGATTGACAGAGTTCTCCATTTCCTGAATTTTTGAATTTTGTTTTCTTCGTTTTTTTCAATCCTGTTTGAAACTAACTGACATGCTCTATGCCAGACTGCAGTGCTGTGAGGCTTTAGTATCACTTTCCCTCTTTGTATGACCACAAAGACCAGCATTCAGATCCCATGTCCTGAAATATTTTTATTATGTTACTGTCAATTAACTATTCACCTGTTTGACAAACATTTTGACTGATTACTACACTTTAATTTGACTGCTCTTTTTAAATTACAAAGCTGATTACATCACTCATCTAATTAAAACAATCTAATCCCTTCAAGATAAACTTCAAACACTTCATTTATTTATTTATTTATTGCAGTGTTGGGGATCAAGCCCAGGGCCTCTCACGTGGTGGGCAAGTTCCCTACCACTGAGCTGTATGGTAGTCCCTAAACTTCAAGTGCCTTACAATGGCTGAAGAGCCTTTTAATGAAATAGTTTCTGTATATTTCTTGAGTGTTATTCTTTGCCACCATATGCACCTGCTCAGGTATTAGTTTAAGCATTACTTCTTCTGAGAAGACTTTTTTGTTTTGCCCAGGAGTTCAGTTGGAGTCCCTTCTATGTGATCCTATATTAATTGATGCCTGCATAAACATAATATAATATATGTATCAATTTTATTACTATATATATATAGTTTTATATGTATTACAATTTTCTGTTCATGTGGCTGTGCACCCTACCACTTTCCTCTCCGCCCCAGTAGATTTTAAACAAATAGAAGGGAATGACCTGAATCCTCTATGTAGGGGTTGATATAGAGCCTAGTTCGTAACATGCATTCATTAGGCATTTTTGTTGTTTGATTTTTTTTTTTTCTGACAGGATCTGGTCATGTAGCCCAGACTCTCAGTCCTTCAGCCTCAAACTCTCAATTCTCTAGCCTTATCCTCCCAAGTGATAGAATTAGAGATGTGCTCTACCATGACCAGCTTTCCTTAGAAATTTTTTTATTTAAGAGTAAAGATTGTTTAAGATGAGTAAGATGATTTGGGTACTCACATTTAGAATTTATTAGAAGAGATAGGCCATATACACATGTGACTATAATGTATGATCGAAAGATTTATGTTTGATTAAAGAACTACTAACAAAAGTGGGACACAATCAGACTTGTTTTCAAAAATGAATCTGACAGTGGGGTGTGGATGTATGGAGTGGGTTAAGATGGAAACTAAGCACATGCAGCTGCAGTGAATTGCATGAGATATCATGACCACTTCAATCTGGAGATAGTCAGAAGGTAACATAAAAGCTTTGCCTCTAGAGCCTTTTGGAGGAGCAAGCATGGATGAAGAGTACACAAAAGTCTCAAAGGCCAGCATTGTCTATTCATTCATCCATCTATCCATCTAGTGCTGGGCTTCACGCATAATAGGCAAGCACTTTAGTGCTCTACCACTGAGCTACACCCCCAGCCCTCTACTACAGTTTTGTTTTTTTTTTTTTTTTTTGGTAGTACTGGAGTTTGAACTCAGGACTTCTCATGTGCTAGGCAGATTATCTACCACATTAGCCAACATCTCCAGCCCCTTTTTGCTCTGGTTATTTTTGAGATAGAGTCTTGCTTTTGCTTAGGTTCACCTGGACTGAGGTCCTTGTATTTTTCTGTTTCCTGCCATAGCTGGGATGATCTGTTGAGATACTGTCTAATGAACTGTTTTCCCTTGGGCTGGCCTAGAACCATGATCCTCCTGATCTCAGCTTCCTGTATATCTGGGATGACAGGTGCATGTGTCACTGCACCCAGCTATTGGTTGAGATGAAATCTCATGGACTGGTTTTTTTTTTTTTTCTTTTTTGGTAGGGGGGGGTCTGGGTTGGCTTCAAACCATGATCCTCCAGGATCTCAGCTTCCCAAGTAGGCTTGCTGTTGTGGTGAGCCACTTGTGCTTGGTTTGTAATCTTTTAAATATTGTTAAATGTTTTCTTTCATTATCCTCTAGCCCTGTGATGCTAGAGCTAAAGGCAGTAAGATGACTCCTGTCTCATATCAATGGATGGCCAGGCTAGCAGTATGTAGTAAACAGAGGTGTGTGTGTGTGTGTGTGTGTGTGTGTGTGTGTGTGAGGATTTGGGGGTCGCGACATGTACACTGTGTACATTGCTTGTTGTCATCTGTTACATTTTTTTCCTTAGGTGAGGGCAATGGTAGGCATATGAGGATAAACGTTCTAGGTCACACTGACTGTGGATGGAGGAGATAAAGAACATCTGTTTTTTCTTTTCTTTTTCGGCCTTTCTGTGTTGAGACATGGTAGGAGTAAACCTGCCAGGAATGTCTTCCAACCTGCTTGTTCAGATGAGAAACTGGAATGGTGACACAGGAGAAGGGTGTCAAGTATTGTCCAGGACAAGCCCTCATCTTATCTATTGTATCACTCACACATTAGTTGACTGTGTAGAGTGTGTTGATTGTATCTCAAGTCTTTTTCATTTGACTGTGATGTCAAGATTCACTTTGCTTTGATAGTGTGTGTGACTAGAACCTGTATAGGAAAATGCTTCTTATTATTTCTATATCTAACCCCCAAGTGTGCTTTTTTATTCACTATCTAGGAGTCATGTGGACCCTTTTGTATTTATCATAAGTAATTATAGCTAGGATTTACTAACCTTTTACTATGTGAAACAACTCTTTTCGTCATCTTACCTGTTATATGGACAGTCCTATGATAAAGGTACCATTATTGTCTTCATTTTACAGAAGGAAATGTGGCACAAAGAGGTTAAGTAATTGGACCAATGTCATTGAGTAAGTAGTGAAATCCTGTGCAATCTTAAATACTCGGTTGTAGTATGTATATATTTTTTGGGTTATAGTCTAAAAAAATATACTTTCTCTAGCCAGGTCAACCATTACCTCTTGTTTTGAACTATGGACAGAAGTAACTAATCATCAATCAGTTATATGACTGTTTTGCTTAGTCACATAAAGGGAACAATACTGGTTCTCTAAGGACCATAGTGATGATGACTGGCCTTTGCCCTCAGACTCCTCAGAGATCTTTTTTCTTTTTTTAGTGTAAATAATTTTTTTTATTGTGGTGCTGGGTGGGGGTACATTGTAGCATTTACAGAAGCTCTTACAATGTATCAAATATGTCACACTTGGATTCACAGCCTTCACTGCTCTCCTTTATCTCTTCCCCCTCCATTCCTGAAATGGTTTCAACAGGTGTCAATTTTGCATTTACATACATGTGTACCTACCCCCTTTCCCAGCCATCTTCCCCCTCCCGCTGGTACCAACACACCCTCCTAGGGAGGCAGAACCTGTTCCACCTTCAGAGACCTTTATGTACAATTAGGAAATAAAAAAGCAAGTTTGTGAAAAGTAATGTGATGTAAAGTTATAGTAGTTAAGTAATCAACAAAGCAAGCATATAAGACATATCACAAGGCCATGTATAGCTGTCAAAGAATACTAGGTAAGTCAGGCATGGTGGTGCATGCCTGTAATTCCAGCACCTATAATCCTCAAACCTGTGAGTCTGAGACAGGAGAATCATGTATTTGAGGTCAGCCTGAACTACATAGTAAGATCCCCTCCCCACCAAAAAACCCACCCACCCAACCAAACACAAGAAATACCAGATAGCATGTACTCCTAGTTTAGAAGGGTGAAGTATCCTCTTGGGTTGAGAATGCTTCATGGAAGATTTGCAATTCAGTCAATTCTCCTTATCTAGTTTTGTTTTTAAAATATATATTAACTGAACATCTACTGTACCAAATGTGTCTGCACTTTTAGTCACAGTCTGCATTTCCCATGAGTTTCATGAATTCTCTGTTATAGGATAAAAATTCTTTTATTCTCTTTCATAGGATGCATTTTTCTCAGAGACAACACATTGAGCATAATTCTTTCTTCTCTGGATGGACTTTAAGTATGAGAGAAACCTCCATGTTTCTCTCCCATTCTCCCCCTCCCCTTGCTTCCAGGCAGAACCTGTTCTGCCCTTATCTCTAATTTTGTTGAAGAGCAGACATAAGCAATAATAAGAAAGACAAAGGGTTTTTTGCTAGTTGAGATAAAGATAGTTATATAGGGAGATTCCTCGCATTGCTTTCATGTACATATGTGTTACATTCTAAGTTGATTCTGCTCGAACTGACCTTTTCTCTGGTTCCTGGTCCCCTTCTCCTATTGGCTTCTGTTGCTTTGAAGTTTCTGCATTAGTTACTTTGCATTGAGGACATCAAATACTATCATGTTTTTCTGGGTTTCTTACCTATCCTCATACCTCCCTTGTGTCCTCTCCCCTTGTCATGTGACCAAAGTCCAATCCCTTTGCTGTATTTGCCCTTGATCTAATGTCCGCATATGAGGGAGAACATACAATTTTTGGTCTTCAGAGCCTGGCTAACCTTGCTCAGAATGATTTTCTCCAGTTCCATCCATTTACTTGTGAATGGTAAGATTTCATTCTTCTTCATGGCTGAGTAAAATTCCACTGTGTATAAATACCACATTTTCTTAATCCATTCATCAGTAGTGGGGCATCTTGGCTGTTTCCATAACTTGGTTATTGTGAATAGTGCTGCAATAAACATGGGTGTGCAAGTGCCTCTGGAGTAACCTGAGTCACATTCTTTTGGGTATATCCCCAAGAGTGGGATTGCTGGATCGTATGGCAGATCTATGTTTAGATTTTTAAGAAGTTTCCAAATTTTTTTCCAGAGTGGTTGTACTAGTTTGCATTCCCACCAGCAGTGTACAAGGGTTCCTTTTCCCCCACATCCTCGCCAATACCTGTTGTTGTTGGTGTTTCTAATGATGGCTGTTCTAACAGGGGTGAGGTGGAATCTTAGTGTAGTTTTGACTTGCATTTCCTTTATGGCTAGAGATGGTGAGCATTTTTCATGTGTTTTTTGACCATTTGAATTTCTTCTTTTGAGAAAGTTCTGTTTAGTTCACTTGCCCATTTCTTTATTGGTTCATTAATTTTGGGAGAATTTAGTTTTTTAAGTTCCCTGTATATTCTGGTTATCAGTCCTTAGTCTGATGTGTAGCTGGCAAATATTTTCTCCCACTCTGTGGGTGGTCTCTTCAGTTTAGAGTCCATTTCTTTTGCTGAGCAGAAGCTTTTTAGTTTTATGAAGTCCCATTTGTCTATACTTTCTCTTAGTTGCTGAGCTGCTGGGATTCTATTGAGGAAGTCCTTGCCTATACTTATTAGTTTTAGAGTGTGTCCTGCTCTTTCCTTTACCAACTTTAGAGTTTGGGGTCTGATACTAAGATCCTTGATCCATTTTGAGTTAATACTAGTACAGGGTGATGAACATGGATCTAGTTTTAGTTTTTTGCAGACTGCTAACCAGTTTTCCTAACAGCTTTAGTTGAAGAGGCTGATTTTTCTCCATCGCATATTTTTAGCACCTTTTTCAAAAATAAGTAGGGTATAATTATATGGATTCATATCTGGGTCATCTATTCTATTCCACTGGTCTTCATGTCTGTTTTTGGCCAGTACCATGCTGTTTTTATTGCTGTTGCCTTGTAATATAGTTTGAAATCGGGTATTGTGATACCTCCAGAGTTGTTCTTTTTTGCTGAGTATTGCCTTGGCTATTCTCAGTCTCTTGTGTTTCCAAATGATTTTAAGGTAGATTTTTCAATCTCTGTGATGAATGTCATTGGGGTTTTGATGGGAATTGCATTAAACATGTAGATTGCTTTTGGTAGTATAGCCATTTTTACTATGTTGATTCTACCAATCCATGAGCATGGGAGATCTCTCCATTTTCTATAGTCTTCCTCAATCTCTTTCTTCAGGGGTTTATAGTTTTCCTTATAGAGGTCATTTACATTCTTTGTTAAATTTACTGCTAGGTATTTGATTTTTTTTAAGGCTATTGTAAATGGAGTTGTTTTCATATATTCTTTCTCTGGTTGTTCATTAATAGTGTATAGAAAAGCTAATGATTTTTGTTTGTTGATAGCTGTTGATGGTGTCTAGGAGTTTTTGGGTAGAGTTTTCTGGGTCTTTAAGGTATAGGATCATATCATCTGCAAATAGGGATATTTTGGCAGTTTCTTTACCTATTTGTATTTCTTTTGTTTCTTCTTCTTGCCTAATTGCTCTGGCTAGGAATTCCAGTACTATGTTGAATAGAAGTGGAGATGGTGGGCATCCTTGTCTCGTTCCTGATTTTAGGGGGAATGGTTTCAGTTTTTCACCGTTAAGTATAATGCTGGCTGTAGGTTTGTCATATATAGCTCTTATAATGTTGAGGTACTTTCCTTCAATTCCTAGTTTTCTTAGAGCTTTTATCGAAATGGTTTTGGATCTTGTCGAAGGCTTTTTCTGCATCTATTGAGATGATCAAATGGCTTTTGTCTTTACTTCTATTAATGTGCTATATTACATTTACTAGTAGAAAACTTACAGTCTAGCGCTCATTTTGATTCTAGAAGTGTTCTACCAGGGAACCCTTGTGGAAGATTATCACGTCTGTGAAGTAATTGTGCTTCTGAGTGCTCAACACTGGAGAAGGATAGGTGTTGGGGAATGAGTTGAAGCAAGAGTAGGGCAGCAGAACATTTCAGCAGAATTGCTAGCTCTAACTAGGCATTACCTCTAAGTGTGTGCTTGAACCCTTTCACACAGTCACCAGGAGAGGGAGATGTAAACTTCTTTCTTTACTTAGGGTAGATCTTTATTTCTTTTTTAAGATGGTGGGTGAGAGGTTTATAGATGATGGCCTTTCCTTAGTTCACACTGCATTCTTGTTTCCTTGTTGTACCATCTTGGGAGATTTTGACAGGCAGGGACTTAATTTCCCTATGGTAAAACCCATTGCTTTTTAACTATGACTGCAGTCTTAGTATGTTTTCTTTAAATTCAATGCATTTAAAATCCTCCATGTTTATCCATTTGTTTTGGTGGTAGTATGAGTTGTGGAGAAAAATGGAATTATAAATAGGAATGGAAAATAAGGCCTGGCTGGATGTGTGGCTCAAATGGTAGAGTACCTGCTAGAAAGCACAAAGCCCTGAGTTCAAAGCCAAGTACCATCAAAAAAATAAGGCCTGAAGATGAGAAGGATCGACATTTCTCAGGGAAAAGAAAAGTGACCCCCACATGAAGGCAGCTCAATGTGGTTGGTAACAAGACTTTCCCAGTTACTTGTGTGCAGGGTGCTGTTTCCTCAAGGGATATACACATTCCTAAGTGTGAACTATGAGTATTGAGATCATATACATAGCAACTTATTTTAAAAGTGAACGTTGCCAAACTCTAGACAATCTTAGAAAACAGATATAACTTTAGAGTCCTGTTTCTAATTGAAGCTAATTAATTTATTCCCAAACTATTCCCAGTTGTTTGTTTCCACAGTTAAGTGGATTTGCTGAGTCTTGAAATTTATTTTTATAAATAAATAAAACTACCCTTGCATTACCTTTGTGATGATGGGATTTGAGAGTATAGGAAACTTTCAGAATGCACCTTGTTTAATTTGGTTTCTGTCTCCTTTCAAAGATTCTCTGCTGCTTTTCTTGGCTTGATGTTTAAGGAGAGCAAAAACATGTATCTGTGAAAGTAGATCAAAGGGGTTAAATGAATGGTAGCATTATGGCTTTCAAAGCTAAATATTTAGCACCTTGGCTTTTTAATTTCTTTTAGAAAGAGCCAAATAGTTAGAAAAAAAAATCAAATGAGAATCCAGCTTTGTCATCACTATATTTAGTGAGTTCTTTTGATCTCAACTATATTAGAGAATGCAGCATTAAGGCCTAAAGTGAGACACACCTGGGCTGAAATTTTAATTCTGTCACTTAGTGGCTTGTTAAGTCACAGGCAAGTGATTTACCTCTTCAATCCCTGGTTTTCATATCTGTGAATCAAAATGAATGAACCTTATCCATCAGATGGTTGTTTGACCTAAAATATAAGAACATTTATGGAACATCTGCTACATTTCAGGCGCTTATTTTTCTTTTATATTTTTTTATTAGTATATATTTGTTGTATATGGAGGATTCATTGTGACAGTTTTGAATAGGCTTACATTATACATTGGTTAGATGGCCCCTACCACCTCTCTGCCTCAACTGCCTCCTGCTCCACTTAAAGCAATTGCAAGAGGTTTCATGGTTCTGCTTCCATATTCTCTCACCTTAATCTCTTCCATTTACCCTCCCCCAACATGTAATCCCACCACAGTGCCTGTTTTACAGTCCTGTCTTTCATTATTAATTTCTAAGTTGATGTTCAAAGGGGTTTCATGTTGTATCCCTGTGGTGAGTCTACTTTACTTTGATCAGTTTCACCCTTTCCATTGCTCTTCCTTACCCCTTCCCTCCCATTTCCCATTGAATATATGCCCTTATATCCTCTATCTTCACAGGTATTTTATATTACGATATTGTTGACACTCTATCATTCCCCTTTCCTTTCCCTCTTCCCCTGAGTTACATAGTGTAGTTCCATCATTACAAACATGTTCTAGATATATGTTTGTATATGATTCTGTTTGTTTTTGTGTATATGTTTATCTTTTGGATCTATTTTCTATACATGAGAGAAAACATGTGGCCTTTATCTTTCTGAGCCTGGCTTACTTCACTTAACATGATGTTCTCCAATTGCATCCATGTACCTGATCTATTCATCAGTTGCAGGGCATCTGGGTTGTTTTCATAGCTTGGCTATTGTGAACTGTGCTGAGATAAACATCGGTGTGTCAGGCACTTATATATTTAGTGAGTTATTTATGCTACCAATAAAAATACAAGATTTTTTCCATAAATTATATTACTTCAGATAATAATAAAAAGACAATGCTTATAAAATAGCATCATGCATGACTCAGACTTTGTGCTTAGTACATAGTTATTGTCACCATAATACTGTATTACTTGATATAGTTATGTTATCTTCAACAAAGTTGTCTTTTACTGGAGACCTGAGCACCTTGTGTTAGTCAATCTACAGAAGAAAGCACAGATACAAAAAACAGTAAGGGCCTGGCACTGGTGGCTCACACTTGTAATCCTAGCTACTTAGGAGGCTGGGATCAGGAGGATTTTGTTTCGATGTCAGCCCAGACAAATAGTTTATGAGACCCCCCATCTCCAAAAATAACCAGAGCAAAATGGACTGGAGGTGTGGCTCAAGTGGTAGAACTCCTGCTTTGCAAGCATGAAGGCCTGAATTTAAACCCCATTGTCACTGAAACAAAAACAAAAACAAAAACAAAAAACAACAAAAACTCCCCAAAATAAAAAATAAACAACAACAAAACAAACCCAAAGCCAAAACAAACAAAAAAGTCCAGCAAGGATAAATAAGATAAAATGTTCAGGGAAATATAAATCAGCCTGGCAACTTTAGTTTCAGTCTTAGTTTCCATGGTGATTCTCACCTTGAGAAAGGTTTTGACCATTTCATCTTTATTTTACTTCACTTTTGCCAAACACTGGTAATAAATTCCTGAAAATACAATAAAATGAAATAACTTGAATATTTGGATACACATCGAAATTACTACTTTTCCTATAGACTTCTGAGGCTATATTTAGGAGTTGGCTGTTTCTTTTATTTTTTCTCCAAAATTTACATCACTACTAAGATATGGGTGGTTAGTAGTTCAAATTATACTTCTAGAAATTGATACAATTATGTTTTTACATTTAGATCTAAAATATATATAAACCTTCTAAATATATATAAACCTTTATATGGATTTTGTAAGCCAAAGAATCCAGGACCCAGTCCCTGATCATTTGAATCTTGTTAGCTGGAAGACAAATAAGAGAACAAGAGCCATTCTGGTCTAACTGGGAAGACAAATGAGAGACATGGCTCTTCATGGGCATGGGAAGAGAAAGTTAGCCCAGTTTCAGATGGAAGGGGATAGCAAAATTGCGAGGTTGACTCTAGTGGGGTAACAAGTCCTGCTTCTCATAAATATTGATAACACGTGTTATAAAACATACAGACACTTTTGTTAAAGGATGTGTGCTATGGGTTGTAACAGGTAGTTAGGTTTCTATATGAAATCACTATGCACTACAGTTTTCTTTAGAAGTGCTCTCAGAATCTAGGCATATCCTTTGGTTACTTCAGCTGCACATATAAATATGGACAGCCAGGCACCCACTTTGCTCCTAATCTTAGAATGAGTACCACTGAAATAAATGTTATGGGCAGTGCCTTCACTGTATTGGGGAAGCATAATAGAGTTCCTATTAAGCAGACACTTGGTGTCCACAGTTATATGGTTCCAAGGAGCCCTCCACTGAGGAAAAATCATGCATGCCCAGGATGCATAGAGTTCAGTACTTTAAAATTACTCAAATTTACCTGAACTGTATGTACAGTAGGGCTGAGCATCCATTACTTGAAACCACATGAAGTAGACTACTCTACTGTCACAAAAATTACTGTGTATACTTGAATAGTGCTCACCCCAAACTAGATTCTTTCATGCTCCTTAACGTGAATACTGCAGATGCTTGATTCGTTTTTCTCAGTGCTGCCCAACTTCTGCTAAAGACGTGCTGCTTTCCAAAAAATCTCAAATTTTCACTTTATCACTTATATTAAGCATATTAACTTTTACCTTGCTTCTGGGGCACTATTTGCCCTTTGGAGGCAGATTTTCACAAAATGAAGGGCAAGGAAACCCTCAGCAGATCTCACAATGATTTCAACACAATGGTTGATAACACAGGAATGCTGAGTTTCTCATCAACGGAACTGCGAAATGCATGTGCATGGATATAAAATTCTGGCTTCTGAAATTTCCTTTGATTTAAAAAAATGTATCATTATTATTTTTGACTGCATTTAGTCAAAACCACAGGTAATTAATCCACGGATAAGGCGGGCTTACTCTATTCTCATAGGAACAATAGCTAACGTTTACTAGTGCTTCTCGAATGCCAGGCATTGTGCGTATGTACTGTTTCATTAATTTCCATAATCCCACAGGGACATGAGAGGTTCCCATTTTGAATCCTCAGGTTTTTCCTCTTCATGGATTTTAAGCAGATGCTGTACCGGTGAGGTTCCTCTGCTATGAATCCTGAGTATTCCACAGTTTTTGTACCTCATTTTTTGTGTGTAACTGGAGCGTGGAAATGTATGAATGCCTGTTCTACTTCCTTACCTCACAGTCACTCCTCAACACATTGTGGTTGGGTTTCTCCCACCACTTCCTTGAAATTATTCCACAAGGTCACCCAGAACCTTCTTATTGTTAAACACAATGGGTGCTTCTCATGCCTCACCTCTCTGTAAACTTTGATGGTGTTGATTACATTCGACTTGAAACACATCCTTTCCTTACTGGCAGCTGTGTCTTGCTGTGTTTTGCTTACCTATCTGGCTCCTTCTTTTCAATTTCAATTTCCTTTCCTCATGCTTTAAATATTAATGTGCCTTAGGGATCCATCTCAAGAGCATTTTCTTTCAATATTACGTGTTGTGTACACCCTCAATCATTCCTGTGGTTGCACTTGGCTATCTGTAGATGTTTTCAATTTTGGTTGGCTTGATTCAGATTTCTGTCTTGGGGTTTAGCCAGGGATATCCAGGATGATTGATGTCTAACTCTTACCTCTCTCTTCAGTTTTCAACAGGTCTAAACCTGTTAAAAATAATAAAGCTGCTGCATATTAGAACTCATCAATGCCATCTCTTTCTCCATCAGGACTTTCTGGAAATCCTGTTTTGCCTCTCTCAGTCATAGGCATCAGCACTGGCTCACTGGATGAAACTGAGAAACCAGATATTATTCTCTACTCCTCTCTTCTCTCTTCCTTCCACTCCTCCCATTTCTCTTTCCCATATCAAATGGTCCTAAGTCCCGTTGTATTAACTTCTGAATATAGTTCATTTAATCTCTCTAAACTCCTGTGCCCTCTTGTGTAATGGAGAAATTTGAGTGAAGATGAGATTTAGTTGTTTTGTTCCTGTCATGTTATAAGTGCTCAGTAAATGTCTCTCATGCTGGTGCTGCTGCCCTCTCCATCCAATCTGGCCCCATCACTCACTCTCTCTCTCCCCTCCACATTTTTGCAAAGCTTATAACTCTAATATGCAAATCTGAGCATGTCAGCTTTTTTTCAAATGACCCTTAGGAGAGTTAAAATAAATTCTAAACTTCTTGCCTGGCATTTATGACCCTTCAGCATCAGTCCTCACTCCAATATTTCCTTAACCTTATTTGTGATTTTTCCTTTGTTTGTCATTTTAGATGTTGTTTTCTCTAGCAAGCCTTTGGCAATCTCATGACTTTTAGGGTGGATTGCTCTATGGTCTTCCATTCAGGGATCCTACCTTAGCACCTAGCAGACCATGCTGCATTTATTTATGATATGGTCTGAACCTGGCAGCTGTCTGTAAGATCTGTGACGTAAGAGAACAGGTTTATCCTGATCACCCTCTGTATCTCCTGAACTGCATAGTGTCTAGCATATGGTTGTTATTCAGGAAATACTTGGTGAATGATAAGTAACTTGATAAGTAAATTTCTTGATGAGTAACTTCAATGTTGGTTTTTGTTGCTGTTGTTGTTTTGTTTTGTTTTTGAGGCAGGGTCTTGCTACATAGCTCAGGCTGGCCTCAAACTCATAATCCTCCAGCTTCAGCCTCCTGAGGGCTGAGATCACAGGCGTGCACCACCATGCTTGACTTAACTTCAATCTTTTGAACCATAGGTTTTATACCAAAACAACCTTCTAAATCAGTTCAATTAACCTAAATGGCTCATTTACTTCAAGGTAAGGCAGCAATTCCTTTCTTTGATGCAAATAAAAATTTAAAAATAATATATAAGAAATAGTATGTTAAAATTTCACCCCTATGCTGTCTAAGTAGAAAGAAATAATAAAGTTTTTAGTACTTTTCAGTGCTGGGGATGGAACCCAGCGCCTTGGGTATGCTAAGTATGTGCTGTACTACTGATTTTATCCATAGCTCATGGCTATATTTTTAAGGACAACTTTGAGACATTGGTGTCAGTATTAGCTTATTTATAGTACCAAGGCCATGTCAAGCAGATTCTGGGAAAGTTTCATAGGATGAACAGAAAACCTCATAACTGTAAAATTCATCTCTTCATAGGTCCTGGTAAATGACTCTCAGATTATTGATCTGTATTTCTCAGAATTATATTCAGACACAGTACTAGCTTTTAATTTCTTTTCTGTCATTAGTGAGTGTTTATAAATCAAGTATCTTCATGCTCAAAGCCTTCTTAGAGGTTGAGAAAGACATAATAAGGAAGAAGTCTATCCTCTCTAGATTTCTATGATCTTATTAAAGAGATATCCATTTTCACAAATTATAAACATATAAGGAAGTCACAATAAATGCTAAACAAATAAATACCATGGACATAGGAGTCTGGAAAGGAAGGGGTAAGCATAGCAAGGTAAAGCTGAAGAGGTGGATTCCAAATGGAGCCTCCCAGGACACACAGGTGTTGGATAGTCTGAGATGAGGGGTATCAGAATTCTAGATCATGAGAGTGCAAAGTCACAGTGAAGGTAAAATATAAAGCTTATTAAATAGAGAGCTCATATATGTTGGTAGAGGATAGGAAAAGATTAGAGATAGATAATTGAGGTTCTTAGGTGTTAAGACTTTAGACTTGCAGAGGTGCGTATTTTAAGTGTTTGTTTTGTTGTTATTATGTGGGGGGGACAGTTTGGGTGTATGAGGGACCACGTGATGGTGACATTTTCAGTACAAACAATCTTGTGGAGTTGTAAGATAAACAAGATGAGAAGTGTATTAGATGAGATTACATTAGGATGATTACATTAGGAGTGCCTACTTCCTCTGCTAAGTGGCACATGAGTCTTTGTGTGTCATTCTCTCTCTCTCTGTCTTTTGGTGGTACTGGGGTTTGAACTCAGGTTTGTGCACTTGGACCACATCTCTAGCTATTTCTTCTCTTGTTATTTTGTGATAGGATCTCACTTTTTTTCCTGACCAGCCTCAAACACTATCCACCTATTTATGCTGCTTGCCACAGCTGGAAGGACAGGCATGAGCCACATCTGGCTTTTTTCCACTGAGATGAGGTCTCATAATTTTCTCTGTCTCTCTCTCTCTTTTTTTTTTTTTTTTGGCCTTGGCTGGCCTGGACATGTAATCCTCCCAATCTCAGCCTTTTGCATAGATTGTGATGACAGGGTATATTACTATGCCTAGCTATTGGTTGAGATGAGGGTCTCGTGAAATTCTGCCTGTGCTGGTCTGGAACTGCAATCTGCTTGCTCTCAGCCTCCCAAGAAGCTAGGATAGGTGTGAACCAGCAGTACCTGTCTCTTTGTGTCATTCTTATGTGCGAAGTTCTCTAACTTTTTGGTCCCAGGACTTTCTTGTACTCTGAAATTATGGAGAACATAAAGAGCTCAGTGTATGTGATTTATATCTATTATTATTTACCCTTATGGAAACTAATGTTGAGAAAGTTTTGAAGTATGTATTTAATTTATAAAATAATAATAAACCCATTGCATGACACATTTTTAAGTGAAAAAAAAAGCAGTATCGTCCATGACCAAAAAAACAGTGAGAAGAGTGGCATTGTTTTGTCTTTTGCAGTTCTCTTTATTATGTAGCTGAATACATAGTTCCATTCCCATATGTGCTTCTGCATCCAATCTGTTATGATATATGTCTTGTAGCATCCAGAAACTCCATTGTTCACTCAAAAAGATGAGAGTTAAAACAGGGAAATGCAGTCTTGTTATTATGAAAATAATTTTGACCTTGCATATTCTCTAACAGGGTCTTGGGAACCCCCAGGGTTTCCTGGACCATGCTTTCAGAACCAATACGCTAATGGACTTTCATAGGATTGGCCCTATGATGGACAAGTCCAGTACTTGTATGCAGAGGTGAGATGGCTTTGAAGGATGAGATCGTTCCTCATGGTCTACCCAGCTGTGAGTTGGAGAAGAGGCTTTTCTCAGAAGGACTGAGTGGGAGGCCCTTGGTGCATAGCAAAGAAAAAAGGCCTTTTGACCTTGGCAGTGGATAAGAGAAGGCCCATTGGGCCATTTCACAGGTGATGGGAAGTAGGTGGCCCATGCAGCTGGGGGCAACTCAGGGTTGAAAGGCAGGAACCCTGACCAAGTGGCCTTGAGATACTGAATGTAACATGGAACAGGGCTGGGAAACTTGCCAGTTGCTATGGAAAAAGTCAGAAAACTGTAAATCTTTTTGCAAAGTCATATTGTAGCTTTTAAAATGTCTTTTTTATTTCTTTTCTTTGTCTTTAGTAAAATCTTAAAATTCTAGCTTGGTGGGTGTATGTACCTAGAACAAACAGATTAAAAGAAGAAAACCATAACATAATTTTATTTTTCTAAATGAAACAGGAATACAAGTACATTGTTTAAAACTTTGGCAGACACAGAGAAGCAGAAAGGAAAAAATAAAATCAATCATGATTTTACCACCCAGATATAAACACTGTTAACATTTTGGAGCAGGTGTCATGTCTCCAGATTATATTTAACCCTCTTTATAGTCAGAATTTTGTTCTGTACGTATCATTTCATAATAATCTTTTTTCTCTTGACAATGTGTCCTAAGATAAGGCAACTTTCTTTTTAAAATAATACATTTAAGAATCAAGTTTTTCATCTGTTCAGAGAGAATTTTAAGAGAGCAAGAAATGAGAATGTGTGTGTGTAAGATTGTGTATGTGAACATATGTGAGTGTGTGTTTATGGGAGTATGTATGTGTGTGCATGTGTGAATGTGTGTGTGTGTGTGTGTGTGTGTGTGTGTGTGCTGCAGGTGTGTACCGTAGTGGCTTTCAGAAAACCTGAGGAGAAAATTATAGAATTAATCTCAGGAAAACAGGTTGCGATCACTTGCTTAACCAACTCTTGAATTTACAGACTATCTTTCTAGAATGTTCTTTGCACAAACTTTAGAAAATCCAGTCTTTTTCTTGATAAAATAATAATGCAAAAACTTTGAAGAAACATTTAAGAGAGCTTCAAGAGGAAGTGCACGGAGAGTGATTCAGCTTATATATATATTGAGCAATATTAAAAAGGAGTGAAATTCCAGTTTCTTGCAATTTAGTTCCATAATTGCAGCAATAAAAAGTCTGTAAGTGATTCCCTCAGCCATTCCTACTTTGGGTGCTCCTGTCATGAGTGTGGAGCTTTTTAATCACCAGCTATTGCTAGATATAATGGTGTACTCTTGTAATCCCAGAATTTGAGAGATTGAGGTAGGGGGATTATGAGTTCAAGGCCAGCCTGGGCAGCATAGCAAGATCTTGTTTGAAAACAAAACAAAATAAAACCAAGGGCTTGGAATATAACTCAGTGGTCGAGTTCTCACCTAGCATATGCAGGTACTAGATAGGATCCCCAGAACTGAAAAAAATAATCACCAACTCCATGACATTGTCCAGTGACCTGTGAAGAGTGAATAGTGGGGACTATTCACTTGTTTCTGGTGTCAGAAATGACCTGCCAATTGTTAATCTAAACCATCATTTTTAAACTTGTATATTTACATTGTTCTCTTTGGGTCTATATGAAACACTCTTATGTATTCTTCACTTAATTTCTTTTGCTTTTTCTCAATTTTGTTTAGTAAGTACTGTGAACTTGCACCAGTTTTGCAATTGGTTCCACAAGATATTATTTCCTCATTCATTTTTTTCAACACATGTTGACTGAGCACTATTGTGTGCCAGGTGTAATCTTATGTATCAATATTAGTAAATAGTGAGGTAATAGGAGCTCAAGGATTCTAGAGACCTCTTTCCCATTAAGTAATCATTTTTGATCTTCACCTTTTCCTTCTCTAAATACATTCCCGCTAGTCTCTAGCCCATTGTTTTGATCTCACAGTTGTATAGTTTTGTGATGATAGCTTAGACAAATGGCTCAACAAACTAGCTTCTTGGCTGGAGTGGCAGAAATGCTGTCCTGGGTTCAAAATAGTAATAAGGAAGCAAAGCATTCAGGTGACACACACCCAGGTGTTCACCCAGGGATACAAGAGCACTTCCCAGCAGTGCTGCCTTGCTGGAGGGACTTGGGCCAGGTTCTGGGCAGTCTGCTTTTATTGCTCGAGTATGATTTTTGTGATTACCCTATTTTCCTGTTTGAGGAAAAAGGGCTTATAGAAGGGCAAGAGAAAATAACCACCTTCGATTTCCTTCTTAATTCTCACCATGGTGAGAAACTTGGCTGATGTTTGAATTGGAGTGTTGTTTTTGAGGTCACTCTGAGTAGATTCTAAATACATGAAGAGTAAAAGAATAATTTATCTTTTATGACTTACATGACCAACAGCA
Source organism: Castor canadensis (assembly GCF_047511655.1). Classification (NCBI taxonomy): domain Eukaryota; kingdom Metazoa; phylum Chordata; class Mammalia; order Rodentia; family Castoridae; genus Castor; species Castor canadensis. The sequence goes on along the minus strand of NC_133394.1, from coordinate 35,450,986 downwards.
CAATAAAATATACTCCATGCCATGACCTAATTGATTTTCTCTTTATTATTTGAGTTATTATCAGTGTTTAGTCAAGACATATTAGCTGGAGTATTAGCTTAGAAGTCAGAAGACATGAGACAACACAGGTTTGAGTTTGGTCTTTAACACTTACAATTTGGACAATTTACCTTACTAAGACATAACTTCTTCATACAGAGTTTGCCTAAAAACTGTCAGTAGTTAATATGGGAGTTAGAAAAGGATACATGTTAAGTAACTATAACATGCTGTAGTTTCTTTTATTGTAGCTTCATAGAATTCTTATGTTAACTATTGCTTAGAAAATTCATTTGTCAAGTAATCACATACTCTTTTGCATCCTGATTTCTTCCTTAATTTTTTTTATAAATCATGTCTGTCTCCTCACCCATCAGAATTATGAAATTAACATTCCAGACTGTACATGTCACTCCTCTAGGAAGTCTTTCCTAACCTCTTCCTTTTTATCTCACAATACCTTGTGCAAATCTTTATTAGACTTATCTGCTTTGTATCTGTCTGTTTTCTATGATGAATAAAGAGCTATTGAGGATGGGAACCATGTCTTATTTTCAACCCTTGCCCAGAGAATCAAATTGTTTGGTTAGTCAAGTGCAATCAAACAGTTTGGTTAATGAATAAATGAATGAGAAAGAGGAAGAAGTGGAAACGGCTTTAGTGAAGGCAGAATAGATGAAGACAGGTTCTTATTAGATTTTTTCATTGTGGCATCTCTGCAAAGAACAGCAGACCATCCTTCACTTGGAATTGGGAAGCATGGCTTCCAAGCCTTTCATTGCAGCTCCACACATGCCAAATTCCAGAAGGCAGCTGTAGTTCTTGCTGAGAAAACAAGAGCTATAGCAGTGGTGGCAGAGCAAGGCAGGGTACAGAAGTCACTAAAAGAAAAGAAATTAGAGATCCTTCAGATTTGGATTCTAACCCCACATTGGCCTCTGGCTTCCTTTGGGGCTTTGCAATGAAATTTAATGTTGGTATAGCTCAGTTGCTTTATAACCTAGGGAAATGAATGGGACTCGATGTTCCATTCTAATCTTGATTGTCAATGAGTCTAAATGTATTACATGTTTCTCTCTCTCCCTATCTTTATTTACACAGAGAGAATACAGCCACAGCTTGCAGTGTCCTTGTTGGGAATACGAACTGCTCAATTTACCTCAGAGTCTCAATCCATGAAAAAATCTGAAATTATCTCTGGGGTGACTTTGAAAGGGATGTTATTTCATTTCTGGTGTAGTGTGAAGGCCATGACCTAATGGGCCTATTGTTTGCATTATTTTATGGGTGCCACTTGACAAGATGGCCAATAGAAAAAATGGCTCATGTTTTGAGGAAAAGAAAAAGAAATAGAGAAGCTGTAAAGAGTGGAAAACTTACCCCTCACTACAGCTTATGGATGTAGCATTCATTTGCTAACTTTAAAAAAATGACTTATAAGTAATTACTTTATGTGTCAATCAGAACAATTCATTAGAAGAGCCAAGAGGAAAAAAAACCCCAAAACTTTTAAGTTCTTTTTAGCTTAAGCTGAAAAAAGGAATGTATTCGCCCATGTAACTGAAGAGTAAAGGGACATAATCAGCTTCAGGCACAGCTATATCCAGGAAGTAGGGATGATATTGGAAATCTCTGCTTCGCTGCTTCTTAGTTAGCTTTCTTTTATATGGTGGCAAAAGTGGTTGAAGGAATCCTCAAACTCATAGCATTTTTAAGGGAGAAAGACTTCTGTAGTTCTATCAGCGTGAAGACACGTCTGTGTCATTTGTTCCCTGCTCTGTCCCATCTATTTCACAGAGAAGGGGACTTCCATGGCAGTAGGGTGGACTGTACTGGCTGATGGAATGAATCTCAGGCAGACATAAAGCCATAGATATTCATTACATTTTACTGGCCTAGATTACTCCTTAGGTTTTGAACTATTCTTGCTCCATCTTATTCTCTGGCTCCATTTCCTGCTTATGTGCAAATTATATGTAGATATTCCCAAGGCTTTTCTCTTTCTTCTACATACTTTCTCTCCTGGTCACTTCCTCCATGCCCACTCAGCTAGTATCTCTTTGCAGAAGAGAGACACATCTGTGTCTCTGGCTTTTACCTTTCTCACAGAAGGTTTGCCTTCATCTTCAACTGGTATACTGCAAGCATTGCAACTTCAGATGTCTAAAACCAAGCTCCTCCTGCTAAATGCAGTTTTTTTTTTTTTTGCCTTGCTTCTTTAATCACATCAGGAGCAATGTCTTTTTTCTTCTTTCCCACAGTTCTATCCTCAAAGTCATTTTTTGACTATTTCTTCTGCATATAATTTCTCCCTCATATGAACTCTCATCATCTTTATTATTATCTTTCCATGGATTTGTCACTTTCACTGTGCTTTTATAGATCTTGGTTTGCCTGATTTATTTCTTCCTCAGTTATTCAGGTCTCTTGAGAGAAGGTGCTGTGACTTATCTAGTTTTGTACTATTTCTTTCCTGGTTGTCATCCACCAGCTTCCCCCATCTTTACACTTCTCCCATCAATATAATCACCAGACTTTTATGATTCAATAAATATTTGTGGAATGAAGAAAATAATTAATGCAATGGGTAGTATAATGGCTATTATAATTATACTTGTTACTGCTAAAGAAAATTAGAGCCTGACAGTAGTATTTAATGTAGTAAAAAAGATTTCTATTCAGGAGTGATTGCAATAGGGTGTGTTACTGAGGGTTCTCCAGAGAAATAGGACCCATAGGAGATATGGATATATATATATATTATATATAATATATATATTATATATATATATATATATAATATTTTTATCTATTGAGAGGGAAACAGAAGAACAGAAAGAAAGAGGGAGAAAGGGAGGAAGGGTGGGAGAGAGAGAGAGAAGGAACAAGAGGTGGGGGAGAGAGAGAGAGACAGAGAGAGAGAGAGAGAAAGAGAGAGAGAGAGAAAGAGGGAGAGAGAGAGGAAAAGAAGGAGGAAGAGAAAATCTTTATGAGGCTCATACAATTGTGAGACTAAGTCCAGTGATCTGCCAGCTGTAGATCCAAGAAAGCTTCTGATGTAATTGAGGCCAAAGTCCTGAGAAAGAGGATTTGATGGTGTAAATTCCAGACTAGGGTCAAGAGAAAAAGATAAGACATCCCAGGTCAGGTGGTGAGGCAGGAACACTTGAGAGAATTCTTCCTTTCTCTGCCCTTTTTCTATTCAGGTCTTCAACAGATTGGATAATGCCCAATCATATAAGTGAGGGCCATCTACTTACTGAGCCCACTGAATTCAAATGTTAATCTCAGTCAGCTGCAGTGGCTCATGCCTGTAATCCTAGCTACTTGGGAGGCTGAGATTAGGAGGATTGTTGTTCAAGGCCATTCTGAGCAAATAGCTCACTAGATCCCATTTCCAAAATAACCAGAGCAAAATGGACTGGAGGTGTGGCTCAAATGGTAGAGTGCACAAAGATCTGAGTTCAAACCCCAGTTCCACCAAACCAAAATGAACCAAACCAAACAAATGCTCATCTCATCTGGAAATACCATCATTGGCATACCTAGAAATAATGTTTAATCTGGGGATCCAGTGGCCAGTCAAGTCAACATAAAATTGGCCACTGCAAAAAGCCTCAGTGTATAACTAGGTTCTACTCCACATACAATATTCCAAATACAACATGGATAAGCCAAGGGGAGCAGAGTGGGGTCAGTGGGTAGAAAATCACTCAGAGGAAACAACAAGGGTAGGGGATATTTTGGTTAAATGGACCTAACAAAATTCTTGTTAAAGGCAAGTTGATCAGATGTTGAGGGTAGGAGATGAGGAATTTGACTAGATGTGGAAAGTGACCAGATATTGAAGAGTGGGAAGATTCTCTCTAAACTGACTTAACAGAATTTTTGTTAAAGCAAGGTAGTGCAGGCCCCATATGGATGAATGCCAAGGTAAAGGCCTGGGGTCAGAGAAGATTGACTAAAATTTATTCATACAAAGAGTCTTTGTCAATATCTAAGCTATATAATTTTTTTTCTTATTTTTGTTGGTACTAAGATTTGAACTCAGGACCTCACACTTGCTAGGTAGGTGCTCTAACACTTGAGCCACACCCCCCTGCCTTTTTTTGCAACTTTTTCAGATAGGGTCTCGGTGTTTTTAACCCAAGTGGGTCTAGGATTATAGGCATGAGCCAGTCCTTAGCTATGTAATTTCAAATCTTGCCATACTCCTTGTAACTTCTTATAATTTAACAAGAATTATTACAATAAATATTTTATTATAATTATAATAACAAATAATATGCGGATTTCAATTGTATAAAATGCTGAGGGAAGAAAGTGTCAGTCTGTAAATGTGAAGGAGGTGGTAGAAGTGCACTGAGTTTTATTAAGGCATAGCTCTTTAGTGTGATCACCTCGGATTGTTTTTTGAGGAGCTCTTGGTGGTCTTATCATTTCCACAATGTATTTAAACATTCACTTCATTGGAGGTTAAAGGATGTGCTTGAGAGACTGTGAAACATCCTTGTGAGTGTTGAGTGGTCCGACTGGTTTTGTGCTTTCACCATTCAGACACTGGGCCCTCATCCTGTTTGTCCTTGCTATAGGGAATAGGCCCTTTCTTAGACAACTGGTTTCTTCTGTTTTGGGTTTAACTTTGTAAATCAAAGTATAATAAAAATCAAGACTGAAGCCCAAATAGGCTGCTGTCCAAAATTTCTTATATTCCACTTACTAATAGATGGCAATTTAAAATATATCAGGTGGGTCATTGATTCTGTTTCAGTACACTGTTTATATTCTGTTCTTATTCTCTTATCACAAGTCAAAGCCTTGAATATTTTCACTGCTATATCTCTGTGTGCTTTCTGGTGACTGTGAAGTTGTCACTGTCAACTACTTTATTCCTGGTCACCTGCCAGGCTAAAATTTCTACACAAATGCTGCCCAGATCATGAAGAGCCTAAGCTATCTCATAATGTTAACTATATGTTCACATGACTATATTGTTTGTTTTTTCTAACTGTACACAGGAGAGTGTATTTAACGACACACAATGTGCAATTAAGGCATCTTTAAAGACCATGACCTTGAAACTCTTGGTCTCCATCCACAATAAGTGACCCACTGTGATCCAGTAACCATGTGTGTGGTATGTATTTTGTGTAACTGAAGACTTTAGGCTGATTAAGTAATCCTGTTATGTGTCATAGATATACTTAATGGTTTCTTCTAGTTTGCATTTTACTTCATTAAGAAATACTGACTGTGCTTTGGCAAGTGGACTTCCCAATCTAGTAATGGGTCACAATTTGAATCAGAAATGAGCTCCTTAATCATCGTCTATTTTTAGAAAGTCTTATGATATGAATTCTGAGAAGCCTTTGGAGAATATCTATGGGAAGCTTCCCTTTTACCTCTGGTTTCAGAGTGGGAGGAACTTGAAGTCCAAGTATGTTAAGACATCCTTGCAAGGAAACAGTGCTGCTTTGTATTTGTGCTAACACACCTATCAATTACTGGAAGAAGCTTTCAGTGGCTGGCTGAATCACGTAGACTCTGTAATTTTTGAGCCTAGCAATTATGCTTTTTGGCATCTGCATGGTGATGAATAAACCATATCCACTTTCCCTTCACTGATTGGTATCCAGCTATTTTTTCTGAGTATCACTGTAGTGTCCTGTATTTTCAGCCACAGGGAAGACCGTTAGTAGAGCAGTGAGTTTGGTGTCTCTTAGGGCCGGCACATTGCTGTCGTTATAAATTTGAATGAGAGAGTGGGTTGACTAAGGAACAACTTTAGACACTAAAAGAAAACCCAAATGTGCATTTTCTGTCAGGTCTTAGCTTTTGATAATTATGTGGTGTATTTGGTGCTTCTTCATTTTAAAACAGACAGCAGTGATCTCTCTGTACCAAAATATGACATTTGAAATTTCATTGTATTGTAAAGGGAATTATAGCACCTTATGGCTAACTGATTAGCATCAGCTTTTGAGTTCTTAATATCTTTCATAGTATATTGGTCACTTCAGGCTGCCATAACAAAATGCCATAGTCTGGGTGTCTTAACCAATAAAAATTAATTTTCTTATGGTTCTAGAGACAAAGTTCAAGCTCAAATTTTGAAGGGCACAATTCAGTCTATAACACACAATTAAGGTTTTAGTGGGGTTGACGTGTTGACTGAAGTGTGAAGAAATTTTCCCAATTGCATTTATTAAAGACAGATTCTTATATTTGAGTCAGTGAATATTTCTCACATTCTAAACTATATATAATATATCTATTATATATTCTTCTTAATAATGCAAGTATATAGAAGATAGCTTATAATAAAATGTACATGGGAGTAAAGTGATGCCTTTGAAAAGTGATTTTTACATAGATTTTTTTTTCTAATGCAGAGTCTATTCTTAATTTAAAGTTTATGAATTTTTAAAGACCCTAGTACTATTTTTAAAACTTTACATAATATAGAAAGCTTCACATCACTGGAGAACATATATTTTAGTAAGCAATAGTTTTTGCTTCTGTAATCTTAGGTACTTGGGAGGCTGAGATTTTGAGGATAATGGTTTGAGGCCAACTTAGGCAAGTGGTTCTCAGGACTCCCATCTCCAGAATAACCAGAACAAAATGGACTGGAGGGTGGCTCAAGTAGTAGAACATTTGTTTTGGAAATGTGAAGTCCTGAGTTCAAACCCCAGTCCCACAAAACAAAACCAAAACCAAAACCAAAAAACAGCCTATCACACAAAAAAACAGCAGAAATCTCCAGTTTTTATACATTGGAATTATTGCTCTATAGAAGAGAGATGAATTACTTAACTATGAAACTGTAAGGAAACATGTTTTTTTTTTTATTGTTGTGTTGGGGGTACATTGTGACTTTTTTTTTTTTGAAAGGAAATTTTATTTATTTATTTATTTATTTATTTTTCATTTTTCTTTTATTATTTATATGTGCATACAAGGCTTGGTTCATTTCTCCCCCCTGCCCCCACCCCCTCCCTTACCACCCACTCCGCCCCCTCCCTCTCCCCCAGCCTCAATACCCAGCAGAAACTATTTTGCCCTTATTTCTAATTTTGTTGTAGAGAGAGTATAAGCAATAATAGGAAGGAACAAGGGGTTTTGCTGGTTGAGATAAGGATAGCTATACAGGGCATTGACTCACATTGATTTCCTGTGTGTGGGTGTTACCTTCTAGGTTAATTCTTTTTCATCTAACCTTTTCTCTAGTACCTGTTTCCCTTTTCCTATTGGCCTCAGTTGATTTAAGGTATCTGCTTTAGTTTCTCTGCGTTAAGGGCAACAAATGCTAGCTAGTTTTTTAGGTGTCTTACCTATCCTCACACCTCCCTTGTGTGCTCTCGCTTTTATCATGTGCTCATAGTCCAATCCCATTGTTGTGTTTGCCCTTGATCTAATGTCCACATATGAGGGAGAACATACGATTTTTGGTCTTTTGGGCCAGGCTAACCTCACTCAGAATGATGTTCTCCAATTCCATCCATTTACCAGCGAATGATAACATTTTGTTCTTCTTCATGGCTGCATAAAATTCCATTGTGTATAGATACCACATTTTCTTAATCCATTCGTCAGTGGTGGGGCATCTTGGCTGTTTCCATAACTTGGCTACTGTGAATAGTGCTGCAATAAACATGGATGTGCAGGTGCCTCTGGAGTAACAGTCTTTTGGGTATATCCCCAAGAGTGGTATTGCTGGATCAAATGGTAGATCGATGTCTAGCTTTTTAAGTAGCCTCCAAATTTTTTTCCAGAGTGGTTGTACTAGTCTACATTCCCACCAACAGTGTAAGAGGGTTCCTTTTTCCCCGCATCCTCGCCAACACCTGTTGTTGATGGTGTTGCTGATGATGGCTATTCTAACAGGGGTGAGGTGGAATCTTAGCGTGGTTTTAATTTGCATTTCCTTTATTGCTAGAGATGGTGAGCATTTTTTCATGTGTTTTCTGGCCATTTGAATTTCTTCTTTTGAGAAAGTTCTGTTTAGTTCACTTGCCCATTTCTTTATTGGTTCAGTAGTTTTGGGAGAATTTAGTTTTTTAAGTTCCCTGTATATTCTGGTTATCAGTCCTTTGTCTGATGTATAGTTGGCAAATATTTTCTCCCACTCTGTGGGTGTTCTCTTCAGTTTAGAGACCATTTCTTTTGATGAACAAAAGCTTTTTAGCTTTATGAAGTCCCATTTATCTATGCTATCTCTTAGTTGCTGTGCTGCTGGGGTTTCATTGAGAAAGTTCTTACCTATACCTACTAACTCCAGAGTATTTCCTACTCTTTCCTGTATCAACTTTAGAGTTTGTGGTCTGATATTAAGATCCTTGATCCATTTTGAGTTAATCTTGGTATAGGGTGATATACATGGATCTAGTTTCAGTTTTTTGCAGACTGCTAACCAGTTTTCCCAGCAGTTTTTGTTGAAGAGGCTGCTATTTCTCCATCGTATATTTTTAGCTCCTTTGTCAAAGATAAGTTGCTTATAGTTGTGTGGCTTCATATCTGGATCCTCTATTCTGTTCCACTGGTCTTCATGTCTGTTTTTGTGCCAGTACCATGCTGTTTTTATTGTTATTGCTTTGTAATATAGTTTGAAGTCAGGTATTGTGATACCTCCTGCATTGTTCTTTTGACTGAGTATTTATAAAAGTTCTTACAATATATGTCATAGTTGAATTCAACCCCTCCTTCATTTTCTATTATCCCACCTCCCCCCATTCCTGGAATAGTTCCAACAGGTCTCATTTTCCCAGTTACATTCTTGTGTACCCAGTTTTGCACCATACTCACCCTCCAGAAACAGATGTTTACAAAAAATGCTATTAAGAATCACTCCACTAGCCTGCACAAAATACTCATTCAAACAAACAAACAAAAAAGATAAACAGAGAGGGAAGACAGATTGTAAGATTATCTTCAAGTCCTTTGCTCCAGGACTACTGGTATGCTTTTATTTATTTATTTATATTTATTCATTTTGCAGTGCTAGGGAAACCTGGGATCCTGTACGTCCTGGCCGAGCACTATGCCACTGAGCTACATGCCAGTCCAGCTTTTGTTTGTTTTCAAGTCCTAAACTAAGTTTCATCTTTTTGTCTGCTGTAGGTATGCTGTTGGGCTGTTGATTGAGGAGGCTTTTCCCTATTTTATTTGCTTGTTTCTAGGTTTAAAGAGGTGAGGGCTGCTTCCCCATTGTAGGGGTTCACACAGTTCTGTAGTGGGCTTTGGTATAAAAAGCTAGTGCTGTGACCCAGATAAAATATTTTGTGTCTTTGCTTGAGTGCATTTACCATATTAATGCTGCATTTCTGTGTTTATTCTGTTTCAGTGTTTATCTGCAGAAGAGATCTTTTCCCTTCATGGCTTTTCAAATACTACCCTGATAACCAGCTCGAACTTCTCTGCCATCTGCCCAGCAGTCCTACAGCAGCTGAACTTCCACCCCTGTGAGGCGAGGCTCAAGCACAAATCAAAGCCAAGCCTTTCAGAAGGTACAGGAACATTTTCTGTCTCTTACTTGAAAAGAGCGAGTATGAGGATGTAGTTAATATGCCTCTTTTTCTGCTTTATTGCTTTTAATTAACCTACAAACAATCTCTGTGTAAAATACTTGTATTTTGAAAGTATTAGAGTAAGAATAATTAGAACTCATTTAAGCTTCATAAGTAATGCTTTTCTACTTTTTTACTTATGGACTCAAAAGTCTACTCAGTACCACTTAAAAACTTTATTATTTTTTATTTTTTAATTTTTTTTCATTTTTCTTTTATTATTCATATGTGCATACAAGGCTTGGTTCATTTCTCCCCCCTGCCCCCACCCCCTCCCTTACCACCCACTCCTCCCCCTCCCCCCCCTCAATACCCAGCAGAAACTATTTTGCCCTTATTTCTAATTTTCTTGTAGAGAGAGTATAAGCAATAATAGGAAGGAACAAGGGTTTTTGCTGGTTGAGATAAGGATAGCTATACAGGGCATTGACTCACATTGATTTCCTGTGCGTGGGTGTTACCTTCTAGGCTAATTCTTTTTGATCTAACCTTTTCTCTAGTACCTGTTTCCCTTTTCCTATTGGCTTCAGTTGCTTTAAGGTATCTGCTTTAGTTTCTCTGCATTAAGGGCAACAAATGCTAGCTAGTTTTTTAGGTGTCTTACCTATCCTCACCCCTTCCTTGTGTGCTCTTGCTTTTATCATGAAACTTGCCAGGTACGTGCTTGTAATCCCAGCATTTGGGAGGCTAAGGCAGGAGGATCTCAAGTTTGAGGTAAGCTTGGGGTACATACTGAGACTGTGTCTCAAAAAATCCAAAAATAACAAAAAACTTTATAAAACTAAATTCTTGATTTTAAGTGATATAAATTTTATGCTGCATGTATTGGATTCCATATGAACTATTTGACTTATAATTGATCAGTTAGTTTTTATCAGCTTTTGTTTATCATGTTCTTTTAAAACTTTTCAGTTTATCTGTATTTATTTGTGAAGGGATAAAGGAACTAACACATTTCTAGGTTAAATTTTAAAGGAATGCATTATTAATGTTTTAATATTCATAGATGAAAAATGCTAGCAAATCTTTTAAGGGTCTATAATGTTACTGCCATAAATATTGCATTTTAAAGGAATGATATACTGTAAAGAAAAATTTAAAATAGAAGAGCAGTGCTTGCTTAATATACAGTTCAAGTACTTAAATATGTGGAAGAATACTGTCAACAGGGAAATAATCCAATTGCTTAAGGGTTCTATTTGTTAGTTATATGAAATTTTCCCCTCTTGGTTTTTTGAGACATGGTCTTCTTATGTAACCCAGGCTCTCCTCAAATTCGATATCTTCCTGCTTCAGCCTTTTGAGTGCTGGGATTATAAATGTTTATACCATGCTCAGCTACAGTTTCTTGAAATCCCAAAATTGTTACTTGCCCCACATGGATATCTAGTTTTCATTAATTCATTCCATAAATTTGCTGTGTACTGTCTTCTGTACTGAGGATTCAGTAATGAATAAGAAGAAAATTTCCCTGTCCTCTTAGGGTGTACAGTAGAGAAAAGAAATAGTATATATTTAAACAAACAAGAAAATAAATGCTACAGTTTTAGAGTAATAGATGCTAAGAAATAAAGATGGTAAAGGAGAGAGAGTGGCGGGGATGTGGACAAGATTTTAGATAAACAGAGCGGGGAGATTACGCTGAGCAGAGTCCCATTGGAGGAGAGGCCATGGCAAGATCGTCTGTGGGTAGAGAATTCTTGGTGGAGGAACAGCCAGTGTAGCTTGGGAGCGAGCTAGGCATGCGGAAGGAAACAGGCCTGTGTGTCTGCAGCTAGTGAGCAGAGGGAGTACAAGGAAGTGGAGGCAAGTGGAGGACAGATGTGGAAGGTCTGGTAGTGTGTGGACAATTGATTGGATTCATGCTGAATGCCGGGTTCTAACAGGGAAGTGCCATGATTTTATTTGGATCTGTAAGGGAGCATTCTGCCTGCACCTTGAGGAGTACACGGGGCAAGAGCAGAAGCAAGGAGATTGGTCAGGACGCCACTGCTGGGAATGGATGTGTGCAATGATGGGGACTTGCCCTAAGGTGGGGGAAGCAGAAGTGGGAAGTGGTCAGATTCCGGATGGATTTGGAGATTGTTCTAAGGTTGTTTGCCTCCAAGTCAGATGTGGGAGGGGAAAAGTGAGTCAAAGTTTGAACCAGAGAAACTGAATACCTGGTTGTATCCATTTCTGGGGATGTAGACTGGGGAGGAGCTATTTATTGTTGAGACCAGCGGGTGGAGAGGATATTTTACATAGTAGCGCCGAAGAACTGGCGTAGATACACAAGTGAGGAGGTCCAGTAGGCAGAGACTCACACACACATTTGTAGCTCAGAGGAGAGATTGAGGCTGGAGATTAGTCATCATAGAGATGACATTTGAAGGCACTGAGCTAAACACAAGTTTAGAGAATGTGAAGACAGTAAAATAGAAAAGGCAAGGGAAGACTCAGCAAAATGCCTATTTTATTTATTTTTGGATTACTTGTGTATGTATCTTTTGATCTTTTATATATGAATAATAAGAATAACAATAGTGATGAAAAGAATAACGATATTAACTAAATTGTTGGTAGTATTCACTATGTAGCAGGTACTGTTTCAACTATTGTACGTACATTAACTCATTTAATATTCATACAATTATATGATGCATCCCTTCCTATTTTATAGGCGAAGAAACTGTACAGAGAGTTTAAAGTTAATTGCTGAAAGAAAGTTGTCTGAGCTTCAGAACCTATGTGCCATTTATCCTGTATGCTTATCTATACAAAGAATAAAAGTCATCAAGCACAATTCATCAATATAATTAACAATTTTGTGGATAATTTCAATTTTGAAATAATAGCAATTTTGAACAACTGCTGATTGTTCAAATATTTTTGATAGTGTATGTTTATATTTCTACAAGTTTATTTAACTTTGACACAGTTTATACTTTATATTTGAGAATAAATTCAGAAAATGCTGTAATATACTAACATTTTCTGGTCATACAGATTCTAAAGTCAACCCACCTGGGTGCAATTCTAGCTCTGTCATTTTCCAGCTACATTGGGCACATGACTTTAAACCTCTTTCTGCCTCAGTTTCTTCATTTAAAATAGTTTCTTTCTCATAGTGCTGTTAGGAGGACTAAGTAAGTTAATATTTGTAAAATACTGAGAACATTATCTGGCACCTGGCACACAGGTGCTATATTCAGACTGTTAGGTTAAGTTTGTTGAATAAATACATTATGTCTAGCATGTACTCAATTCCAGTCAGTAAAACTCCAAAAAAGGAAAACCCTTTAGTCATTAATGGTTAATTACTGATATCCAAATGTGGTTTAAATCCCAACTGCCCAGGTTACTTTATTTTAGGATCCAGGTGGTAAGAGCAGGAAAGCAGGAAGCAGGAAATGAGAGAGAATTGTAGGGTCAACACTACAAAGTAATAAAATAGAAAAGTCAACAATTCATAGAAGATCAGAAAGGCAGCAGGTTTTTAGACAGAGGAGCTAACACAGTATAGCACTTCTTACTACTAATCTGTTTAAATTGGCAGTGCATTGCCTATTTGATGTGAAATAATTTTCATTTTAGTGTAGCTATGTGATCTGGAGCATTGTATTTAATGTCTCCATGCCTGTTATCTTGTCTGTAAAATGGCTATGATAATAGTGCCTTTCTTACAGAAATTAATTCAAATGAATTACCATATGTAAGTGCTTACAACAATACCTGGAACAGATTAAGAAGATTATGTCTTTGATCTTCTATACTGGTATTCATAAGTTCATTCCATTCCCTAGCCCTTGTGTACTGTTGTTTTCTCACAAGGAAATATTTAAAAAATAATTAAATCCATTGGGTTCTTGATATAATTGTTCACTTAATAGGGAGTCAAGTCTGAGTTCATCAAAGGGAATAAGAAATTAAAATAAAAGAATTCAAAGGGGTCCTGATACAAAACTTTTCTGAGTACATTTCTGTTGATATTTCAGTGGACTGGTAAAATAGTCTTGTTTCTCAGAGATCTTATATTATGTCTTTTATTTTGTGTTACCAGGATTTGAACTCATGCTTGCTAGGCAGATGCTTTACCACTTGAGACATGGCCCCCAACCCCATTTTGTCATTTTCAGAGTTGCTTTTCAGGTATCTTACAAAATCATATTGAGGAGTGCAATAAACTGATGATTGATTAAATTCTCTAGGAGAGAAATAAATTACACTTTACAATAATTTAATGGTCCAAAATTGCCTAATTTTCCGATGGTTTCACAGAGTACTGTTTAGTTTAGATAACAGATAAGAATCATAGAAGTTGGGCATCAGCAGCCTAATGCCTGTAATCCTAGCTACTCAGGAGGCAGAAATCTGGAGGATTGTGGTTGGAGGCCAACCCAGGTAAAATGAAAGCGAGACGCTATCTCAAAGTGCCCAACACAATAAAGGGCTGGTGGAGTGATCAAGTGGTACAGTGCCTGTCTAGCACATGTAAGGCCCTGAGTTCAAACCACAGTACTGCAGAAAAAGAACCTAGAATTTTACTTGAGTGTTTTTGATGATCGTACTGTCCAATGTAGTAACACAACCAATGATGTAATTCTAAGATCTGGAGAAGGTAAGTGGCTTTGCATGAGAGCAACATCTGAGTAGAGTGGAGAATCCAGATTTCCTAACTTCAAATTTGTTGAACTAAAGGAAGTAAAATTTATATGATAGTCTGTTTACTACATTTTTTGAAATGTTAATAAGCGATATTTATGGAAGGCTTGCTGTATTCTAGGAATAGCATTAATTGGTTTTATTTTATTCTTGCAAAAACTCTATGAGATAGAAGTTACTTTTATCTGCTTCTTGTTGTTTCTTGGTGGTGATACTGGAGTTTGAACTCATGGCCTCACACTTGCTAGGCAGGTGCTCTACCAGTTGAGCCACTCTCCCTGGCATTTATTGCTTTAGTTTATTTTTCAGATAAGATCTCTTATTTTTGCCTGAGACTGGCCTTGGACTTAGATCTTCCTACCTGTGACTCCTGTGTATCTGGGCATAAGTCACTGTGCCCAGTTGTTTATCTGCATTTTAAATATGAGAAAACAAGCTTAGTGAAGTCAAGGAACCAAATTATGATGAGGGAAGAGCTGACTCTCCTACAGAAATCCTCTGGCTCCAGAGTTTGCACTGTACCATTCTGAATGGCTTCTCATGTGACTGGGACTAGGTAGAAATGGAAATGTGGGCAGTTCATAGATTATAAAATAGGGGTAAATTATAGAGTTATGTTTCCTAATCTGCAAGTGGAGGTATTATCTCCTGGGATTGATTAAATTAAATGAGTTAAAATAGGTGAAGTATTTAGGAGGATCTTTAACACACAGAGGGCATTCCATAAATGTTAGCTATTACTACTAATATTTTTTGGAGATCTACTAAACTTCTATACATAAGAAATAGAAGGTACCTTCTCTGAAAGAGATCATAGGAGGAAGTTCTATGTGTACATGGAGGAAAATTTTCAGATCAATTCATTCTCTGATATCCTAGTTTAGTGGGAAAATGGACTTAAAAAATAATATCCTAACAATACAGGAAGGGGAAACCCTATGTGGTGTGCCTAGACTGTGATAACTTATATCCCCACAGTTTTCAAAATGATTCTGACAAATATGAACAAAGGCAAGGAATTGTAGAAGGATTGAATGACCAGATTAATTAATTAATTTATTTTTGGATAGGGTTCTGGACTGCACCATTTAGTAGGGCATTCATGAATTCATTCAGCGAAGACTTGCTGGGCAGTTTTCTAGGCACTGAGGATGAATGAACCATGGCTCCTTTCTTGAGACTCTCCCTATTTATACAATGTAGACAAATACATAAGTTATAAAGTTTCCGTAGCACACAAGTGTTGATAATTGGACTGATAAGCTTCAAAGAAAGTGCTCTAGGAGTCTTTCTGGACAAGAGACAGAGGAAATGTTTGAGTGGACTTGGAGAGCCACCAGATGGAGATCCCTAGGGTAATGCTGTTTGGAAAACTTTGTGTCTGGGTCAAAACCATGTTGAAAAGGTTGGATGGCAGTCAGTTTATGAAGGCTACTTTTGAATAGGAGCATGAGTAGATCATTTTTTGTTTGGTTATAATAGTTTGAGGACCATGTCAACAGAAGGGAGGGAGAGCAGAGAGAAAGCTGTTACCTTCCGTCGGATGAGGAAATGAGTGGTGATGAGAGCCTGAACTTCCATAGGCAATGGGGATTGAGAAGCTGAAAGTGGGAGGCATCTGAAGCAGAAGTGATGGGGTTTGGTACCAATTGTCTATGAAACTGACTGGTGGAGAGTGAAATTGAAATTGATACTGGCTCACCTGCTATGCATGCAGGTAGTAAAGGAGGATCAGAGCAAGATTTCTCAGGAAAAGCTGATGAGGTTAATATGAGCATGTAGCTTTGTCTGTGTTCAGTACTCAAAAATTTCTTTGCTTTTTAATTTTGGTTTTCAACATTTATTTATCTTGTCTACCCAGTAAGATGATAAGTATTTGTTGATTGAATGAATGTGTATAGGCTAATAATGAGATAGAGCATTGTCTGTGTTAAAGACAAATACATGTAGATTCAAGATGGAGGAATGTGTAGGATTGAGAACTGTCTCTAAGTAGAAAGTCTGAAGGGAGTGGGCTGTGTTGTTTTACGTGATAAGGTCGTCAATGGGTATGAAGTGTCTGTTGCATGACTGTGTAGGGCATGGCCAGGATCTGGAGCTGATAGGAGGGTGTCTGGAGAAAAGATGGAGGCATCATTGCCCAGTGTTGTAACGGTTCTTGTGGTTGCACAGTATCCTTTGTTATGTGTCCTTTTCATTTGGTGTGTGGCACTGTGTGTACATGTGGTGCCTGCTTACAAATGCGCAAATGCATACGCAGACACAGACACACACTTCTAAGCTCCCCAAGTAGAACATGGCAAATTCTTTGTTGGCAGGAACCACTGTTTGGTTCATATCTAGGCTCAATGAATATGTGCTAAGTTTTCTTATTCATAGGTAGAATTGCTTGGATGGAAATAATAGTGAATAGTCTTATAAAATGTATAATCCAGAATAAAATTTCAGGGCTGGTGAAGTACCTCAAAGGTAGCAAGTGTGAAGCTCAGAGTTCAAAACCCCACTACCACCACCACCATCAAAAAAAAAAAACAAACCACGATAATAAAATTTCATAGTTTTGTTGAGTTTCTTGGGTCTTTTTTCTCCTCTATAAAAAGTAATGAAGTAATTTGCTGAAGAAAATGTGTGTAAAGGAGCCAGACTGTCTGGGTTTGAAATCCAATTTTCTGTCTGTGTGATGGAGGCTTATTTGAACTCCATATACTTTGGCACCCTGGACTTCATGGAGGGGGTGATAGCAGAACTTACTTCATATGGCTTTGTGTCAGACAGCACATATTGATTGCTTAGCGCAGTGCTTGGAACATGGTGGATGCTCTGATAGTGCCAGTGAGAAAAGTGGCCCAACGTTTGAAAGCGTCTTCTTCAAAAGCTACTCTGTGCATGATGCGTGGGGCCACAGGCAAAGCTTCATGTTGCACAGTTCCTGGAGTGTCATTGTATCTTGGCCTGTGCTGCTATAAGCGACTGTCCTGCTTACATTCCCATTGGTCCTTAAATCAACATCTCCAGTATCAAGTGTGAAAATTGAGGCCCAAAGACAACATTAGCTGTAGAACTTAGGATAGCTTTAGCTCATTTCACTCCAAGTAGCGTTATTGTGTATCTGTTGGGCATTGGAACCTGGTGTCCAGAGATGAGTGTTGCACCACTGCCATCTGTCACCAGCATCTCCTCTGTATAGGACATTGTTGTCTTGATCTGGGCCTGGCAAGGTGAATTGTTGTGATGCAATTTTTCCCTCTCTCCTTCCCCTCCCTTCCTTCCTCCTCCCCCGTGTGCTTACTTCCTGTGTGCTCATGGCACTGGTTGACTCCAGGTCCTGGGGGGCTTCACCGAGGGGACCAAGGTACTGCTGCCTTCTCTGAGTAGTTGCTCTCAGGAGCTTGCAGACAATGATTTTGACAAGCTCAGTGTCAGTAGCGATGGTCACCTTGAAGCTAAGCCAGCCCAACTCAACTCCAGCCCTATCTTCTTCCTATCATCCCATACCTTTTCCCTGAAACTCACATTGCCTCTGTCTTCCGATGGAAAGGCTGGATTTTAAATCAGGCTTTGAGGCACAGATGAAGCTAGGTGACTGGGAGCCTGTGGACCTTGAATGCTTGTCACTGTTCTAGGTTTTCTTCAAATTCCCTGCAAACTATAAAACTCTTTGATCCCATGATGACAATTCAGGAAAGATTAAGGCATAGGCACTATTTCTATTAATGTATGAGGTTTTATTTATGTTCTCAGTTTTCTATATAATTTTCATTGAGAAAATTTTGTTTGGAAGAACCTATTATTTGTGTCATGCTTTTAAAGAAGAATTTTGTTTCAAGCTTAATATGCAGTAAGACCTCATCTGCCTCTTTTTAAATTGTTACTCTGTTTTTTCTTTGACCTACAGTTTGGGGATATGGATTCCTGTCGGTGACAATTATTAATCTGGCATCTCTCCTCGGGTTGGTTTTGACTCCGTTGATAAAGAAGTCTTATTTTCCCAAAATTTTGACATATTTTGTGGGGCTGGCTATTGGGACCCTTTTTTCAAATGCAGTTTTCCAACTTATTCCAGAGGTAAGGATATTGGCTATTTGGTTTTGTGAATACTTGCTTCTTTTAAACGTTTTAGCACTTTGCTTTAACCTCTGTAATTCTCATAGCATTTAATGGTCTGGTTTATAGTGTTTTGGATAGAGAAAGCTGAATCACAGCAAATGTAAGAGCTTGTCTCAAGCTGGAGTGGATGTCAGTGATAAAATTAACATTCTAGGAGGCCAGCCACCAGGACGTGCTCAGACAACTCTGGGCCACTGCCACGGGCCTTAACACTTCATTCTGCTTTGCAATTGGAAAATTTAATTTTTTCTGCATGCTATTTCATTATTTATTTTTTTCTAAAGAGCATGCAATGTCAAATTTATTAAACATATACTGCAAAAATTCCCTCATACACTTACTGCAGCTATGGAATACCACAGGGTGAGTGTGAGTGTGGTTGACAATCAATAGAGGACCAATAAATAAATATCAACTTATTTTTTCCTCTGAAAAAATGTGCTATTGATCTGACATTGACTACAGTGTACTATTCATTTAATCAACAAATAATATGTATGCTTTATTTCAGATCTATATTATGGCCATATAAGAAAAGGAAGTGGAGGAAGGAAAATAAGTGAGAGGAAAAAAAGAGGGACTGTTGAAGATGAGGGAAAGAAAAAGAGGCATTAATAAATGGGAGCCACAAAGGAACAAGGGGGCAGTCTAGTATCTCTTCACATATAATGTATGTACACACAGAGGGAGAGACAAGCCCCACACAGAGAGAAAATAGTATTTTAGAGTGTATCTCCTTTATATGTTTTAGAAAATAATTAAGGTTTCTTTTAGTTTTCAGCCTATATATAAAAATGAGGGTATAGCTTCTTAGACTTTATTATTATCTGATCTAGCAAGAGCCTAAAAGAATAATTACTTCAAACCCTCAATGATAAAGAATAAAAAATTAAAATCCAGGGGAATTATTAAATGACTTCATTATAGTCATACAATTGGCTAGCAACACAGCTGGGGTGACAATACATATTTTCTCATTAAAAATACATTTTGTATAATGTATTTAATATACTACAATGTTGTATATATATGTTCTTGTTATCTTGCCTGCTTTGTGAATCAAATTAAATGAAATGAATTGTGCTGGCGATGTAACTCAGCAGTAGATTGCTTGCCTAGCATGCACAAGACCTTGAGTTTAAGTCCCAGTAGTGCAATGCAATCAATCAATCATCAGTAAGTAAATATAAATAAATACTGTATATGACTTGGAGATTCTACATCTATCATTTTAAGATTTTGTTTTACTAAAAATGTAACAATATAAGAAATCTGTCTTTGTAGTAATAGCTTAAATTTCCGTATGAGTTATTTATATATTTGCAGAACTTCTTTTCCTTTTACTATTTCATTTTATTTTATAACCTCTGTGTTGAGTATAATTTAGGCCTGTAAAAACAGACACAGAGAAATGACTTAAATGAAGATAGGGTCGTGGGGACTCCCCAAAGGCAGACACAGGGCAAGGACTCTGACATCTTCTATTTGACTTCAGAAGAGACTTACAGTACCCTGAATGGTGCAAAGTTCTGGCTTTTCACAACTGCTCCCTCCTCCTAGTTTACTTATTTTAAGCTTATGTTTCTTGTGTGTTTGGAACACCTTAACTCTTTGTAACTTCGAACTTCTACTTTTGTCCTTTGTTTCTCCTCTCTCTCTCCCTCTCTCCATTGTTAAATCTTCCCTTCTTTTTGTTCTTGGGCTTAGTTCTTGATTTTTAGGACTTACCAGGATTCTCTAGGTATACAAAGATCTCTCTCGAGAAAACAGTAACTCAAATGATCTCTCCTATTTGCTTTAAAACTTAGTCCAGAAATCATGGGCAAATACATTCCTTTTAGAGATAGTGGGGAATTAACATTTCCTTTATCTTCATTACCTAGGCCTATTATTATTTCCCAAATATGAGAATCTGTGCTGCTTCTTTACTGCTAAAGGCTTATTCTTTTAAGGAAAATATTGCTGTAAGTGTTACAGAGAGGAAACTAAGATTCTTTGGTGGCGTTTTATGGCACTTCTGCTTACAAGACTTCTATGCCATCCCATACAGTTACTTAAATTTCAGAGTATTTGTTTTGTGATTATTAGGTAAGTTCCCAGTATTAGCTGGATGTAAAAACAGAGTTAGATCTTTGGTGAAAACTGTTACTGAGAAATTCTGGTATCCTCCCCTCCCACCAGATGTTAAGTCAATTACTTGTTTTCTCCTAATTGTTTTTTTCCCCCCTCACTTAGGCATTTGGATTTAATCCCAAAATTGACAACTATGTTGAGAAGGCAGTTGCTGTCTTTGGTGGATTTTACCTACTTTTCTTTGTTGAAAGAACCCTTAAGATGTTATTGAAGACATATGGTCAGGTAAACAGACTTTACTGAAAGCATTTGCTATGTTACCCTTGGAAGCTTCTTAATATAGGTAGGAATTTTATTCTTAGAATTATCTGAATAGTTCAGTTATTAGACTTGTGAATGTGAAAAGAACAAAGTCATTATATTGACAAACATAAGAAGACACATGATTTATATCACAGAATTTGGAACAAGGACCAACAACTGCATGTCAAATAACTGATGTACATAATTCATACTCCATTCAGAGTCATCAAAATAGGGAAGTATGTGTACTGTAACATGAAAATGGAAACAACAGAATCTAATTGATTCTGAACACACTTAAAGAGAATACATTTAAGAAGAAAAAAATCTTCATTACTCTAAAAAGATTATGTTACATAAAAAACAGATATAAAAAATTCTTTTATAAATGAAAAGGAGTAGACCATATTCTTGTCTATATGAGCCATCTTGTAGTCTTCTTACACCCTCTTCAATTTTTTCCCACATAGAATGATCACACCCACTTTGGAAATGATGACTTTGGTCCTCAGGAAAAAACGCATCAACCTAAAACATTACCTGCAATCAACGGTGTGACATGCTATGCAAACCCTGCTGTCACAGAGCCTAATGGACACCTTCATTTTGATAGCGTCAGTGTGATATCTCTCCAGGTATATTGCATTGATTTTGGTTTTGTTTTTCTTTTACTATATTGCATGCTTTATTTTTTTAAACTTGGAACCTCATGCTTGCCAGGCAAGTGCTCTGCCACTTGAACCATTAACCCAGTGCCACCCTTCCTTTTTTTTTAGTTTTTTTTTGGATAAGGGCTCATGTTTTTGCCTGCAGCTGGCCTGGACTGCAATCCTGCTACATATGCCTCTTTTAGCTGGGACAATAAGCATGTCCACCATACCCAGCTTATTGGTTGAGATAGGGTCTTGCTAACATTTTGCCCTAACTAGCCTGGAACTGAAATCCTCCTGATTTCTGCCTTTCAAGTAGCTTGGATTGTAATCACGAACCACTGGACTCTGTCTGCATGCTTTTTACTATATAAAGACTGTGTGAATGCAGTCAAGTTGGTATTTTGTACAGTCATTTATATCAGACTTACTCTTGCATGTGTGAGGTAAGTTTGTTAAGTCTGCAATTTTTTCTACTTTCCCTCTGAATATTGACTCTAAACAAGTGAGTTAAGAAAGAAATTAACAGAAGCTTCATTATTTTGTAAGATTGTTTAACGATACAAGTGTTTCTCAGTTAGTTATAAAATATATGTAGCAAACTTAACTGAGAGCACTTTAAAAAATTTTTATTAGTGTATATTAATTGTACAAAAATGTTTCATTGTGATATTTCCATACATGCATGGTATACTTTGATCATATTTGCCCCAATTAAGAACATTTCTCTTTCAATTATTTCAAGATCCAAAACCAAGGAATTCTTTGGGTGATTCTGAAACTACAAGAAGAAAGATTTGAAGGCTATTAAAGTTGTGTTCATTAATTAACTGGCTTAGAATTTGGATTTGCATCTTTCAAACTATCTTAATGAGTACTATTTCTTGAGCAAGTATTATATGCCAGGTAATATGCTAGGGAATTAATGACTTTATTTGAATTACTTTTTAGAACAACTACTCAAAGTAGGGCTTATTTTCTGCGTTTTAGAACTATTTTGGTTTAGAGTGAGGGAAATCAAACTTGAATTATTTATGAACGAAAGACAATTTATTGGAAGGCTGCTTAGGGTATCAAGTGGGAAAGCCAAGGTACAGAAAGGATAAGAATCCGAGGGCTATGTGACCCATCAGGATTCCTCCCCATCTCCAGGAACCCTAGCATCATTCTTCTCTTTCACTGTGGAATACCTCCTTCCATAAGAGGAACATGTAGCCACTGACAACTCCCAAGATTTATGCTTTTTAATTTCAGCTACTGAAAGGAAATTGGCCTCTCTCATGCCTAAATCCAAAGTTCCTTGTAAGTGTCCCCACTGCCTTGAGTGAAATGATCACTTATATGGCTATATGACTGGGCCCCTTGTTTGACTTTAATGGAGTATGCATGGTGCAGAAGAGCAGTTATTAAAAGGGGTGCTGGGATAATAGTGTCATTGATGTCTACCATAATTCTCATTTGACAGATGGAGAAAGTGGATATTTAGATGTTAATAACCTGTCCAGTGTTCTCAGGTAGTAGATGACAGATGCACAAACTACTAAGTTAAATACAACAGAAAAGTGCACAATTACAATGAAAAGGAAAGCCAACCAAGAAATAAGAGAAAAAAGTGAAAGAGATTATTATGACAAATGCTCTAAGAGAGGTATTAATGACAAATAACCTGAGTTTCCTTCTGGAAAGAAAGCGTGGGTTGGTCATATATTTCTCCCAACAAGATGAAGAAAAGATCTCAAATGTGTTTGAAGAAGCAGTTTTATGTTAGGACTGAGTTCACAGGAAATTATTTTATGCGATGTAATGGGTAATATTTTTAGCCAAAAGTTTGCAAAAAGTATGTAAATGTTCAATAGATAATTTCTTGTAGTAATTACACCTAACATTTATGAATTGCTCAAGAACTATCTCTAGAACATTAAAAGAATTACTTCATTTGATCTTCATAGCCAACAGGACAAATACTATTATAATTAAGAGACTATATATCTTAGAGATGTTAAGTAACCTACTCAAAGACATTCAGTTACTAAGTGGCAAAGTTTGGATTAGTACCAAGACCTTGTGACGCTAAAGCCTATGTTCTTATTTATGTTGTTAGAGTGCCTTCAGTGTGTCATTTTACTAGAAACAACACATTAAGTCTTAATATTTATTTTTGCCAGGGAAGAGAGATAATTTTGCTCAAGAATATTATTTTCTTAGGATAATTTTTTATTTTGTGGTAATACTGGGGTTTGAACTCAGGGCCTTGCACTTGCAAGGCAGGTGCTCTATACCTGAGCCACACCTCCAGCCCTTTGAGGAAAACTTTAATGCAAGTCACAGCACAGACAACCTAGAGAATGAAAGTTAAGGCCTTTCCTTATACTGTGTGTCTAAATTCTAGTTGCTTTATGCAAGCATTGGCAAATACTGGCTCATAATGAAATCCTGGCTGAGCTCTGATGGTGATTCAAGAAGTGTCAATCAACCATGCTCACAATTTATTTTTTTTTCTTTTTTCTTTTATTTTTCATATGTGCATACAAGGCTTGGTTCATTTCTCCCCCTGCCCCCACCCCCTCCCTTACCACCCACTCCACTCCCTCCCTCCCCCCCCCCTCAATACCCAGCAGAAACTATTTTGCCCTTATTTCTAATTTTGTTGTAGAGAGAGTATAAGCAATAACAGGAAGGGACAAGGGTTTTTGCTGGTTGAGATAAGGATAGCTATACAGGGCAATGACTCACACTGATTTCCTGTGTGTGGGTGTTACCTTCTAGGTTAATTCTTTTTGATCTAACCTTTTCTCTAGTACCTGTTCCCCTTTTCCTATTGGCCTCAGTTGCTTTTAAGGTATCTGCTTTAGTTTCTCTGTGTTAAGGGCAACAAATGCTAGCTAGTTTTTAGGTGTCTTACCTATCCTCACCCCTTCCTGTGTGCTCTCGCTTTTATCATGTGCTCATAGTCCAATCCCCTTGTTGTGTTTGCCCTTGATCTACTGTACACATATGAGGGAGAACATTCGATTTTTGGTCTTTTGGGCCAGGCTAACCTCACTCAGAATGATGTTCTCCAATTCCATCCATTTACCAGCGAATGATAACATTTGTTCTTCTTCATTGCTGCATAAAATTCCATTGTGTATAGATACCACATTTTCTTAATCCATTCATCAGTGGTGGGGCATCTTGGCTGTTTTCATAACTTGGCTATTGTGAATAGTGCCGCAATAAACATGGGTGTACAGGTGCCTCTGGAGTAACCTGTGTCACAGTCTTTTGGGTATATCGCCAAGAGTGGTATTGGTGGATCAAATGGTAGATCGATGTCTAGTTTTTTAAGTAGCCTCCAAATATTTTTCCAGAGTGGTTGTACTAGTCTACATTCCCACCAACAGTGTAAGAGGGTTCCTTTTTCCCCGCATCCTCGCCAACACCTGTTGTTGGTGGTGTTGCTGATGATGGCTATTCTAACAGGGGTGAGGTGGAATCTTAGCGTGGTTTTAATTTGCATTTCCTTTATTGCTAGAGATAGTGAGCATTTTTTCATGTGTTTTCTGGCCATTTGAATTTCTTCTTTTGCCATGCTCACAATTTAAACACTGATTAAAAATTCTTCAGATGTGAGATGGCGAAGGTCATACCCTGGTATGAAATTTGGAGCCTCATTCAGAAAAAGGTATTCCTGTATCTCTCAACATTACCATGACAACTTCTGCAAATCTATACTTCTGTGGAGAAGGAGTTTGAACTTGGTTTAAACTTGAACCCATTCTCCTTTGAGATCCCTAAGTCCTGTTACACAAAGAATGAATGATGCAGAGATTAGGATTTAATATATTTAAATATCCTTGACCATGGCAGAACCAGTGTGGTCTCTCTGGAAGACCTGATTTTAGGAAGGTTCCCTTGGATGAACCTATGAGAGTAAACTCAGTGCCAAATGCACTTCAAGTGTCAGTGAGCTGGTCATAATAATTCTGTTTGGACAGGAGGATGACTGACAAAACCTCTAGCACTGTAAGAGGTTAAAATTTTTCTTTTTCTTTCTTTCTTTCTTTCTTTTTTTTTTTTTTTTAACAAACTGAGCTGCTCGAAAGCTTGAATTTAGTTAAAAGATTTAGGCTCCTAGTTTAGGATGAGCTCTGCCAGAAGACATGATTACTGTAAATTTAAACACTGGCAAAGGTCGAGTCATGGACTTGATCTTGTTTTAGATAATCTAGAAGTATCAGTCAAAAGGCTATTTTTATTCTTCTTCTGATGGTACTGACTTTCTTTCACTTTTCCAAGAAATATTTGTTGAGTGACTGCTCCTGTTCTAGGCACAGGGGATTTAGAGGCAAACAAGTTCTCATAAACCTTGTAGTTAATTCAATGGAAATAGTAGAAAAGATTAAAACAAGAAAATATCAGATAGCAATAAATGTTTTGGTGAAAATAAAACATGGTGATATATGAGAGTGACATGGAGGAGCTTCTTTTGACTGAGGGTCAACTGAGTCATCCAGCAGAGAGCTTGACAACTGAGAGAGGAATGGCCATACAAATATCTGAGAAAAAAGTGTTCGGAAGCCTTTTGAAATATTCAAACAGATCCCATATGAGGGAACTGGAAGTTAAATGGTATTGAATTTCTAAGCATTCACACTAGAGAACAGTGGCAGGATTCCTTCAGTATTCTGAATGAAAATGACTGTGGGATTACAAACCTGTGGACTCGACCGGATCGAATGAGGCTAGGATTCTGGAAATACATGTCCAAGAATTAGAGGTCAGCTGAAGAAAGCACAGAATATGCATCCTTGGAGGATAGCTATGCACTAGACCTTGAGATGAACCACAAAAATAGTACAGATTTCTTATGGGGACTATTTTGTTGACATTTCATTGAAGGAATAGTCTCAAGGGAATAAAGATTTAAGCAAACTGACCAATATGCTGCTATTTTCAGTTTTCTTAGGTTGTATAAAAATGCAAATGGAATTTAAGGAAAAAGTGAGGTTCTAGATATTGCTTCAAGAGATGGTAGGAATTGCAATATAACTGACAGTGGTTTTAATAAAAAAATTTCTAACGTAGGTAACCCCATTAAAGTGATTGAATATGACATATAAAATTCATGATTTGTTTGAGTCCAAGTATGGCTTTAAGAATTTTGTTGACAATTTTGGTTACTACTGTTTCAACAGAATAAAGGTGTTCCAAATTGAAAAAAGTAAGAAACTCCTTAAAAATTATGAGTTAAGAAAAGTAGTCTAATTTGGCATTGCTGTTATCAGGAACACATTATATCGCAATCTCTATTTTAATAACATGATTCCTGGTTTTGCTGAAATGTGGGAAGAACAAAAGAAATGTTATAGAATAAGTAAAAGGTATATCTTACAAATGTTTTATTTTATAATTTATCCAAGCAATTTTGACCCATCACAGAATAATCAAGTATGAAAGAATATTTTAATTTAGCATTCTCTGGTATTTTTCTGTATTCAGTCATAAAACCATAGCTTTACACAATTAAAAAATTTTTGTTGTCATGGAAGCATATTTATGACAATAGGATGATAGAAGATATTTGAAAGTTTGTTAGTTTGATTATAACTTTTAAATATTTAACCAAACAATATACGATTCCTTAGACCCTTGCTCCTAACCTAGTGAATGAGAGGCAGAGTTGTCCATGTGACATGTGGGCATGTGTGTGCCGTGCTCAGGTATGTAGGACCATGCACATTTGGGGTAAAGGTGAGGATAAAAGGGGGAATAAGGTGTAGGGAGAGGAAAGGGAGCAATGGATACCATTTCTCTAGTTACTGTGTTATTGCCCTTGGATAACATGTCACCCTGCGAGAATTTGCTATTCTTGTCTCTGATTTTCCTGTGTAGCCTTGTGGAGGAGTCATTTCAGTAGTATGCATGTGGGACTTTTTCTCTGGGCTCCACAGTTTTGGAGGGACTGAATGTATTAGGGTTGATTCCTTAGGAATGTTAGGGTGTGTGTTAGCTCTTCAAGGCCACTAGAGGGACCATTGAGCTCATTGTTCCTGCAGTCTGCAATCTGCATTCATTCTCCCTATGAACTCTTTTGTGCTTTCACTTAAAAATAGATGCTAGAAAGTATAGTTATGATCCACCTGTTTTTTGAATCAAAGACAAATGAATTCGCCATTTTTAGAACTTGACTTCTGTGAATTTTATGTTTAAAACTGAGGTACACTGAGGTAAATTTAGCTACAAAGTAGGTGATGTTAGGGAGACTGTCAATAACTAATATAAAGAGATACTGTACAAATATAAAGAGACTGTTTTGGATGTAATTGGGTCTCCATGAGAGTGTAATACCTTTTAAATTCATGTTAATTCACTCAGCAAGTGTTCATCAGGTATCTGATATGTACTGGGCACTGTTCTAAGTACTGGTAATGTAGCAATGGGAAAGAATAGACAAACTTTCTTCCCTTTCATAACATAATTATAATACATTTTACACAGAAAAAATGGAATTTTTTTTGAAATGGAGTCCAAGGTCTCACTATATAGCCTAGGCTGGACTCAAACTCTTGATCTTCCTGACTCATTCTTCTGAATACTAGACTTACAGGCATGTAAACCATGCCTGATTTGGAAATCTTTTTGTTTGTTTGTTTGTTTGTTTTAAGTATGAGACCAATCAGAAACTGATTGGAAGCTCTATGTGTATACATATGGGGTTTGTCTGTTAGTGTTTTGGGTCACTTGACTTTTCTTCATTTTTGCCTGGAAGTGAGAAGGCTGGAATATATTCCCGTGTTGAGAAGTTGGGAGGAGAAGGGGACTGGGGTACTAAAAATATTTGAGGCCAGGAGTGGGAGCACATATCAGTAATCACAGCTACTCAGGATGGAGAGATTGTGAGGTGTGGGGCCAGCCTGGGAAAAAGTTAGCGTGGTGATGCAAGCCTGTCATCCCAGCTACATGGGGAGTGTAAATAAGAGGGTCATGATCCAGGCCAACCCAGGCAAAACTGCGAGACCCTATTTGAAAAATAACTAAAGCAAAAAGGACTTGGGAGCATGACTCAAGTGGCTCAAGTGGTAGAACACCTGCCTAATAAGCACAACGCCCTAAGTTAGAACCCCAGTACTGCCAAAGTTAACATAAAAATAAAAATATTTAACTAAATACCCATCTTTAGCACCATACTTGACTTCAGCCGTCAGTTTGCTTTGGCCTTGAATGAAGATCTCTCTGGTTCATCTTGCCCAGAGGGTAATTCTCCAGATATTACAGCTTTGACAGAGATCTGACTCTTCTTGTCTTTAGTTTCAGTTTTACCCTTGGCCTTCAGAGGTAACAGGTGCTTCTAATCCCCAAGCCTTTCTGAGGGTCTGGGGCCAGCATCAAAATGCTTCTTGTTGGCTTTTCTAAGTAAGTTAGAACTCATCCTCCTCCTTTCATCTTCCAAAGATAAACAAAACCAAAGAAAACTCAGTACTGTCATGTTTTGTGCCATTATTTCTGTCCTTGTGGCTTTCTGTCTTTTTTATTCCAGTATTCTAGGAAGTTCCAGGCAGGACTTGAGATAAATCTCTCTAGTTGACTGTATTTCACCAAAAGCCTGTTTACTGTTTTAAATCATATAGTTTAAACACCACAAGATTTAATAACAGAAATCAGTTAATTTCCTAGGTATTTATGCTTATAATTGGCTAAAGTTGAAAACTATACAAATACTAAGGTTATGTAAGACATGGTTTTCACTGCTTATGTTTGGTGCTTACAAAACTGGACAACATAGTTTTGTAAGCACCTAGAAGGTCTTGGTTGTTGGTGGAATTTGCTGTCACTGGCTCTGCCTAAGGTCTCCTTTCTACCAGCTACTCCATCAGGCTCTATTCTTGTGTTGCTAAAGTCATGAAAATTGGGACCTGAATCTACTCTGAAGTTAGCCCACACTTTACAGATATTAAGTACCCTTTTTTTCACCTCTATTTAACATCTTTTTGTATCTTCAAGAAAAAAATGGTCTGCATTTTAAAAAAATTACTCCACAAATTTCTCACTCCTTTCCTTTAATTAAGAGGCAGAGATCATTATTTGGAATCTCTGTGAACTTCACTGTCTCTCCTCATTTGTTACTTCTGAAAGTTGTCCTTGTCTCCCCTGTCACCCTCTTTTTTGTGTCAGAACTGGTGTCCTTTCTCATTTTTAAAGCCACTTCTTCCAAATGTTCTCATCTTTTCCACGACCTTTACCAGTTTTCACTTATCTTTTCGGAAATTTCTCCTCCACATGTCTACAAACGTATTCCGTCTTTTCTTCCTTAAAGTATTCTTTTTTTCTTGACTTTGTTTCTTGCCAAGCTTTCTCAAACCTTCTTCCTTACACTGTCCAGCTTCTCCAAAGACTGACATATTCTGGAATAAGACTGTCTGTCCAATGTTGTCTTAAGAACTTTACATATATTAACTCATTTAAACTTCATAGTAGCAATCCTATGAAATAAACGCAGTTACTATTTCCATCTTACAGATGTGGAAATTGAGGCACTGAGATGTTAAGGAACCCACCTCTAGTCACAGAGACATTAATACTTAATTCCAGGCATTGTGTGTCTGAATCTGTGTGGACAACCTTGCCCTGTACTTGCTGCCTATTGCTGACTCGGCTTCATGAATGCCTTCCTCTTCCTCATCATCTCAACAGCTAATCATGTTTAATTTTAAACTCACTACCAAATCCCTGAAATTTCTCTTTGGAATAATACAAGTGATTTTTCCTTTTCTTTTTTGGGGGGGATTTAAACTCATGGCCTTGCACTTGCTAGGCAGGTGCTCTATTGCTTAAGCCATGCTCCCAGCCCTTTTTTGCTTTAGTTATTTTTCAGATAAGGTCTCACAATTTTGCCCAGCTCCAGCCTCCAACTGTGATCCTTCTACTTATGCCTCTTGCATAGCTGGAAATACAGATGTGCATCACCACATCCAGCTTATATTTTGAGATAGGGTCTCACTGGCCTTGAACCATGATCCTCCAGATCTCTACCTCCTGAGTAGATGGAACTGTAGACATGCCACTGCACTCAGCAGAAGCGATTTTCCTAGGCAGCATCATGTATTCTTAATCCTCATCCTCTCTTTCTTTCTGAGTCATTTCTATTTAATACATGCATACTCGAGCACCTCTTATTGACTAAATTTTTGGAGTATAAAGGCAGATTTTTCACTGCCACTCATTCCTTCCCTGTTGAAATTGTCATTAGCTGGCCTCTGCTGACCTGGCACTCCCCTTGTTCTACTTCCATGTTGGCATTTTCTTTCCTTGGCGTAGCAGCTGAATATGGAGGAGAAGGAATGACCTTGAAATTACACTGGCCAGTGTTTACATCTTAACAATAAGTTATAGTGTGTGATTTGGGGAGAATTAATTAACACCTCTAAGCCTTTGATTATCTCTTAAATGAGGAGTAAAATCTTAATTCTATTGAATTTTTTTGTGAAAATTAAATAATTTACTGTGGTCTGGGTGTGGAGGTACACTCCTGTAATCCCAGCACTTGGGAGGCTGAGGGATCATTTGAGTCCAGGAGTTCAAGATCAGTGTGGGCAACATGGCAAGACACTGTCTCAGAAATAAATTTATTATGAGCCAACTATGTAACATTGTGCTGACACCTTGCACATATGATAATTTTCTTTCCTTCTCTTCTTCCAATCACCAGTTTCTTTAAACCCCCTTTCTTACAGTTTGGGTATTTTTCCTAGAAAGTAAAGTTTGATTGTTAAAACTTCTAGTTCATTTAGTAGTAGACATCCTTCTGATGTAAGTGCCTCCCCGGCTGTCTTTGATCTGACAGAGAGGTTAGAGAATTTGGAACATTTACTCTCACTTAATGGAACAGAACTTTAAAGTCTAACTTAATTTGCCACTTGAATAATGATAATATCAGGCTTTGCACCAGATTCTCCACCAGAGTTGTCCAGCTATGCACCCAGTAAGTGCAGTTGTATTTGTCACAATCTGACACATTCAGTTTAGTTTAAAGATCATGAAAATAGTGATGCCTCGATTACGTAGGAAAGATGTGATGGCCATATCAAATTTCTTAAAATTGAATTAAGGGTTAAATCTAGTGCTGTTAATTTTTTACTCTGGATATATTAGATAGTCTATAATATGTTAATTGTAAAGATAACACATTTGTACATGAAAGCAATGCTAGGAATCTCTCTGTATAGCTGTCCTTATCTCAACTAGCAAAAACACTGTTTTTCTTATTATTCCAGGTTCTGCCTGGAAGCGAGGGGGGAGGGGGGAAAAGGGTGGGGATGGAGGCAGGGAGGAGAAATGACCCAAACAACATATGCACATGTGAATAAATGAAGAAAAAAAAAAGAAAAATTTAGTGGTGCAAAATGTAATAATGGTATTTCTAAGATGAAATAGAGAAGCAGCAAGCAAAGTAACATTACCTGAGCTACTATATGTAATCTAAATTAAATCAGAAACAAATGAAAGCCTTGAAATATCAGCAAAACGAACTTGCCCAGAAAGGGAAACCCTCAGTTAAGAACTGCTTTTACTTTTCCATATAAAACCAAGTGCTGGTTATATAAATCTGGCAAAAGCATTTTATTGGATACCTAACGTTAGGAGGAATCAGGATTATCTGCTGTGATTTCTTGCATCAGCTAACCATTTGGTTATCTAGGGAATCCCCATTCTTGTCCTCAGACAGGAAGGCTGGTAACTTCAGCACTACACATGAAATTCATTAAGAAAACACTGGCACTACCAACTCACAGGCAGGCTGGGACAATCAAATAAGAAGATATAGATGAAAGTGCTTTTGAAGGTACAATATCTCTACTATTTGATCCATTTGAAGGACAGACAGTTGCTTACAAGTCTCAGCCAGGGATTTCTTTGATAACCCTATAAAAAGGTACCATTTTAGTTAATCATGTGATAAACATATAAAAGGGTAATATTTTTATGGAGTTTTAAATTTCCATCCTTTTATATGTGCTTTGAGATCCATGCAAACATGATTAAAATGTTATGGAATTTTGAGTTCTGGGTACAAAATGAAGACTTTCAGGTTTTCTTTTTCCCTCTGTGCATATATATATATGTGTATATATATGCATATATGTAATTTTTTGAAGAAATGAATAGCTTGAAGTCAAAAAGAGAAAAAAACCAGAAGTTCAAAGATAAGGTACTTCAAGATAGGTCCTCTCTATTTCCTTAGAAATTGCTAGGGATATCCTAACTTTCTGTCCCACATATTGTTTTCCTAAGAATCTTTAAAATTTTGCCCTCTCAAATGGACAGAAACCTTTGGTAAGTGTTCTCAAGATAAGACTCCAAAACCTTGGTTTGCATTTTGATTTACAAAATGAAGAGAAAGAGAAAACAAGGTCTCTTAGATGTTGACAAGAAAGGAGGAGACTAATTTGGGAAAATGTCCTGATAGTAGTGATTGATTTTGGCAAGAGTTGATCTTCTGGGGTTGAAAGACCAAAACTTAGAGTATGAGCCTGGGCTATAGGAAAAATTATGGTGTCATTAGCAGAACAGAGACAGGGAGGGTGAAAAATGTTGGGGGAGGTGGGAAGAACAGGAAAGATGATTAATTTTCTCTAAATAAACATCTTTATTGAGGTAAAACATACATATAGGAAAGTGCACAAACCATCATTGTAAAGCTTTCTATTTTTTTCCTGTTTTTGGCAGTACTGGATTTGAACTCAGTGCTTCATGGTTGCTAAGCAGGCACTCTACCACTTGAGCTACTCTTCAAGCACTATTTTGCTTTTAGTTATTTTTCATGTAGGGTCTTGTGTTTTTTACCTGGGACTGATCTCAGACCACAACCCTCCTGCCTATGGCTTGACTTGCGGTTGGAATCACAGGTGTGTACTACCATGCTTGGATTGACTGAGATAGGTTCTTACTAACTTTTTGCTCAGGTTGGCCTCCAATCGCTATCCTCCCAATCTTTTTAAATTAAAATTGTTTTTGTTCTTTCATACCAGTATCATTTGTGAGATTTTATTGATGTTGCATTGATTTGTAGGTCAAATAGAGTGGATGACATATTTATATTTCACATTTTTTATATTTATAATTTACTCTTTAAGTATCTAAGTAATCTTTATGACATATTTTGTAAGTTTGCAGGTGTCATATGCTATCTCATTTTCCTACAATACTTTCAATTGATCATTACTGATATGTAGGGCACTGATTTTAGCATATTGATTTGGTATACTACAGTATGTTTGAATTCTCTTAATGTTGGGATTTTCTAGGAAGACACCAAAGAGCAAATGAGCAGTCTTTTATTCTTTTCAGTTATTACAAGTCTTTATTTTTTTTGACTCATTATATTGGCAAGAAATCACAGGATACTGTGAAGTAAAAGTAATGATAGATAGTAATCTGTCTTCTTTCTGACTTTGATGAGAATATTTCTAAGTCAGTGACTTAGTTTAGTTTTATAGACTTTCTTTAGTTTTATCTTTTAAAAAATAACCTTAGTTAGGTTAAGATAGTTTCTGAATGTATAGAACTTACATAGAATTTTTCTCAGTGTTGAATTTTACTACAATTTTTTCTGTACTGTAACTGATTAGATAATATATACTTGATTAATTTTTCTACCTTTAGAATTAATGAGTCTTAAAGTAGGGTGCAAACTAAATGATTAAATAAATAAAATGTTGTTTCCAGATTATAGTATCCTTTGGCCAACATTTTCTCATTTCCCAAACTCTACTTACATCTGCTTTCTATTAACTACCATTCTACTCTCTGTTTCTATAAGTTCAACTTATTGAGATTCTACATATAAGTGAAATCATATAGCATTTGTCTTTCTGTGCCTAGTTTAATGTCTTATGGGTTCATTCATGTTTTCTCACAAATGACCAAAGTTCCTTTTTTTATAGGCTGTTGGAATTCCATTGTGTGTATGTGTGTCCATCACATTTTTCTTATCCATACATTTGTTGATAGACTGAGATGTTGATTTACTTTTTCCTTAGGAAAAAATGTCCTAGTATCAGGTTCATTATAAGAGACTTTGATAATCAAAGTTCTGTGTGTTGGGCAGTGCTACCCTTAGTGAACAAGAAATTAAAAAAAGGAAGATAATAGTCAGGGGCTTGGATAGTGTATCACTCCCCTTTTAGTCATCGTGATCAAAGACCTGACAGAAACCTAAAGGAGAGTAAAAATCTATTTTGGCTAATGTTTCAGAGGTCCAGTATGTGGTTACTTGGCTCCATGCACTTGGGAAGAACTTCATAGTGGCAGGAGCATGTGGTTGAGTAACCGAGGGAAAGAGAAAGATGGGGAGGAGGGATGGGAAGAAAGAGAGAGAAGGAGAGAGAGAGAGAGAGAGAGAGAGAGAGAGAGAGAGAGAGAGAGAGAGAGAGAGAAAGGGACCAGGGACAAGACATCAATGTTCTGCCCCCAGTTACCTACTTTCTCCAGCTAGGTCCCACCTCCAAAAGTTTCCAGAGCCTCCTAAAATAGTGCTTCCACCTGAGGACTAAGCATTGGACAGTGGACGACATTTCATATTCAAACCATAACAGGTGGAATAGGTGTCCTGTTTCTAGCTGTGAGTAGAAGAGACCTGTAGGCTCCCAGTGAATATTAAACCCTTTCGAAA
The DNA here is from genome assembly GCF_047511655.1 of Castor canadensis. NCBI lineage: Eukaryota > Metazoa > Chordata > Mammalia > Rodentia > Castoridae > Castor > Castor canadensis. The sequence goes on along the minus strand of NC_133394.1, from coordinate 35,415,953 downwards.
AGATTTATCTTAGCCAGGTGCTGGTGTCTCATACCTATAATCCTAGCTACTTGGGAGGCTGAGCTTGGAAGAATCACAGCTTGAGGCCAGCTTGGGCAAATAGTTCACAAGACTCATATCTCCAAAATAACAAGAGCAAAAAGGACAGGAGGTGTGGCTTAAGTGGTAGAGTGCCTGAAACCTGAGTTCAAACCCCAGTTCCATCACACACACACACACACACACACACACACACACACACGATAAATCTTTACATTGCCTTGACTCAGAGTAATGAAAAAGAACAGTGCATCATCTTCCAAAATATTGAGCTTCCTGAAGATAGCAAACTGGTGTGGAGTGTGGAGGGAAAGTTTTGGAAGAATTTTTAAAAATGTGGAGATTGGGGGAGCTACCATTAATGACTGAAACTCTATGGGCAAGTGTGAATAACTCCTTCCATGGTGTTTTTAAAAAGGTTTTGGTAAAGAATGCATAAATTTTCTATGTTTCGAAGTCAGATTTTGCTACTTTGGGGGCATAACTGTGGTGCTCTGGGAAGTAAGAAGAGGAAAGGCTGAGTATAATAAATACAGGAAAAGACTAGGAAAGTGAATTATTTCAAAGAGTTTTCACTGAAAAGAAGACAAATGAGGACAAACAACAGTTTAAGGGTGAAGCATAATTGGGGTTTTTGTTCATTTGGGGGAGACTTCAGCCAGGGAAGAAGGGCCTAATAGACTGAGAGGTGGAAGATTCAGAAGAGAAGCGAAGTCATGGAAGGAATGTCTGCTGGAGCAAATTCCTAGAGGAGAAATTAAAAGGGAGTTTGAATACAAGTGGGCTTACTCATCTTGAAATGGAGAAGGGTTCTTATTCTAAGATCAGTAGAAGTTAGAATAATGGGGTGGAGCAGAGAGAGGGTGTGTGTTAGATGGCCTCAACCTCAGACAGGTGGGAAATGGTAATAAAGGTGCATGAGGTTGGGGGAAAGTGGAAAAAAGCTTTTGAATAGACTTTATGTTGATGTGTTTAAAAGTTGATTAGATATGAAAAAACATTGAGAAGAGACAGGCAATGTTCTCCATCCCTGAGCCTGTGTCCCCACTTTCAGCAGCCAACATGTTGACCTTTGCATCCTGGTGTCTACAGACTCAGCTACTGTTCTACACAGATGTGAGACACAGAGAGTGGGAGTTCCTATGGTTACAATCCCACACTGTTTTGTACAGGGACTTTGGAGAGTTCTGGGAGCCAGGCAGTCATATGGGAAAGCAGCCTACTCCTTTACGTAAAGGTCCAAAAGCATTGGAGGCTGTCACTGTCCTGGTTGCTGACCCATAATCAGTGTTAGGAGGAGCAATCCACTAATAAGAATGTTAGCTTTATTTTCCCCTTCATTCCTGTCATGTGGCAGGGAATATACTCAATACTTTACAAATATTATTGTACAGCTTAGATGTGTAAGTGCAATTATTTCATGAGATTAATAACATCAGAATTAGGATTCAAACTTGGATTTGTCATGCTTAAAGTTCATTTAACAAAGCGAAGTTGTTTCTTGATTTGCTTGTTTCTCATCAATTAATATGACTGCTTTTAATAAAATCTAGGTATAAATTCATTTTTGTGAGAAAAAATCATTTCCTTGACAAGAACTGTTCTTGTTTATTTGTTTTTTTTTTGTGATATGATCAAAAAATATGATCATATGACCCAAGCTGACCTTGAATTTGTGATTCTCCTGTCTCAGCCTCCTGAGCATTGGTATTAACAGGTGTATGCCATGATGCTGAGCAGATAAGAGCTTTTTGAGCATCTACCATGTACTTGGTGTTCTTCAGAGGTGCTTATAAACTGTGTAGGGTGATAAGAGTTATAGTAGAGGTATGCACAAGTTACTGTGCTAAGAAAGATTTTGCACACACGGGTGAGATGTGATACAAATGGAGTGGTCTTGGATGTTTTCCTAAGAAAATGAAGCTTGCACCCATCCTGAAGGATGTGTAGGACGTTGCTAGATTAGTAAGATTGAGCAAGACAGTAGCCTGGGTGCAAAGGATACTTCTAATTATGATCTTTAAACATTTGGCCTTTCTTAATTTGGAAAAGTTGAGGAAAGTGTCTCTATAGAAAACTGGTTCTTCAATATTCCCCCAGGAAGCTGTTTGATAAGGCACATTAATTTTTGCAGTAGAAGAATGTACAGACCCACCCACTATTGCATATAGTTTAAAGGGGCTCCCAGTTAATTCTCTGTGATGTAAAGAAATATTTGCAATAGAGAACATAAGTGACTAGGGGAAAGTGCAGGGGGGTAGTGTGGTAAGTGCTTTGAGGCTATTATTACATTTAAATTCTAAAAGAGCCCTTTGAAATATAGGTATTAAACCCACTTCCTTACTAGAAAATTAATACTCAGTTCAGTGTGTAACTCACTCACGTTTATACATATACGGCAAAACTAGGTAGAGAGGCACTTCTGAGGTCTTGTACTGAAGCCTGTTTCTTCCCTATACACAATCCTAACTTCTAATGGAAATATTGCTTTAATAGGTTCTAATTTCCAACAATTAACTTACAAATGAATTTTTTCAGTACAATTTATAGTGAATTGAAGATTGCTGGAGCAGTAAAAACTTGTTAATTTTATTTGACCAATCTGATAGCTGATTAATTATGGTTTGCTCCATTTTGTTTATATGTGGGGCTGTGGAGTATCTTGGCAACATCTGTAAAAATTGCTTTTGAAAAAGTTTTTTTTGGCATGATTGTTCCCAAAGTTTTAAATTGTTCTAAAGAAATACCAAGTTATTATGTAACAGACATGCCCCATTAATCTTATCCATAGACTGTGGCAGGTTTCTTAAGGACCTCACAACACTTGTGCTTGCTTCAGAGACCAGTTTGTTTAGTGTAAGTTCTGGAGAACAATATAAGTGCATTTATCTAGACATGTTCTATACTAAATTACTTTTACCAATCAAGCAAGACTTATCCCTATTTAGAAGAATTAGTGAGGTTTTACTCAATTAGGCTTGATGTCAAGTTAATTTTTCCCCCATTAGTATAATGAAGAATTGCTATGTTGCTCTGTCATGCATGCTGAGTGATAAAATATTGAGAATGAATGCCAACACACTTTTCCTTTGAAAAACAAGGAAAAAGAAATAAGAGGTTCAAGTAAATTATTCTGGGCATAAGAAAGAGTTGCTTAATTCTACTGTGCATACAGCCCAGTTGCAGACCAGTGTAAACAATGGAGTATTTAATTACTTAGTTGATTTCTAGTGAGTCTTTAACATTAGCCTTTTCAAGGTTTATTTTTTTTAAAGATTTCATTATAAAGGATGTCCATTTCATAATTATTGGGCTTACTAAGGTAGGCCTCTTTCTTTTCTTTGGCTTCTGCTATTTGTACTTTAAAAAATGTTTATTTTGTGCTATATTCTTTTCATGCTACATTCTGCAGTCTGGGAATACTGAACGAAGATCTGGTGAGTAAGTTTTACTCAATTGATTCCATGGTGGAAAGTGTGCAAAAGCAAGAGGTGCTTTGTGGTTATAATGAATGAATGTCATATCCCTTGAAGAAGCTTTTGGGGAAGTAGAATATATTCTACATTTATTATCCTATGCTATATTTATTCTATATTCAAAATAAAGATCTTACATTAGAGATCACAAAATTAAAGCATCCTGAAAATGAAGTGTTGTCTTGCCAAAATGCTTTTGTGTTGACATTACTATGATATGTAGTAGTCTCAGCAGATTGTCACACCCACTCACCTATAGATATTCATCTGTCTCTGTAATCACATTTACTTAGTTTTGTACCTCAGGCAAACGTCCAGATCAAAATCTTACTTTTATAATGATTAATACTTCCCCAGTAATCTTAATAAATAAAAAAGAACAGAAGGTGTTTGAAGACCAAGTTAGGTGCTCTCTCTCGGTAAATGTATCTTTACGTTAGAGTCAGATTACTAATTGGGTAGTGAAATTTGATTTTAAGCCACGTCTGCTTCTTTAGATAAGGAATTTCAGTCCTTTCTGAGGAGTTAATGGCTCCTCATTTACTTTAACTAAGTGGTGATTTTCTGAGGCCTTTGCCTTTGCCTACCGTGCTTATCAGTAGCCCAGTTTACTCAGAAGCATTGTTAAGTTTTGAGTTCTAATCAATAGCAAGGAGAGACCAATGTATAACCCCAATTCTTTCTGAAGTTGCTGGGATCTTTTTTAAAATTTCTGTTAGCAGGTATGAGAAGATTGAAACTAAAAAAAATAGATTTTATTTTATTGACTCTCCTTCTACTTAGGAATATCAAACATCATAATGGACATGACTTTATTAAAACTGTATAGCAACTCAGTGAAGGTGGATAAAAGTTGGAAACACTTAATACTCAAGAAAGCACCAGTAAGGTCTGGTAGAGTGGCTCAAGAGGTAGAGTGTCTGCCTAGCAAGCATGAGGCCCTGAGTTCAAATCCTATTATCACCAGATAAATAAATTAATAAACAAATAAAGCACAAATAAAGATTACCTTCCAAGGTTCAGTAAACCATTCAGGTCTCTAGTTTGTCCTCCTGTATTGCTAGGTTATAAAATTCATTTTGGAAAAAAGTTAAATTGAAGGATCAAGCAACATTAACAGTTTTCTAAGCTATGAAACAAATGGCCAGATATAATGATTGTGTTGCATTTCACAAGTAGAATCACAAGAATTATTTATTGGATACACATCATTTTTGCAGAAATGTCTCATACTTTCTGTGCATTTTTATAGCTTTTTTTGATTTTGCCCAAAATTTCACAGTCATGCCACTTTTATATTAAAACAGTAATGAGTCTTAAATTGAGTCCCTAAGATACATCAGGCTACTTTTGTGGTAACATTGCATGTTCTGGATGACATCCTGGTTCATACATTGAATCAGCGCAACTAGGAAAGTGGTATTTAGTCATTCATTCATTCATTCACTTATGAAGTACCAGAGTCTGTTCCATGCACCGGGGATACTGTGGCAAAGAGATACTAGATAGGAAATGTTCTTCATTTTGGCCACTAGACCACAGATGGTCCCGCTTACTGGTTCTGTGGTTGCTTCCAGTGGGCACACAGCCTAGCATCACAGGGCTACTCATGCTGTGCAGGCAATAAAATGTGCTGATGTGATGATGTCAGAGCTACTACATTGGTTTGGGTGGCCAGAGTGGATGTCTTTAAGAAGCACACATTTCAACTAAAATCTGAATGATAAGAAGGAGTCAGTTTTTCTATGATAGAGAAGAAGAATGTTTTGGTTGACGCAACAATTAGCAAAAAAATTCTGGGGTAGGAAAGAATTTGGTGGGTTTTAATAAGAGAAAGATAGTCTGTAGAGCTAAGGCACAATGGATATTGCTGTAAAATGACACTGGAGAAAATTCCAGATAGAAATTCTTCTTAAGTAAGCATTACTGTGTGCTAACATTGAAACAGTATTGATACTCAATAGACTATTATTAAACATTACTTTTTATTGAATGTGACAAACTCAGGAAGTGCCAGCCAAAAAGCCAACTGTAGTTTTCCATCCTTGCTTGTAATCTGTAAACAACGGATTATACTGAGTAGATTTGAAAGTGCAAGAATGGTGTTTTTTCACCTCAGTGATTGGAGGTATTATTTTAAGTGTGTCTGAAGTATTATCAAAACTTCGAACACCTCAGAAGATCAGCTTAGTGTATTCTACTCATGACTAGAGGTACTTGAATCACTGGCACTTTCCAGGATGGAGGCCAGCAAGCAGCAATAAAATAGTCTATTATTATAGCAATAAACTACTCGACTCAGAAATGTCCCATCTGAAAAACTCAGTTCTCTTGAGCAGGCTGTTGGCCTTTTACTGCTTGGGCTTCAGTTAAACAGTCTGTGTTCAAGTCCTGGCTTTTCCATTTTCTATCTGTATGGTGCTGGTCAAGTCCTTACTTCTAATATTTTTAAATTTATGTCTTATGTAGTCAGGATGAATGTAGCACTCATCTCAGGTGATTAGGAGAGTACTTTGCAAACGAGAAGCATTTACCAGGTTAGTTGTCACTATGGTTCCTGTTTTTATGCCTCTACCTCTCCCATCTGCTGATCATTCTGAAAAATATGTCTTACAAAGTTAGATGCAAGATGGCTGACAATCAGTCTTCCTCCCCATCACTGGGAAAGTGGGAAGCCCTCTGATATCTGTTGACTGGATTGTGATTTTGGTATTCCACTTCTCTATTCAGTTCAGCAAAACCAATCCTCCTCTTATTTATTTAGAAGAAACATCTATTGAACTAAATGCTAAGTTCTTGGCTTGAAATGAAAAAAAAAATTCTTGTCCCCAAGAGATTTTAATTTGGTTGCACAACTTGTGATAATAACGAATTGGCAAACAACAAACACAGCTCTGTATTTCTGAGTCTTATATTTATAGGGAAATCAAAATAGAATTGAATAATGAACTTTTTAATGCATATTATTTCACATTGCATGGAAAAGTCCAGTGTTTGGTCTTTGGAAGGAGTCACACAAATGTTTCATGGAATAATGATTTGTGAACATGTCACAAGAGAAAGTGTACCTTTACCATGACCACAGATTTATTTATTCAGTTAACAGATATATACTGAGTGCCCTACAGTGCTAGGTACTGCCTGAAGATGAACACTCAGAAAATAAAATTCCACATTTCCTGGAGATCACAGGCTTAGCTTATTAGGCATAGTGGTTCAGGTCCTGTCTCAGGTCTTTTCTAGAGGTTTGACCTTGTCAGTTTACTTGACTTCTCTATGCTTTAGTTTCCTCAGTTGGAAAATGGGGCTAATAACTACATAGGGTTGTTGTGAAGAGTAAATGACTTAAGTGTAACATGCATGGAACAGTACTAGGAACATAGTAAGTGAAAATGATGTATGAAACTATGTTCTTATTGATCTTGTCATTATTACTCTTGTGTGTTCTGCTAGTATATTCTATATCTTTCATGTTTAATTCTCAGTATAAAACAAGTTTCCTTAAACTTTTCAGCAATTCTTCAGAATGGCCCGGTGACATCGTTAGAGGGAATGAGGTTCCTTATCTTGTGTGGCTCCCACCCTTTACTTTCCATCACTCTTCCTTGCTGCATGCAGAGTAGACATGGACTTTTATTTTTCTGAATATTGCAATGTAGACCAGTTTCTGGTTGTCCCTCACAGAGACTGACTTTATTTCTGTCTCTGTGTTGTTCACGTCTCTGCTGGCAGCTTGCCTATTTCCTAATACCCCACTATGGTCCTAATTGCTTGTCCTGTCATGGTAGCTGGAGTTACCACTGGCTCTTGTTCCTCTTCTCATCTATCATTCTTTGCCTCTTATCACTTTTTGCAAGTTTCTTGCCCTAAGAGGCTTGTATTTCTAATCTCCTCTGCACTCCCACTTTTCATTCAGGGCCAGCTAATCAATCATTTGTATTACACTGGGTGAGGTCTTCTATATTTCAGTTCTTCTTGACATAATTCATGTCAAATGGTACATTCACAATGGGCAGCTGCCACGTGGGGGTGGTTCCTCCATGGCACCCTCTCCTACACCTGTTCCTTATCTGAATTATTCTGGAAGCCTTGATGCTGAGCAGTGGAGATATTCTTGTATTTGGGGGAACACTATTTTGCAGAATCCTTAGCAACTGATTTCTCCAGCTTACATTAAAACCTAACCAATTCCTGATGTTTCTTGAAAGTCCCTTTAAGACTTCTCAGTGACAATGAGAGTTGTGTGGGCTGGGAATACATTATACAGATTTTTATAAGAAATGATACTGTTTCCCGAATGTGTCAGAGCATTAATGTCATTCTCATCTGTAGTAACAGTAGGCAACCATCTAGAGTGGTGTAAATAGTCCATTAGGATAACTGTAAATATTTAATTAGTATATACTTTAAATTCCAATTACAAAATCATAGCAGGTTTCTTGAAAGTCCCTCAAATTTCTCTTAAATTATTATTTTTTTCAAGGTAGTAAAATGCTCTGGTCCCAAACTGAAAATGAAAGATAATTATTTCAGTTCCTAAAGAAGCAAAACAACTTTACTCACATTCCACAGAAAGACTGAAGAGAAAGGAAACAACTTTAAAGGTTTCTGGAAATTGTTATTTTCTTGTTAATGGTTATTTTCATTAACAAAGAGAGTTTTGGAAGTAGTTTTGAGATTTTCCTGAAACTAAATGACTGGGGACTTTAATGCATATAGTAGCTATGTGCATAAAGATAAAATTAATTTCTTCTTTCTCATATGAAGTTTTATTTTGGCTATACTAAACTGAGACTGACTTTTTGAAGGTGCAGGAAGCTCCAAGGAATCCCCAGCTATAAAATACAAACACTGAAATCTTTTGAAAATCTAGTTATAAAAACAAAACCCATCAAAATTTTACATTTTTAGAGTAACTTTAACTCTTTATAATACATTCATGCCTATTTAACCCTGTATGTCATACTTTCCATTAAATATATTTAATAGTATTTATGTCTACAAATGTTGTGTTGTGGAATGAGAATTAGACTTTGAGCATCAAGGACATGACTCATTCAAATAAGGATAACTAAACAGAGGCAGGATTATTCACGAAACTTTGGTCAAGGTATAAGTGAATCACATGTGAGAGTATAGTACTCTGAGGGTAGTAATAGTAGAACTGTTAACAGCCTATGCCCCAAAGGCAAGGAGAAAGAAAGAAGTTACTACTATCGAAGGAGCTTGTCTTCTACAGAAAACCACTGTAAATGGAGCAATGATCTTTAACTGGGGGCATAGGTAGTCTACATAGGAGCCAAGAGTGCCTTTCCTTCTAGTTTTATGTTGGAGATCTTTGTCTGGAACCAACTGGAAGCCAGGGACAGGGGAACTATGTAGGTCTGATGGAGCAGAGAACTAGGGAAAGAAAGGCAGAAAGTAGAGTGGTAAATAAACAAAAGCTGTGCTATTCTACCTTGTTTTCCCTTGTGAACCTCTACTCTTGTCCTTCATGAGAGTGAAAAATGCATGTCTCCAGCACAGAAGATGCATAAAATCTCACCAACTACCACATCATCCCCACATGATGTCATTTTAGTAATATTGTAACCTTAAACTTATGTGTTGGCCACACCAGTATTCTTCACACAACACACTGGAAAAAAGGAAGAAAGATGACATTGAGGAACATAAATTATAACTGCTTTCATTTTTATAGCTGATCAAAGAAGCCGAGGCTGGTAATTATCATTTCATTCTTCCAATACACATTCTGTTTCCCTCACTGTCTGGCATCATCTCCTCTGGATGATCCTTTTCCAGTTTGACTGTCCCCAAGACACCCTACAAGAATAGTCTTGATAGTATTGTTTTTATTGGAATGTTATTGTTTTTATCCCTTGTTTAGGACTATTGGGAAAAGAGTACTAAAACTTATCCTACAAATTCCCTGAATTCTAAGAATTATCATTGTGCTTATACTATGGTAGAAAATCAATTCCCCCAGTAGCTAGGTATCACTCTCCTAACTGTATATGATTTACTCATTTACTTGTTACTTGATTTAGGGGCATAAAGAACCTTGATTGGCAAGGGTTAGGCTCTTGCCAAACAATCAGAAAGTGACCATGTTTCCTGGTGGAAGTTTTATACCCTTGGATATTAGATCCTTAAAGTCCATCAAGTTCTAGGTCTTGGGAACAGGAAACAACAATTGTTCAAGTGAGTTGTTGGATGGCTACCTACACCTCTACCTGCAGCTAAGGGTACTCACTCTGTATAGCACATCCTCTAATACTCACCTGTACCTGGAGCTGGGCATTTCCTATAGCAGAGGTGGCATCACATGCTCTGGAATCTATGGACAGAAATCCAACCTTACTTATCTTTTTGTTTTCACTATTGGCTGAGCTCTCACCAGGGAGTCTCTCAGTTCTCTCTCCTTGCGTCTTTGAAACAGCGTATGATGTGATCTGTGAATTCTATGAATTGAGTTCACTGTTTCACTTCCTTTGCTGAAAAAAATGGTTTGGAGGCAGTTTTTACAGGAGGCCTTGGTTATATATCAGACATACTATAAATCCATTGATGGTGGTACTTGAAGCATTAAAGGCAAGAAGGGATGTGTCATATAGGTCTGTCTTACTGAGTCTGAAGAGAATACTCCCTTACACTGGGAAGAATACAGTATAATTATCCTGCTGCCATTTATAGCCGTCTTGGGACTCTTGCCTTTGAACAATATGTTTTTGGGAGATCAGCATCAACCTTGGCTTTTGACAGGCTGGGCCTTTCTTAGTACTGGTAACCAGATCACCTTGGTAGAAGAAGAGAATGCTGAACTCATGAATAGCCTACCTCCCAGCTGCTCTGGCATTTTGCATGTGGACCTATTAAGCAAATATCAAAATGGTTATTGAATGATACTGAATGACATTCACAATCAGGTTTTCTTGTTCACTTTTATTATTGAAGCTATTTTCTATGATAACCTCTTAGGAGATTTAGTGGAATAGAATTAGCCCCACACTCTGTGCCTATTAAAAGAGGACCATACCTATGTTTCTTTCCAGATATCTTTACTACTAATTTTCCAATTTTGTGTCTTGAAAGCCTTTGTCCTACCTTGTGCTAATGTAGCTCTCTCTATATCTCGGGGCCATTTCTTTTGCAGGAAGTGAAAAATCAGTTACTCCATTTAATGTTCTGATCACTTGAAGTATTTCCTTTCATCACTGTATTCATTGTGAATAAGCTTGCATGGCTGGCTGGCACTGGCACACTTACAGATCCATCCAAAATGAACTGGCTATCAAGAATGCCCTGTGACACTATTCACAATAGCCAAGTTATGGAAACAGCCAAGATGCCCCAGCACTGACGAATGGATTAAGAAAATGTGGTATCTATACACAATGGAATTTTATGCAGCCATGAAGAAGAACGAAATGTTATCATTCGCTGGTAAATGGATGGAATTGGAGAACATCATTCTGAGTGAGGTTAGCCTGGCTCAAAAGACCAAAAATCGTATGTTCTCCCTCATATGTGGACATTAGATCAAGGGCAAACACAACAAGGGGATTGGACTATGAGCACATGATAAAAGCGAGAGCACACAAGGGAGGGGTGAGGATAGGTAAGACACCTAAAAAACTAGCTAGCATTTGTTGCCCTTAATGCAGAGAAACTAAAGCAGATACCTTAAAGCAACTGAGGCCAATAGGAAAAGGGGACCAGGAACTAGAGAAAAGGTTAGATCAAAAAGAATTAACCTAGAAGGTAACACCCACGCACAGGAAATCAATGTGAGTCAATGCCCTGTATAGCTATCCTTATCTCAACCAGCAAAACCCCTTGTTCCTTCCTATTATTGCTTATACTCTCTCTACAACAAAATTAGAGATAAGGGCAAAATAGTTTCTGCTGGGTATTGAGGGGGGAGCGGGAGGGGGTGGAGTGGGTGGTAAGGGAGGGGGTGGGGGCAGGGGGGAGAAATGAACCAAGTCTTGTATGCACATATGAATAATAAAAGAAAAATGAAAAAAAAAAAAAAAGAATGCCCTGTGAAACCTTACTGCTGTTTGAGGAAAAAGAGATGGAGCATTAGGGTTTGATATCCTGAAACTCTGAGTCATCTGCTATTGCAATTCACTTGTGCCTTGAAGACCAGTGTGGCCTATTCTTATATGTACACCCAAATAATGGAATGCTGATGTGAACTTCCAGTTTTATGATTTACTATATCAGATAATATCAGGTTCATGTTGGGCAAGTTTCATGGGCAGTACCCATGAATGAACAAGGAAGTGCTTTTGAAAAAATGAATAGCTAATGTGAAAGAGGACATGATTTTACCCTGAATGCCACAGTTTCTTCCAGTTCCACTGGTTCTATGGGATCATGAAAATCAAGTGGAAGAAAAGCTTGCTCCACAGCCTGGACTTCACAGAGACCTTTCATGTTATGGGTTTCACTTGGAAATGCAGTCTATCTTGTGTATAACACACGTTCCATTCCTTCTATAGTTTAAATTTATGAAAAATCCAATAAATATACTCTATTTTGGGATATGTTTCCTATGGTCATTTCCAGCACCAGTGAGTGTATCAGTTATAGTCCCAATAGGAAATAAATGGCACACTCAAATTAGGATAATTTGAGGAGGATTTATTTATAAGGTATGAGTAAGGGGTAAGAGAGCAACAGGGTTAGTGCATGAACTAGGGACCAGTAATGTCAAAGTTGTTACCATTCCCAGACCCAAAAGATGGAGGGCAGGAAGTAAGTAGAAGCCCAATGACAGTTTCTTAGAGGAGCTGTGACCTTCATGTGAGGTCATGAATAGATTGAAGTGAGTCCATAAACAGGAACTGAGGAACAAGTATCCTGAGCTCTCCTCCCTTCCTCCCTCTGAACTCCCACCAGCTCTCCCCAGTGACCAACCTGAAATGCAAACCAGAAAATATAAGTATCTAGGTGGCCTGAGAGAGAGAGAGAGAGAGAAAGAGAAACTCATTTTGGGAGGGAAAGTATTTATCACTGGCTTGAAGCCTAGATGTTCTTTTCTGGACTATGGATGTCAACAAAGTGGGGATTCTTTTACTTCTATTTCTGTCCTCACTTCTTACACAGTTTCTGCCTGCTATAAAATGGAGGCTCAGTGAATAATTAAGTAGTCTAACCCCAACAAATCCTATGTGATTTTTTAGCAAATTGTTTATATTCATAGATTGTCATTTTCTGCATTTCTAAAATTAAGATACCAGTGTTTGTCCTGTTTTACTCTTGAGGATGTTGTAAAGATCAAGAAAAGATGAAGAACTATATTGGGAAGATTGCATTCCAGGCCAGCCCAGGCAAAAAAAAGAAGCAGGACCCTAATTCAAAAATAACCAGAGCAGAAAGGACTGGAGGCATGGCTTAAATGGTAGAGCACCTGTCTCACAAGTGTGAAGCCCTGAGTTCAGTGAGTTCAAATCCCAGTACTGTAAAAAAAGGTGGAGAAGTTAACAATTGGAAATGCTTTGTGTACTGTGGAGTGCTATAGATATTATTACTTTGAACCTTTAAGATTTCTTTACCCCCACAATCCAACAACGATATAATACACATAAACTTATCAACTCAGATTTCATACTTCTCACAGTGGGTTTTACTTTCTGGCTGATTAATCTCCTGACACTTGCATACACACTGAGCTTCGTTTGAGCACATTTGTATCAAGCTTATGAAGCCTTATTAAGTTTTTCCTCTTTTCTTTTTTTTTTTTCGGTGCTGGGGACCGAACTCCTCTTTTCTTTTTAACAAGACTCTGTGCCCACACACTTTTGTAAAGCCCTTTCCTTTGTAAGTTGAATTTTTTTTCTTTGACAAGCAGGGTCAATAGGCTCCTGAATATCTTCAAGGATCATGCATAATAAAAACAAATCTTTTGTCTTGCCCATCTTAGGTAGTTTATAATAATGCTGCACTTTTGTGACATAGCAATGATTCTTCATGGAGCATTACAGATTTATAAATAACATCTTCTTTAACCTCCAGAACAATTCTCTGAGGTTGGCAGTACTATTTTCTCCATTCTATAGGGAAGGAATCTGAAGCTAAAGATGAAATCCTCTTTCTGAGGACACAGAGCTAAAAGTTGAATTCACGTCCACTTGATGCTGAGGCCCAGGCCCTTCTGATTAACAAACTAACTTGCATTATGGTGCTCATTTTCTTAAACCTTCCCCTTTTGAATTCTTTGTTTTCAGTCCTGAAGTTTGAACTCAGAGTCTTTTTTTTTTCTTTTATTATTCATATGTGCATACAAGGCTTGGGTCATTTCTCCCCCCTGCCCCTACCCCCTCCCTTACCACCCACTCCACCCCCTCCCTCTGCCCCCCTCAATACCCAGCAGAAACTATTTTGCCCTTATTTCTAATTTTGTTGTAGAGAGAGTATAAGCAATAATAGGAAGGAACAAGAGTTTTTGCTGGTTGAGCTAAGGATAGCTATACAGGGCATTGACTCACATTGATTTCCTGTGCATGTGTGTTACCTTCTAGGCTAATTCTTTTTGATCTCACCTTTTCTCTAGTTCCTGGTCCCCTTCTCCTATTGGCCTCGGTTGCTTTTAAGGTATCTGCTTTAGTTCCTCTGCGTTAAGGGCAACAAATGCTAGCTAATTTTTTAGGTGTCTTACCTATCCTCACCCCTCCCTTGTGTGCTCGCGCTTTTATCATGTGATCAAAGTCCAATCCCCTTGTTCTGTTTGCCCTTGATCTACTGTCCACATATGAGGGAGAACATACGATTTTTGGTCTTTTGGGCCAGGCTAACCTCACTCAGAATGATTGAACTCAGAGTTTTACACTTGCTAGGCAGGCCCCCTGCTCCTGAAATCTTTTAAAACTAAATTTTTTTGTTCTTATTTATGTTATAGTAATTCCTCTTTTATGGTAATAGATTTCATATGCTTTTCTTCTTTGGTTTATTGTCATTTAACCCTTCACTGAAATGGTTGCTTACTTCTGCCTTCTTACCAATGAAGCATAGAGAAAATTAGCCTAACAACATATCCGTTAATCCTGGCTCATGTCGTCTCCCCCAGTGCAGAATGAGGTCTCGCTGTGCTCATGCTGCTCTCTGGTGTTACTAATAAACAAAAAGGCTCTCTCCAGTGGAATGGTACACTCACCTTTCAGTCCAAACCAAACCCCACAGGCAGCCTGTCTCACCCTCTGCACCTTGTAATGTTAGGATGATAACTTCCATATTCTCACAGATTCACTTTTTCTTCTTGCTGGTTCTCATCCCCATCCCCATCCCCACCCCCATCGCCATCCTCATCCCCATCCCCAACCATGGCTTTATTGTTTTTTTCTTGAGTGTTAAAATGCATAGAGAATGTAAACAAGTATCCAGAACACTCAGTAAAGATAAAAGAAAAAAAAATTACAAAGATCATCCACAGTGTGGATTCCTGTTATGGAATAACAGGAATCACTGTATATATTCTTCTAAATATATTTGCACTTAGATCATCATGGATTTATATTGCTTTTACAAAAAGGTGTTCATTAGGCTTGCTTTTTTATTATTTTTTACCTCAATACTGTGTTTTAGACATCGTTACATGTAGAAAATATAGAAATTCCTATTCTTTATTACCTTTTTTATTGTTGTGCTGGGTGGGACACATTGTGGCATTTACAGAAGTTCTTACAATATATCAAATATGTCATACTTGAACTCACCCCCCAACCATTCTCCTTTATCCCCTCTCCCTCCATTCCTGAAATACCTTTAAAAGTATCATTTTTCCATTTACATACACGTGTACACAGTATCTGCACTATATTCACCCTCCTACACCCTTTCCCTACCTCCTCCACCTCCCACTGGTACCAACATCCACCCTCCCACGCAGGACCTGTTCTACCCTCCTGTTCTCCAATTTTGTAAAGGAAAAAAAATTACATTTCATTTGTTTCCTTAGGACATTTCCATGTACATAGGTATTATAACCCAAATTGGCTCATCTTCTCTATTTTTCTTTCTGCTTTAGTCCTCTTCTTATGGTGGTTTCAACACGTTTGAAGATTCTATATTCATTCTTGTATAGAAACTAAACCATATTCACCTTCTTAACATACTACTCTTCATAGCATTTCATTGTAGGGGTGAACTGTATTTAAGTGATCTGTATCCTACTGAGTAGCCAAGATCTTTTTTCTTTCCTTTCTGCATCTTCCTTCTCCTTAGTGCCCTCTTCCTTCTTCTTTTCCACCATCTCCTTTTGTTCTCCTTGTCTCTGTTCTTTTGTCTTCCTCCTCCTTCTATTTCTTTTCCAGATCCTCCTCCTCATACTCATCCTTGCTTGCCTCCTTCTCTTTTTCTTCTTCATCCTCCAGATCTTCCTCCTCACCCTCCCCTTCATCTTCCTTTTCTTCATCCTTACTCTGCTTTCTCTCTATTCCTGTGTTCCTCCTTCACACTCCAAATGACACTCCTCCCTCTCTTTGTCCTTATCTTCCCTCATGCCTCCTTTTCCTTTCCAACTTCCTCCACCTTGCTTGAACTGTTCTATGGTGAGACTACTTGGTGTTTCTATTTTTAACTTCTTAGGAACTTTTTCTTTTACTTTTGTCACCCATCTACTTTTATAATTTTGATGCATAATATTCTTCCTCTCCCATTCTGATTACTCTTTGCTTTGACTTTCATCCATTAATAATGAAGGTGAGAGATATTAAGAGGCTTGCTGAAAATTGCACAGTAATTCTTGTTAGAACCATCCTAGAATTCACTTTTGACTCAGTCTTCACTAGATTAAGCTGCATTATCATGATAGAAGATAAACAGAGCCTGATAGAGTAAAATCAAATAAGCAAACAAACAAACTAAAATAATAGCTGCAGCAAACAAAATTTAAGAAGAAAGGGAAAGAGAGGAAGGCTCATTAACTTAATTAAAGGAACTTTGGTGTTCTTTCTGCCCAGTTATTTAGCTCCAGGTGAATTATAAAAGAACTCTTTGCAAATGATTGCCTACTTGTCTACTTTGCTTTGCTCTAAAACTATTAAAAATGTATAACGTTTAGCCTTCTCAACAATATAATTTGAGACCTAAGCTTACAGAGCTAATATGAGGCACAATAAATAAAGGCAATATAATCTGTGCTTTGAGGTAAGGGAGTCATGCTTGATGTATTAATTTAATTTCTTTTGCAGAATTAAGGGTACTTGAATACAGACTCTGTATGTGGTATTATCCAGTGAAGACTTGGTCTTGTAGACTTTTCCCTACATCTTCACAAGTAAATAAAGAAATTATAAATATATGATTAAGTAAACCAAGTTGGAAAATGAAAACAATTGTTTTAATACCAAAGAGTCTTATTAACTGTATATGGGCAGTAAGTTTTTATACAGTCCAGGTCACTTTCTTTATGACTTTTCTCATGCCCACCTTTGTTTCTCTCTCAGGAATCACTGCCTCCTGCACCAGGGCATTTTTTGCCCAAGCCACCCAATGGACATGTACAGCATCATGATTGTTTGTTATGCTGCACATTGAAGAACTATCTATAAAGTAAAACGACCACATTTAAAAACAGGATAGAATTCTTTTTATGCAAATGAGATTTGCTTTTTAAAGTAAAGGAGGTTAGAGACTTATTCTAATGTTCTTCCAGTGTGTGGAAGATTTTTTGAGAGGAGCAAGAATTCTCCCATGAACTACTCTCAGATATCCTATTACAAATAAGAACCCCTAGGTGGCCAGGCTCATGCCTGTAATCCTAGTTACTCAGGAGTCAGAGATCAGGAGGATCATGGTTCAAATAGTTCCTTGAGACCCTAACTTGAAAAAAACCCTTCACTAAAAAGGGCTAGTAGAGTGGCTCAAGGTATAAGCCCTGAGTTCAAGCCTCAGTACCATAAAAAAAAAAAGAACTCCCAGCTGACTAATTTATAGTAACAAAACACTATTAGCAAAAAAGTCATTTACTTCCTTTGTGTCACTGAGTAAGCTCACTAGCTTTTCTGTGTTTTAATTTCCTCAACTCTAAAATGATAATAATAGTTGTACTTACTTCATAAAATTGTTTTAAATGAATAAAACATCCAGAATGTTTAAATCAGTATGCAGCACATAAGAAAAGCTGCAAGTCTATGTTCTATGACAGCTACATCAATGATGATGGCAGGATGACTAAAGTGGCCCAATCCTTCCATAGTAATTTAAGAATTTATTTGTTTCAAATGACTTTTGCTGTATCTGTAAGCAGAAAGCATCCCCCAAAGATGCAGATTTGCCAGTAATGGAATTGTAAAAAATGTATTGCAAGATGTAAAGTCAATCCTGAAAGTCTTGGTGCCCAAAGTGTTTTGAGTGATGGAATAAATTAAGACCTCTTAGATGATTGCTCTGGAGGAATCCCTTCTCCACTGGATAGAGACTGTACATTTAAAACAAATCAAACATAGACTTCACATCTTGTTTTTCCAATGTAGACATGCCTCTTAAAGACAGAAGCTGTTTTCTACTTCTGCATTTTCCCCATGGTATTCAGAATGGTGTTTTCCAAATTGCAGTTGCAGTTCTTAGATAGGGGTAGGAGAAGAGAATTAGGAATAAAAACTGCTTTCCTACTTAAAAACGAATTTACATACATTATCTCTTCCTACAACTTCTGGAAAATGTCTTAATTGGCATTTATCATTTGATTTTGTATAATTTGTTTGTTTTGTGGAAGTGGAAATTCCTGCAAAGTATCTGTCATAGGATTCTCTCTTTTTATTATTATCTCAAAATGGAAATAAGTGTTAGTGCAAAGGCAATCTGATCATATGTTATGAAATTTCTTGAGAACAGTTGAAATTTAGAGTTGGTTGTTATAGTTTATACACTGAGTATGGAACCTAGAACAGAGTAGAAACAGTAAGTTTTTGAAAAATAAATGAAACTTTTAGTACATTGACTTCATTTCACAGTTGAAGAAAGTGGGATAATTTGCTCATAGTTCCACAGTGGTATAAAAAGGATTGGAATAAATGTTCCCGATGTCATAATGCTTTAATTATGGATTTCACATTTAAATTATGCTATGGAGAGGATTTTAAGTTTAATCTTTGAATAATTTTACTTTAATGTATGTATATAAATCAAATTCTAAGGCTAATAATATCTGTTACATTGTTCATAGAAGTCAAAAGGACTGATTTAAGGGGAAATTAATTTAAAATACTTCTAAGTGGCTTTTTCAAGGTATGTCAACCTATTCATTTCTTTTCTCTCTACTGTAAAATTTCTCTCTGTTATGTATTGTTAGGGTTTCCCATCCACCCCGAAAGGCTTCCAATTGGAACAATTTGTTTCTCTCATGACATAACCCATCTTCTACTTCTCTGTTTTCTTATACTTTCAAGAAAGGTTGGTTATCATGCTCATTGATTTTTTTTTTGCTATTTTACAGGATGGAAAAAGGGAGTCAAGTTCATGTACCTGTTTGAAGGGGCCCAAACTGTCAGAAATAGGGACAATTGCCTGGATGATAACGCTCAGTGATGCCCTCCACAATTTCATTGATGGCCTGGCGATTGGAGCTTCC
The DNA here is from genome assembly GCF_047511655.1 of Castor canadensis. Taxonomy (NCBI): domain Eukaryota; kingdom Metazoa; phylum Chordata; class Mammalia; order Rodentia; family Castoridae; genus Castor; species Castor canadensis. Next base: position 35,396,858 of record NC_133394.1, on the reverse strand, counting down.
TGTACTTTGTCTCTTCTTCAGGGACTCAGTACTTCTATAGCAATCCTGTGTGAAGAGTTTCCTCATGAGTTAGGTGAGAGGCTCTGTTCATATGGGGAAAAGTGATTCAACCTTGGTTTCAGCAAATCTTGCTGATACCGCAAAATGAAGGAATGATTGCTGGACATTTCTGTTTGTCTTTGATCTCATCCCAGAACAGAAAAAATAATGCACAATCCACCTGACATTTTTTTCTTCCAGGAGACTTTGTGATCCTCCTCAATGCAGGGATGAGCACGCGACAAGCCTTGCTATTCAACTTCCTTTCTGCTTGCTCTTGCTACGTTGGGCTAGCATTTGGCATTTTGGTGGGCAACAATTTTGCTCCAAATATTATATTCGCCCTTGCTGGAGGCATGTTTCTCTACATTTCTCTGGCAGATATGGTAAGAAATTTAAATATTTTATTTTGTTTTAATTAAAATTTATTAACGAGCATCTGGATTTGGAGATAAGTGTGACTTGCTTTCCACATTGTGCAAGGCCTTTCTGTCATAACGGAAAATACTCCAATTTCAACAGTTCACACTTCCCTTGAGTAGCTTGTTCCAATTGTAATTTAGAAGTTCTCATTGCTATTTTATCTATGATCTTATGGATAGAAGTGAAATGTTGTGTTTTTGCTGCAGTGGGGATATTTTTCTCGGTGTTCATTTGCTTGTGGTGTGCTAACCCTGTCTTCTGCCAAAGTATGTCCCCATAAAACCGTCTTCCCTTCTTTGGTGATGATGTTACATTTGGAAGAAGAATAACTTGTTAAATAGAATTTTGCTGTTTCAAAGTTCTACACAGTGAAAGCTTTTTGGGTTAAATTAAGACAGGCACACTAAAGTTGTTAAAATTAAGATTTGGCAACATTAATTAGGGTCGGTATGCATTTATAGCTGTATTCTTTGCTTATATCTGTGTTTGCATGCCCACATGAGTTAAGCATATGCTTGATGAACTATCCTGTGCATTCCACATGAGTCATGGACAGCTTTCCAGGAAATGAAAATGTGCTAACGTATGAAAGTCAGGGAAGATTCCTTTTGCATTTAGAACAGAATTACATATATAATTTAATAACTTAACATCCTTCATCTGTATTCTTAGTTCCAAATTATAACAGTCTAGCTCTGTTCATTGTTCTGTGCACTCTTATAAGAGTGAAGATTTCACTGCTTAGAACCACCACTGCATCTGTATTTTTATTCAAAGATTTAATGCTTCACACTAATTTTATTCTAGGCAGTCATGTCTCCTTTCTCTGATGTAAGATCAGAATTTATTAGCATCATTTAGTTTAAAGAAATGATAGCAATAAATGATGCTATATATACTTACAATAGTTTTACTTTTTTTAAAAGAATAGGTTCACAGCTTTCATCCATTTTGTCATAGTAAGAATTTTCTTAAATCAAAACCATGGATTGAGTGTGGATTCTGAAGATCCACCACATGCTGTAGTACATTTGTACATGTAGCAAATCATTGGGATGTGTTTTGAAAATATGGCATTTACGTATACCCTTATGTAGCCTTTTCAGTAGATATTATCTACTGAGAAAAGGTACATTTTAAGTACAATTCCCAAAGATTTTAATTGTATTCACTCCTGTGAGATTGTTGTATTCTTCAATTTTAAAATAATGCATAATTAATTTTAAAAAAATCTTATGATTCTTGAGGGTAGAACAAGCAGAAAGAGACAAATTGAAGAAATGAGGAATTAAATGTATCGCTATTAATAGAAATATTAAATCATCCACTGTTGATATGTTTTCTCTGCCAAACCCAGAAATCTGCCAGGTCTTGGGGACCTTGGACTGAGCAAAGTAGGCACATGGGGCCTTTGTCTAGAAGAAGGGAAACCAGAAACTAAACAAACAAAAAACCATGAAGATAACTAGATAATTACAATTAATTTAAAAATGCTTTGAAATAAAAGGCAAAGCAATATATTGATGGGAGATGACAATAGGGGAAATCTAGTATCAATTAGAAGGGGCTAAGAGAAGGTAATTGGTAAGTGGAAGATGAAGGATTTAGTCCATTGAAAAATTGGAGGGAGATAAGTTCAGAACAAAATCATGACAAGTGTGTGGATTTTGAGAAAGGAGAGCCCATTGCATTGGAGGTCCCAAAAGAATAGTGTATGGGGTGGGGAGTGAAGATGAGAGAGACAGAGAGAGAGAGAGAGAATAAAATGAGACAAACCCCATTCTGCTGGTTGACTCAGTTGGAGTGTCTCACTATTTTTACTCTTGTTGATGCCTGAAAGTGCTAGATATCTCTATTATACAATTTCCATCATCTCTATTAGAACTCTATAAATGACCATTTTATGCTTTACCACAAGATGGCGATAGTTATCTAACAATGTATCTTTTAGTTTCCAGAGATGAATGATATGCTGAGAGAAAAGATAACTGGAAGAAAGAAAGACTTCACCTTCTTCATGATTCAGAATGCTGGAATGTTAACTGGATTCACAGCCATTTTGCTTATTACCTTGTATGCAGGAGAAATTGAATTGGAGTAACAGGAAATGGAAGATGGTGTTATTAGAAGGCATTTCACAAATAAAAAACATCTCCAAAGGGATTTTTTTAAAACCTCTTCCTATTTCATTAAAAGATAATTTTGTTTTCAACTGTAGGTCAAGAAATGTAATTATTGGCTTAGATCTGTAAAATAGGCCATTATTTGTTGTTTAAAATGTTGGTTTGTGGTTCTTTTTCAATGCTTTATGCATATTATAAAATCATCAGGAAGCAAGACACTTACATTCTATAATCATGCAAACACCTCAACCCGGAGAAAAATACAAGATAGGTCATACAAGTTTTTAAAACTTGGTAGGATCAGTTTCAGGTGGTTTCAGAGTAGTTTTCTTTCAATTAATTTGTTCTCATGTTTTCAAGAGCAGGTACATCAAAACATGCAAGAGAATTAAAATATCCACAATACAGATATAAAGAAATCTAAGGTCTTAATGAATCCCAGAAAGAAAGATTGCTCATAGCATTTGCTTGGTTTTATATTTCAGTCAGCAACTTGTAGGATTGTTTTGAAAGCCATTCCAAAGTAATATGAATTAGGAAATCATTAAAGGCTTGCTAGCCATGGGAAGTTTGGGATTAGAGGTTTATCTTTAAGTGTAAACTCTAGCAGACTCCATAAAAAGACCAAGATTTTTGTTTTTAATGACTTATGCTATGACTGCCACCCAAGAAATGGCAGAATAGTACATAAAGCTGGTCACAACTCCGTTTCTGTGTACCATGTGTTTCCTTCGTGATAATGAAGAATATGTTGGTTTGGAGAATGAAATTGAATGTAATTTTAAGGAATTTACCTTCAAAGATGAATATAATTATTTAGCAGAGACTATTTCAATAAGTGCAAAACAACAGCTGAACTGCTCTATGTCAAGGACTGACTGACTAGAAAACATACGTGTCTTATGGGTGATTGAGAATCATTCAGAAAAGACATTTTTTATGTTCTGTGCACTTTTTTTCAATATGGTATACCTTGGGAAAAACCAGCACAACATGGTTATTTTTCTACCTTTTATAAAAGACAGTCTGTTTACTCACTTAGCAGATAATGGAAAATAAGTCTAAAATTGAATATCCTAACCTGAAAGCACACTCCCAAGTAACTTAAAGAAAGATGATTTGACAATGAAGAAAACTATTGATAAGAGCCAATGATTATCTCAGGAATTATGTTTTCTTACAGAACACAAAATGTTTCCTATATCAATAATGCAAATTTGGTGAACATTTAGCATACATGTTACTGTATATTTTAGTTTATGATTGGCAATTTTAAACATTATCCTTTGACCAAATAGTAAACACCTTTGATACCATGTATTGTATTATTCATTATTCATTTAAGATGTATCTTTTTTTTTTTTGAGTGACCACCATGTATATCTGGTATTATGGGGGAGATAGATAAGTAGAAAATTGGTTATGTGTTTATTTCAAAGATTTCTAGCAAATAAATACTATGAAGATTTGTCATTAATTTCAATAAAATCTATTTTTATCATTTCATCTTTTTATATTCAATCTTAACAAATAATCTTTGTCTTTTTAAAGCATAGGTTGTATGTCTTGATTAAGAAACTACTTACAACATTTTATTAAAGTAAGATAGTTTAAAACCCTCTCATGTATGTGGATTATCTAGGTGCTTCTCGTTATTCTCTCCATGTGTTTAGCTTTAGGTTATTTTTTTTAGCTATGAGAACAGAGGTAACATGACTGAAGACTCAAAAGGCACAAAGAAAATTGCCACTTACTGGAGGGTATGGATGAAGGTAGAAGGTACCAAAGGTAAAGCAATGATTACATTAAAATTATCCTAAATAACTTCATTCAAACAAGCATAACCCTGTCAGTCAACTTATCTTATACTGAGGCATTTACTATAACGGCTAAATGTTCTATAACACTTAGACTTTAAAGATGCTACCAGGGCAAACCAGAAACAATGTCAGTGTATTCTATATGAGGTTATGTACTTTTACTTTTCATTGTTAAACTTTAAAGAATGACTGGTAATAGCTGGCATTTATCTAGTTCTGTATCAGACCTCTATCACCACGATAATGTGGTATCATAAGCCGAGGCTCACAGCAGCTGATGCTCACAGCAGCAATTTGTTCCTTTCTCAAGCCACAGATCTTCTAATTGAATAGCTGACCCAGTCTGGGCTCTGCTGCCTGGCTTGGCCTTGGAGTGTGGCTTGGCCCCTGCAGTACGCACCTGGTACTGCAAGGTCTTGTGGGAAAGGGAATGTATGTATAAACCCAATAGACAATGAAGAAGTAGAAACCAGTTCAATCTGCCCTTAGGAGTCTTATTTTACCTAGTAGGAAATATCTAATATATAATAATGCATCAAAAGCCTGTAGGGCCTTGCTCTGTTTGGCATGGTCTTCCTTTAGCTCTAGCTTTGGTTTTTATCAGGAAGTCTAGAAATCATACTGTCTAGACTGTTGTGTTTATTTAAGGTCCCATACAGTACAAGAGGTTCTTAGCCTTAAAATAAACAAATTCTCTAATATCTATGTTACTACAGATGCTTCTTATAACTGATCCTCCCCTTCCACACAGCTGTGGGTTGCAACACCTGTGTTAGGTTGCTTTTCTCTTAGCTTCTTTTCTGTGCTGGGTATACACAAAGCTTTATCTGATGGCCATTTAGCTTCTAACATTGAAGGCCTCTAACTTTTGTATGGCTTCAGAATCAGTGACTTTTCTAGTAAAATTTCAAGTATGCAAAAGCAACTGGATCTAAACACACATTTCCCCTTCCCCCATATTTTAACATTTTCAAAGGCATCTGCTGTCACTGACAGCCAGGTGGCATTGTGAAGGTAGTCCTACTTGTGTGAAAGTGAAAAGCATCTGTTGAAATCTAGTAAGGCTAAGAAAATGCCAGTATCACTGTGTTTAGGATTTGATGGTATAAAATAACAGGTGCCTAAGCATATGAGGTTTTCTTTCTTTCTTATAAAAGAAGTGTGGAAGCTACACTTCTTCATGCCAGTGCAGGGCTGGCATGACAGTTTGTAGCCTTGGGAACCCACAATTCCCATTTGTCTGCTCTGTCATCTTTAGCATGAGACTCCCACTTTCAAGGTTGCTTCATTCTAAAATGCTTGTTAGAGTTCCAGCCTTGAAGTCTAAATTCAACATAGTCAGAAGAAGAAATGGATAGAAAGGCAAAAAGTTCATACCCAGCTTGTCATCTCTTTTTGAGGAACTTTTTCAGATGTAATATCCAACAATCTCTACTTATATTCACTGACCAGAATAAGTCATGTGGACACACCAACTTGCAAGAGAAGCTGGGAAATGTTGTGCCATATACTACTACTAATAGAAGAAGCAAAGAATGGATGTTGGATAATTGGTTATCTCTCAGATCTGGGCATATCTGCATCATTTTCATTTAGGAAGCTCATTACATTGGATGGTTCTGGTGCAGTCAGTTAAGGGAACTGCTTCCTTTAGGGAGTCTCATGATGGATTTATAGCAATTCCTCTTGAGTATTTTAATTATACTAGTCCTTCTGACCAGTCTTACTTTAGAATCAGTATAGTTCTTATGCACTTATACTTGTCTTTATAGCTTCTGTGTCTCAGCTTGCTATGAGTAATATTTTATTAGAATAAACAAAATTAAAATCTTGTAAATAATAAAATAGACCACTCATCAAATCTCAAGGCTGTTGATTTTGGATATATAAAATTGAATCCCAAGGAATAATTTCAGTAGATGGAGCTTGCATGTTTTGAACTTTATATAATGACTTAATTTCTATAGTAGAGATTACAAATGTTTTCCCCACAACTATATAGATCAGTTTGTGGTAAAACATTAGTAAAGCAAGAGATGTAGACGACTTATGACCATGCTTGTGATGACCAAAGGAATGGTTGATCAGGGGGCATAAGAAAATAAAAGATGGATAAAAATGTGATAAAGATGAAAAATTTGTGGTTAAGATAAAAAATTATGAATGGCAGAGGAAAATCTCATAGGAAGAATTCAAATTAGAAATACTTTCTTCTCTCAGAAAGCTGAGGAAGTTTATAAAACATATCTCATTCTGTGTTTTGTGGCCAGTTCCATCAGCCTCCTACCCCCACCAAGGACATTTGATGGGGGAGGCCACTGCTGTTATGACTGACACCGTGGACTCGCTTCTGACTTCTTTCCCTAAAACACAAAAGCTCAGAGGGCTGGCAAGTGGAGGTGAAGTGAGGAGAGACACTGGTGCATTCAGTTTGACCTCAATCCTGGAGTTTATTGGGACAAAGGATAGATGGAAGTTCTCTTGGTCTAGTGATCCAGGTAAGGCTGAGAGATCTAATTAGGAACAATTTAAAAATCATGTAAGAGGAAAACCATTCTGAAGGTTGGTTTTGAGTGGACATCTGGAAAACAAAGGGCTACATAAATGAGATAAATAAGAAAGTGGAATAGTCATTGACAAGGGGCCCTCTGAAGGATCCTGACATAGCCAATGAGAGAAAGGTTAGTTTTAAGCACCTGTCAGTTAAATAGCATGAAGCCATGTTTTGATAGAATTTGTCAAGTAAGAACTTTCCAATCCCCAATCTTTTTTCTCTTTCTAAGCACTTAACCTGGGAGGAGTCAGAAGTCACAGTTAGCACATGGGGTGAGCAGAAGTCTTACCTTTGGATAAGGATTACAATACTGACTGATGTATTGAAATGTATGTTTTCAGTAACTGACCTGAGACCCTGAAACCCTATTTTTGACTTAAAGTGATTATAGGATTTTATACTCTCCCAGACCCCTGAGTCAGAACAGTCCTTATGCCATCCAAGTTTTATCTCCATGTAGGAGAAGGGATATCCAGTCCCTAAACCCGAGAAGGCTCAAAAAGACTGTAAAGGATAAAATCTATCTCTCTCTCCCTCTGTGTGTATGGTTGTTTGTAACTTGGATTTGAATTCAGGGCCTTATACCTTCTAGGCCTGCACTTAACCACGTGAGTCACATCCTTACCCTTTTTTACTTTGGCTGTTTTTCCGATAGCGTCTCTCATTTTTCCCCAGAGCTGGTTTAAGAATGTGATCCTCCTACCTATACCTCTCACAGAGCTGGGGTCATAGGCATGAGTCAACAGCTTGTTTGTTAAGATGAGGTCTTGGTATCTTTTTGCCTGGGCTAGCCTTGAACTTTGATCTTCTTGGTCTCCAACTCCCAAGTATCTAGGATTCTATGCATAAGCAACTGCACCAGGCTTCAAAAGTTGTTTTTATTCACCCACTGAGAACTTCATGTTAATATGCTGATTACATATGCACTTTAAAAATTAGTACTTACAATGACCCTGTGCAATTGGTCTAATTTTTAATACTAAGCTAGGCTGGAGCTGAGAAGTCACAGAGAGACCACATGCTCTGAATGTGTGGCCAGGACACAGTATGACCAGTCCTCCCACCCACACTGCTGACCCTATGCTGCAGCTGTGCACAGCAGGAGAGCCCCCTTCTTCCTGTGATGTCTTCCAGTGCCTGCTGTGAAAAGACTCAACACAGTGCATGGTTACTGTAAGAGATGGATGCTGAGAGGCATTCTGTCCTTATAGCAGAGTGTGTACTGAAGGGTCAATCTGAATCTGAGTGGCAGTAAACTGATAAACAGTACAGAGCGTGAGACCAAAACAACATTACTTTATGATGCTAGGGCTATGCATTTGTTATATTGGAGGCATAAACTTTTCAGCCATACAAAAATAGAGATCCATGTTCTACCCTTTGGTATCTTGACTTTTGACCCCAGAAGACTGAATTGCCTAAACACCAATGAATCTAGCAAAATAGGGAACCTCAATAAGAGGGAAATTGGAGGAAGAATGGAGCTAGAGGATAAGATATCAGTTTCCCTGGCCATCATTTTATGTATCTCTTCAGTGTGCCTGTGTTGCTCAAAAAGACCTTTTCCAAAGGGTCCAGCAATCCCACTACTGGTTATACTAAGGGAAATGAAATTAGTATTCCTAGGAAACACCTGCAAGTGAATATACGATTATTCGCAATAGCCTATATATGGAATCAAGTGAGGTGTCTACTGGTGTATAAAGGGATAAAGAAACTGTGGTATATATATACCACAGTTTCTTTATATATATATTATATATATATATATGTATATATATTCAGTCATAAAAAGAATGAAATCCTGTCATTTGAAGCAACATAGATGGACTTGAGGGCATTATGGTAGGGGAAATGAATCATTGCAGAAAGAGAAGTATTGCACGTTCTTACTAGGAAGCTAAACAGTTGATCTCATAGAGGTAAAGAGTAGAATAGTAATTATCTGAGCCTGAGAAGAGTGTATGAGAGAAGAGTGCATAAAGAGAGGATGGCTAATGGGTGTATGTTCAGTTGAACAGGAGGAGTGATTTTCAACATTCTATAGAATAGTAGGACAAATGTGGCTTCCAACAATTAATTGAATATTTCAGCATAGCTAGTTCAGAGAATTTTGAATGTTCCCAAAACAAATGACAAATGTCTGAGATGATGGGCATAGCAACCAGTCTGGTCTAATCATTACATACTGTGTATGTGTAGTGAAATGTCACACTGCACTCCATAAATACACACAATTACTATGTGTCAATTTAAAAAATAAGAAAAAGTCTGTTTACACTATCTATGGAGTCCCAGTTTGTGGTTCTTACTTCCAGTTTGTCACAAGTTTGTACTTTTATAAATGGAATGTGAAGGAATTACTTGAAAAATGAAATAATAAAAATGAAGACATAGAAAATCCAAATTCCATTTTCTTTATTAGATACACCAGACATATAATCATCAAATTGCTATTGAAATCCATAAAATGCTTATTCTCTATTTCTGTACCTGGCTATGAGCTTCTGTTCTTAGTGCACTTAACTGCTAGTGTACCAGCTATCATTTTTTTTGTTTTGTTTTATTATTCATATGTGCATACAAGGCTTCGGTCATTTCTCCCCCTTGCCCCCACCCCCTCCCTTACCACCCACTCCGCCCCCTCCCTCTCCCCGCCACCACCTCAATACCCAGCATATACTATTTTGCCCTTATCTCTAATTTTGTTGAAGAGAGAGTATAGGCAATAATAGGAAGGAACAAGTATTCCTGATTGAGATAAGGATAGCTATACAGGGAGTTGACTCACATTAATTTCCTGTACATGTGTGTTGCCTTCTAGGTTAATTCTTTTTGATCTAACCTTTTCTCTAGATCCTGGTCCCCTTTTCCTATTGGCCTCAGTTGCTTTTAAGGTATCTGCTTTAGTTTCTCTGCATTAAGGGCAACAAATGCTAGCTAATTTTTTAGGTGTCTTACCTATCCTCACCCCTCCCTTGTGTGCTCTCGCTTTTATCATGTGCTCAAAGTCCAATCGCCTTGTTGTGTTTGCCCTTGATCTAATGTCCATACATTAGAACATACGATTTTTGGTCTTTTGGGCCAGGCTAACCTCACTCAGAATGATGATGTTCTCCAATCATTTGTGGATTATTCTCCTTTGCTTCTCTCCATCCCTTTGGCCTGGGGTAGTCACAGTTCTGCTGTATTCAGCCCTAGTTCCATGCCACAACACTGTGGTTTCTCTACACCTTACTTGGTGTTTGCAGTTAGTCACTCAGTAAATAAATGAACTCACTTCATCTTATCTTAATTTGAAGGTTTCTCATGGAGACTGTGATAATCAGCAGTATATGTCTTATCCTGAGAGAGGGGTGAAACTGTGTGAAGTTGGCAGGAAACAAGCAAGCCATGAAAGTGGGTAAATGGGAGTAGAATTGGTACTATCTGAAAGTAAAGTGGAAATTTATGGGAGTGAAAGGTGATTAGAAAGCCTTCATTAAATTCTCTTAGCTTAATGGGATGGAATTTGGTTAGATTAATTTATATGAATGAACTTCTCAAACACAGACTATGTGCATTAGAGCATCTGCCTAGCAAGTGCAAGGCCTGAATCCAACCCCTCGAACCTCCAAAAAAAAAAAACAGGATATTTTGAGAGACCAGCTAAAAGTGGACTTATGTTTCTAGCAGGTAAAAATATTTTGAATAGACAAAAGATTCCAATTATTTGTTTGGCAATACTTCCTTTAGCATTCACTGTCACTTATTTAAAGACTATTTTCTAGGTGGGAAAAAGCAAATTTATTTCTACATAATGTTTACTGAATAAACAGCTCATGCCTCATGAGAATTTTCTCTTGTAGATGTATCTATAGGTCATGTTTTCTCATTTAAGATGTACTGTACATTTCTATGAGGTACAGCTGAGTGAGAAAGCCAGGGACTGAAACTTTTGTCCATGAGCTGAGCAGCTGCAATTATTCCTGGCCAGCGCTTGTAAATAGATGACTTTTTTCCCTTGGGAGTCATTATATTTGTTATTTTTAATGCTGTTACTCTTATAATTAGGTGAGAGCTTATTAATGAATTGGGAAACATTGATTTTAGAAATCTTTGAGACTTGGAGGAAGGTACTTAATATGCATCTTTCTCCTTTTTCCGTCTTTACATTTGGTGTTTCAAAACAAATCTTTTTAATTTGTGAAAACAGCTTCAGATTTCATTGTGCATTGTACAGAAGAATGCATGTAGGAACAATCACTGACACCGTCCTAGTGAACCCCATGAGGTTTAAGGTTAAAAACAAGTTCAAAGCACTTCAGAAGGGTGAGTATTAGGGATATTCTATAAGATAGGAGTTGGGTTGCCCTGTAACTCTGCAGTGACAAAATTGGCAAAAGTGACATAAAAATCTTTTGCCCAACATGGTTGGTGTTGGATTTCTGTTGACTTTTTTCTACTTATCTTGACTTCTATTCTTCTTCTTGCTTCATTCTTTCTCTTACAAATTGGTTGCTCCCACCCTCAGTGGCTCAAGATGACTTATCAGGTTCTGTACCTTAATCCCTATGCCATAAGTGAGGCAAGTCACTCAGGCTTGGTTAACCACAGCCTGTCCACAGAACTTTTCAAGGAGGTAGAGAGTCAAGGCTCTTGTCTCTTGCACATGACTGCAGAGCTGCTGGATAGCATGAAGAGAAATCTGAGAAAAAGAGCATAATCCTCAGAGAAAGCAGAAGACATAAGTGACTACAAGTGGAGAGAAAAGAGATTCTGACTTATCCTTGGTTCTAATCTCTGACATCCTCAGTTCTTTGTTTTTTTCATCATTTGCTTCAATTTTGTGAGTTATTCAAGTTACTTTAATGTTTCAATAAATACTTTTTGGGGGATTTTATCTAATTTTATTTGGGTTATCTCACTTGTAATTAAATTTTTGCTAACACAGAAGCTAAATATTTAATTTCAAACACAATTCCTAGCTCTTAAATTTAGTACAGCTCTTCAGCACTTTTTGGACCACCACTGTAAAGGTCTGGTGTTAACTTCCTATTTCAGAGAAAGTATAGCAAAATCTTTATATTCTAGCAGTGGTCAGCAGAAGTCTTTCAAAATTCTCAGAAAAAATTTCCATTTTATTTTTATTCCACTTTGGAATACATAGAAACATTGAAGAAATTAAAATTTTTGCATTTAGCATGGCTAGTACTCCAGTGGTAACTGTAAGAGGAGGGTAACATTTTATGCCACTGAAATGCCTTGGCACTGGAGGGAATCTTAATCTGTCATATAAACAACCTAGGATTCAGAATGGATAATGGTCCTATGTATAGGACCATATGATAGTTAATAACAAGAGCAGGATAACTGAGGAAGTAAGTTATATACTTTGACAAATCATGCAAAATTAGACTTTTTAGATAACTCCAAGGAAGATGTTTAATGTGGGATATAAATCTAGGCCATACTTCATATACCATGTGTTCACAAGAAAATTGCAGTTTCTTAGCAACCATCATCTGGTTGTCAAGTTGTTATTTGATTTTTATAGACATCTGGCTTTTTTAAATCCCTGCCTTACTGACACTTAAAGTGTAATATCTAAGTTAGTGTTGGAATAATTACATTCTACTTTCTTCCACATTACTTTACAAATTAATTGTTCATAGCACTGTAGAGAGTAAAAAAAAGGAGTCTTACCTTGCTCTCCTGTACATGAGTAAATGAATCAATGAGTTGATTTTCTCAAGATAAAATATATTCAATATCTGTTGATGCCAGTCCTGGAGGATACAAAGAAGGATCAGAGCTCATTTCTGCTCACAGGGGCATCATGTCATGTAAAACACCAATGATTCCACAACTCTTAGATGTTACAGAGAACATAGAAAAATAGTAACTGAGCACAACTGTGAGAGTTAGAATTCTCTTTAGGTTGGAGTAAGAATCAGTCAAAAATACTTCATGGAGGAGGTACCATTTGAATATTTGACCATGGTTTTTGTGAATAATGTCAAATTTTCTGACCCGACTTCTCACTTCCTCCCATGATGGAACAGATCTTTTCATGACTTAAGATAGAACTCTTTAGCAATTAATAATACTAAGAGAGAACTGTAGAGTGGACATGTGTGTCGAGGGTGATGTGTTCCCAATAATATGGTCATTAGCATTTCTGTAAAGAGAAAGGAAATGTAAAAATTTAATATTTAGAATCTCAAGTTTTGCTGCATATCTATAACTATGCAAAAAATACACAGATGGGAAAGATATTTTCTAATATGTTGACAGGGGATAAGTCTGTAGGATTATGAATAATTTTAAATTTGTTATTTTTAAAATGTTAGTATTTTCTCATTTTGTTTCAATGAACATATGCATATAAATGCATCTGATGAAGAAATATGTTGATAGGATTTTGAATAAGTCATCATTCAAAATAGATTTTTAGATAATTTCTAATTTTGTAATGAACATATATCTTAAAAAGCTAATAGATGTTAGTTGGGGGAAAAGGAGAAAAGTTAGCAATTTAGAGGACTGAAAGATTTAGGAGAGCACTGTAACTGACATGCTTAATGTCTTGCTATGCTCCTCCCCTTTGTCAAGTTAGTAATTTCATTCTCTGCAACATTTTACCTACAGATCTCTGCAATTCCTATTCCTTTACCAGTGATAAACAAGAAGCAAGAATGTGGCAGAATTCTGACCACTGAGATATGATGGTGTGTGTGTGTGTTAAGGAAGTTACTTAAATGGAGTGAGGAAGTATATCCTCTTCTCCTTGGAACATTATATTTGATGGATATCAGGAGTAGCTATTTTGATACTGTTTGGGATTGAATTTTGTACCTCCCCAAGAGCATCAACATAAAGGGGATAAAGATTTCTTTTGGTCATGATTTCAGAAGCTTCAGTCCACATCGCATGATGCTATATATCTAAGCAGAACATCATGGTGGCGAGAACATGTGGCAGAGATTGCTCACTTGACAGGCAGGAAACAGAGACAACCAGGAAGAGACCAGGGACAAGATGTTCTCAAGGAAGTAGCTCCCAACGATCTACTTCCTCTAGCTAGGTCCCATCTCCCAAAATGTCCAGAACCTCCCAAAATAGCACCACTAGCTGGGGACCAAGTGTTCAGCACATGAGTTTGTGGGAGACATTGCATATCAAACCATACCTAGTCCTAATATTCAGTAACTCAGAAAGAAACCTTATTTGGAATTAGAGTCATTAAAGGTGTAATAGGTCATACCGGAGTAGGGTAAATTTGGACACTGAGAGAGCACTATGCAAGATGAAGGCAGAACCATGGTGGTATGTCCACAAGCTAAGAAATGCCAACAATTTTCAGCAAACCAATAGAAGCTAGGAGAAGGGCTTGGAACAGATTTTCCTTCACAGCCATAGGAAGAAACCAGTGCAGTGCATACTTTGATTTTGGATTTCTAGTCCCTAGAACTGTGTGACAATAAATATCTGTTGTTTAAGCCATTAAGATTGTGGTACTTTGTGAACTAAGAAGAAATGGTGTAAGAATGAAGTGATGAGTACAACGAAGAAAGTCGAAAGAGGGCCCATGATGACATCCTTAACAGCTGCATTATAAAGCCTCCTCCACAGACTTCCACTTTCATGGGAATTCTCAGTATGTCTGCCAATCATTTTTCCTAGTCCTGCAAACCATCTTGAACTGTTTTCAAATACTAGCAATTAAAGCATGCTGATTCAGCCCTCCCTCTGTGTTACCTTTCGATATCCAATTCTGATGTTTAACTCTGCCCTCTATGTATCATTGTCTTCTTGGTTGCCAGAAGTCTCCATGTGTAAACATGAGGAAGCAAGAGATAAATCCTTTCTTTCCCAAAAGAACCCCCAATTTCTGTGAAAATCAGAATGTTCTCTTAACTCTTCTTACCAGCAGGAACCATGCCCAGCTGTGACCCCATCATGGTATTTAGATGGCCACAGTTTATGAGGAAAGCCCCACAGACAGGCCTGTCCATCAGTTCTTCCATCTCTACACATCCATTCCTTACTGGCACTTCAGAAATAGCTGATTATTGTATAGTGGCTGAAAAGAAGCAATTTTGTGCCTATGTTCTGTCTCCTCACTTTTTGGGGATTTGCCTTTGACTTGGAGTAGCTCAGAATGAGGAAAGAAAGCCATTGTTCATGCTCAGATTGTGGCGGAAAAGGTGTTAGTGAGATTGAATGTAATCTCCAAGAGATAGTGAAGGAGGTAAGAAGGTGCTATCCCAAACTATGCTACTGGGACAGATTGGCCATTTTAAATTAAAGGCACTTAAGACAGCAGCAGATGCATAAAAGCAGGAAATGAAATTCCCATGTGAAAGATATCCTCCCTATAACAAAGGGAATAATGTTTTTGTCAAAAATGGGAAGTTAATACTATGAAAGTTCTGTAATGAGGGTGGGATGGGGGGAGTGATATATTGTAACAACTTTTGTAAATGACACAGTGTACCCCCAGCATAGCAATAAAAAAACACAACACATCACTTTTGTGAAGGGAAGAAATAAATCATTAAATGTGAGAAAAAACCCTAGAACTTGTTTAAATAACTCTTATCTTGTGTTTCTGCATAATTAAGTTGCCCTTTCACAATTTACTACTCTTTGTTCAATTCACTATATAAATGAGTGACTTTGCTTCTTTGGGACCTCATTTCCTTATAAGGGTCTTTGTGCCATGTAAAACTTGTATTAGGAAAGTATGGGTGCATTTCTTCTGTTAATCACTCATGTCAACTTAATTCTTGGGTCTAGCAAGGAGCCTAAGAGGACTGGTAAAGGTGGAGTTTCTTACAAGAGAAAGGATTGATGCTTAGGTGCTACCTGAATCTGAACCTGACCTGTAGCTCTGCTGTTAGCCCTAGCTGCTGATGCTAGTTGCCCTTGAACTGGCTAAGCTCTGGGACACTAGAAAACCTGTCTATTTTTGTTTTACTGATGCAACAGTTAAGATTCCCATGATTTCCTCATCTTCATGTGGCTTCCTTGTGTTTTTAAGCTGTTAAACCCACTTACAATTTCACAGAGCAACTGGATACAGATTGTGGGGAAGATAGTAATTCTTTATACTCACATAAGCCTTGTAGCCCTGATTTCTAGACAGAATTCAGGACTGTAACTTAAGCGATCTCTTGAAAAATATTTGGGGCTTTTTTCCCAGGGATGCTGGTCTGGGCTTTCATCTTATTTACTCCTTCACTGAAGAAATGGTAGACACTCAGGGAAAAGTGTTTTTGAACTTGGTGTTTTTTTACTGATGAATTAAGAATGGGATCTTTCCTGAATGCTTCATCAGAGCTCAAATTAATAACTTGTGACATACCCTTACAGAATTTGTGGAAAAAACTTTCTTAAAAGGATTTAGAGAGTACAAAGAAACTAGATCATCCTTCAACCTGGTTTTAAAATATAGAACTTGTCATTGCTATTTCAAGATCAGTATAAAAATAGTCAATATTGAGCAGAGAACATTTTATTAACTATAACACCGGTATATTTTTTTAGTGCTGGTCTGTTGCTCAATAGTTAATAAGTATTAGCAATGAAGTGCTTCTGCTATCTTGAATGATAAGTTATATTATTTCCTTTATTTATCACTTATGACTACATGTGCCAAGTGTCACCTCTGTTAAAATATATTTTCCTGGAATTCTTTGAATCATTAATGAACATGATAGTATCACCATATCACAACAGAAAAAAACATACATGCAAACGTTTGCCTACTTCTTTCTTCTCTGATTCAGCTAGGTAAATGAACTTCAGAGTAGTAGTCTTGCTGATGGATCACCTCTCAGGCTACCTAAGAAAGCAGCCTAGTTTTGCTGTTTTACAATATTATTTTACCTGCAAGTGTGTGTAGATGTAAGCACCCAAACCACATAATACCAACTCTTCTTCCAGCAATGTACGCTGATCATTTTTACCAAAAAGAAAGAATAAAGATGAATTCATTCATTCAACCAGTGTTCCATAGAAAATGGGCTGTCTACAAATGTTAACATTTTTTCTGAAGGAAACATAATGCTCTGTTCAAACAAGGTTAGGAGGAGTAACACATTGGAGTTTCCTCCTGAAGATTCACTATGGTGTGTCTGTCCCCAAAGTCCTACTGTGAAGCAACCTGTGTGGCAACTTTCTTTAACCCAGCTTCTTCCCAAATTATCAAATCACACAGCCTGTTTTTCTCCCTCTCATATGAAAAGTTCTTGTTAGCATCACCTAGAATGATGGAGACTACTTTCACTCAATTTTTGTAATTCTTACCACATCTGCCATTTATCCTTGTACCCACCGACACTGTGGTGACCATGCCACCATCAGGGACATGGAGAACCTCCAGCTCTTTTGTTGTTTCCTCTCTTTGGAGCTATCACTTCCACTTAGGCCACTTTGGGGACTATTTTTGTGTTCTGTCTAGTGGCCCAATGCATTGGGAATGGTAGGGATCTCATTTTCCACTTTTCATTCTAATAGCTTTAAAAAATTGTTAGCATATAACAGTTGTACAGGGGGATACATTGTGATATTTACATATGGATTTACAATATATTTTAGATTCATGTCCTCAATCTTTCTCCCCCATCACCTCTCCCTAGAACAATTTCTACAGGTTTGTTTGTTCTATTTTCACACACGAATACAAAATATATCCACCATATTCACCTTCCTTCACCTTTTCCTTATGCCCTGTTCCCCTCCTACTGGTACCCATCCCTGAACAGGACCTGGTTTACCTTCATATCCATTTTTAAGTGTATATTGATTGTTTATGGGGGTTTTGCCTTAGTATTTCACACATGTATATATTGTGGTCTAAACAGATTAATGTTCTCCATTACTTACTGTTTCTATATTGTCCTGCTCCCCTATTATTTTGTTTACAGTGTGTTGCATTATATTATCTCCATACACAGATGCACCATTTCAATTGTTTTCACTCTCTAACAGTCTCTTTCCCTCTGCCACCTCCTCGTAGTCCACTCAGATAGACCCACTAATACAAACATGTTCGCTCTCTCTAAATGTAACTATACATATATGTATTTAGGATCATATATCTATTTCTGTATACATTTATTTTACAGGTTTAGCTTCCACCTGAGGGAAAACATGCAACTTTTGACCTTTTAAACTTGGCTTACTTTGCTTAACATGATGTTCTCCAATTTCATCCATTTATCTGCAAACATAATTTCACTCTTATTTATGGCTGAATAAAACTCCATTGTGTATATATATACCACATTTTCTCAATTCATTCATCAGTCATGGGGCATCTGGGTTAGTTCCAAAGTTTGGCTGCTGTAAACAGTGCTACAATAAATATGGGTGTGCAAGTACCTCTATTGTATCCTAGTGCACATTCCTTCAGGTTTGTTCAGAAGTAGTATCATATGGTAGTCCTATTTTTAGATTTTTGAGGAGCTTCCATGCTTCTTTCCATAACAGTTGTACTAATTTACATTTCTACCAACAGTATATAAGGGTTCCTTTTTTCCCCCTGTATCCTTGCCAGCATTTATTGCTGTGTGTGTTATTGATGATAGCCATTCTCACAGGAGTGAAGTGAAATCTTAATGTGGTTTTGATTTGTTTTTCCTTTATGGCCAAGGATATTGAGCATTTTTTCATGTATTTGTTGGCCATTTGTATTTCTTTTTTCAAGAATTATCTGTTCAGTTCATTTGCCCATTTATTCAGTGGACTGTTGATTCCTTGTAGGATTACTTTTCTGAGATTCTTGTATATTCTGGTTATTAATCCATTATTAAATGTATAGCTGGAAAAGATTCTCTCCCACTCTGTGAGCTGTCTCTTTAGTCTAGTGACTGTTTCCTTTGTTATGCAGAAGATTTTCAGGTTGATATAGTCCCATTTTTCAATCCTTTCTTTTATTTGCTGATGAGCTATTAGAGTTCTATTCATAGAATTATTACCTATATCTGTATGTTCCAGTGTATTCCCTTTTATTCTGTAGTAGTTTCACAGTTTCAGATTTTACATTAAGATCTTTGATCCACTTTGAATTGATGAATTGATATTAGTACAAGGTGAGAGACTGGGATCTAGTTTCAATCCTCTACAGGTGAACACCCAGTTTTCCCAGCACCATTCATTGAAGATTTAGATTGCTATGTTCACAATATTGATTCTGCTGCTCCACAAGTGTGGGATGTTCTTCCATCTTCTGATGTCTTCACTGATTTCTTTCTTCACTGATTTATAGTTTTTGTTGTATAGATCTTTCACTTCCTTCATTAAATTTATTCCTAAGTATTTTAATTTTTTGATGCCATTGTGAATTATATTGTTTTCCTGATTTCTTTCTCATGCTGTTCATTGTGTATAGAAATGTTACTGATTTTTGTATATTGAATTTGTATCCTACTACTTTTCTGAAAGTATTTATGAGAACTAAAAGTTTTTTCGGTAAAGTTTTTAGGGTCTTTCAGGTAGAAAGTCATATCTGCAAATAGGGGCAATTTGATTTCTTTCTTCCCTATTTGAATACCTTTTATTTCTTTTAACTGTCATTTTGCTCTGGCTAGGAATTCCAGGACTATATTGAGTAACAGTGAGGAGAGTGGACCCCCTTGTCTTGTTCCTAATTTTAGTGGAAATGGTTTCATTTTTCTCCATATAGCATGATGTTTGCTCTAGGTTTGTCAAATATAGCCTTTATAACATTGTGGTAAGTTCCTTCTATTTCTAGTTTCTTCAGAACTTTTATCATGGAAGGATGTTGAATTTTGTTGAAGATTTTTTCTGCATCTATTGAGATGATGATGTGGTTTTTGCTCTTGATTCTGTTTATGTATTATTATATTTATTGATTTGCATATGTTATACCATCCTTGCATCCCTGGAATGAAACCTACTTGATCATGGGGTATGATCTTTTTAATATGTTGTTGGATTCTGTTAGCAAGTATTTTACTGAGGATTTTTGCATCTATGTTCATCATGGATATTGGCCTATAAATTTCTTTTTTTTTTTTTTTGATGTGTCTTTACTTGGTTTTGGTATTAGAGTAATACTGACTTCACAAAATGAGTTTGGTAGTATTCCCTCCTTTTGTATTTTATGGAATAGTTTGAGGAGCATTGGTGTTAGTTCTCATTTAAGGGGCTGGTAGAATTTAGTAGAGAGTACATCCAGACTGGGCTTTTCTTTTTTTGGGAGGTTCTTTATAACTGTCCCAATTTCATTACTTGTTTGTGTTTAAATTGTTTATGCCCATTTGGTTCACTTTTGGTGAGTCATATGTGTCAAGAAATTTATCTACTTCTTGATTTTCCAGTTTGCTGGAGTATAGGTTTTTAAGATATTCCCATATGATCTTTGGAATTTCATTGAGGTCTGTTATAATAACCCCCTTTTCATCTCTGATTTTGCTAACTTGGGTATTCTTGATTATAAAGAATTAACTAAATTCTTCAGTTAATTTGGCTAAAGGTTTGTCAATCTTGTTTATTCTTTCAAACAACCAACTTTTTGTTTCATTGATTCATTATATCATTATTTTGGTCTCCAATTTATTGATTTATGCCCTAATTTTTATAATTTCTCTCCATCTAGTACTTTTGGGATTGGCTTATTCCTGTTTTTCTAAAAGTTTGAGGTTCGTCATATGACTATGTATTTGAGAGCTCTCTAATTTTCTGATGTGAAAGCTTATGGCTGTAAACTTCCCTGTTAAGACTGCCTTTGCTGCATCTCGTAGGTTCTAGTAAGTTGTGTTCTCAGTTTCATTTGAATTTAGGAATTTCTTTTTTTTTTTTTAATATTCACCTTTTTTTTTCTTTTATTATTTATATATGCATACAAGGCTTGGGTCATTTCTCCCCCCTGCCCCTACCCCCTCCCTTTCTACCCACTCCACCCCACCCCTCTCCCCCCTACCCCCTCAATACCCAGCAGAAACTATTTTGCCCCTATTTCTAATTTTGTTGTAGAGAGAGTATAAGCCATAATAGGAAGGAACAAGGGTTTTTGCTGGTTGAGATAAGGGTAGCTATACAGGGAGTTGACTCACATTAATTTCCTGTGCATGTGTGTTACCTTCTAGGTTAATTCTTTTTGATCTCACCTTTTCTCTAGTTCCTGGTCCCCTTCTCCTATTGGCCTCAGTTGCTTTTAAGGTATCTGCTTTAGCTTCTCTGCGTAAAGGGCAACAAATGCTGTCTAGTTTTTTAGGTGTCTTACCTATCCTCACCCCTCCCTTGTGTGCTCTCGCTTTTATCATGTGCTCAAAGTCCAATTCCATTGTTGTGTTTGCCCTTGATCTAATGTCCACATATGAGGGAGAACATACGATTTTTGGTCTTTTGGGCCAGGCTAACCTCACTTAGAATGATGTTCTCCAATTCCATTCATTTACCAGCAAATGATAACATTTCGTTCTTTTTCATGGCTGCATAAAATTCCACTGTGTATAGATACCACATTTTCTTTAGACTTCTTTTTTTTTTTTTGTTCTCTTTATTTATTTTTTTTCCTTTTTCTTTTATTATTCATATGTGCATACAAGGATGGGTTCATTTCCCCCCCCGCCCCCACCCCCTCACTTACCACCCACTCACCCCCTCCCTCTACCCCCCCCACTCAACATTTTCTTAATCCATTCGTGGGTGGTGGGGCATCTTGGCTGTTTCCATAACTTGGCTATTGTGAATAGGCTGCAATAAACATGGGTGTGCAGGTGCCTCTGGAGTAACCTGTGTCACAGTCTGTTGGATATATCCCCAAGAGTGGTATTGCTGGATCAAATGGTAGATCAATGTCTAGCTTTTTAAGTAGCCTCCAAAATTTTTTCCAGAGTAGTTGTACTAGTTTACATTCCCACCAACAGTGTAAGAGGGCTCCTTTTTCCTCACATCCTCGTCAACACCTGTTGTTGGTGGTGTTGCTAATGATGGCTATTCTAACATGGGTGAGGTGGAATCTTAGTGTGGTTTTAATTTGCATTTCCTTTATTGCTAGAGATGGTGAGCATTTTTTCATGTGTTTTTTGGCCATTTGAATTTCTTCTTTTGAGAAAGTTCTGTTTAGTTCACTTGCCCACTTCTTTATTGGTTCATTAGTTTTGGGAGAATTTAGTTTTTTAAGTTCCCTGTATATTCTGGTTATCAGTCCTTTGTCTGATGTATAGCTAGCAAATATTTTCACCCACTCTGTGGGTGTTCTCTTCAGTTTAGAGACCATTTCTTTTGATGAGCAGAAGCTTTTTAGCTTTATGAGGTCCCATTTATCTATGCTATCTCTTAGTTGCTGTGCTGCTGGGGTTTCGTTGAGAAAGTTCTTACCTATACTTACTAACTCCAGAGTATTTCCTACTCTTTCCTGTATCAACTTTAGAGTTTGTGGTCTGATATTAAGACCCTTGATCCATTTTGAGTTAATCTTGGTATAGGGTGATATACATGGATCTAGTTTCAGTTTTTTGCAGACTGCTAACCAGTTTTCCCAGCAGTTTTTGTTGAAGAGACTGCTATTTCTCCATCATATATTTTTAGCTCCTTTGTCAAAGACAAGTTGGTTATAGTTGTGTGGCTTCATATCTGGGTCCTCTATTCTGTTCCACTGGTCTTCATGTCTGTTTTTGTGCCAGTACCGTGCTGTTTTTATTGTTATTGCTTTGTAATATACTTTGAAGTCAGGTATTGTGATACCTCCTGCATTGTTCTTTTGACTGAGTATTGCCTTGGCTATTCGTGGATTCCTGTGTTTTCATATAAATTTAACAGTAGATTTTTCAATCTCTTTAATGAATGTCATTGGAATTTTGATGGGAATTGCATTAAACATGTACATTACTTCTGGGAGTATCGACATTTTTACTATGTTGATTCTACCAATCCATGAGCATGGGAGATCTCTCCACTTTCTATAGTCTTCCTCAATCTCTTTCTTCAGAAGTTTGTAGCTTTCCTTGTAGAGGTTGTTTAAATCCTTTGTTAGGTTTACACCTAGGTATTTGATTTTTTTGAGGCTAGTGTAAATGGAATTGTTTTCATTTATTCTTTCTCAGTTTGTTCATTATTAGTGTATAGTAATGCTAATGATTTTTCTATGTTGATTTTATATCCTGCTACCTTGCTATAGCTATTGATGATGTCTAGAAGCTTCTGAGTAGAGTTTTTTGGGTCTTTAAGGTATAGGATCATGTCATCTGCAAATAGGGATATTTTGTCAGTTTCTTTACCTATTTGTATTCCTTTTATTCCTTCTTCTTGCCTAATTGCTCTGGCTAGGAATTCCAGTACTGTGTTGAATAGGAGTGGAGATAGTGTGCGTCCTTGTCTAGTTCTGATTTTAGAGGGAATGGTTTCAGTTTTTCTCCATTAAGTATAATGCTGGCTGTAGGTTTGTCATATATAGCTTTTATAATGTTGAGGAACTTTCCTTCTATTCCTAGTTTTCTTAGAGCTTTTATCATGAAATGGTGTTGGATCTTATCAAAGGCTTTTTCTGCATCTATTGAGATGATCATGCGGTTTTTGTCTTTGCTTCTGTTAATGTGGTTTATTACGTTTATTGATTTTCGTATGTTGAACCACCCCTGAATCCCTGGGATGAAGCCTACTTGGTCGAGGTGAATAACCTTTTTGATGTGTTGTTGAATTCGATTTGCTATTATTTTATTGAGGTTTTTTCCATCAATGTTCATTAAGAAGTTTGGTCTATAGGTCTCCTTTTTGGAGGTGTCTTTGCCTGGTTTTGGGATAAGTGTAATACTGGCTTCATAAAATGTGTTCGGCAGTTTTCCTTCCCTTTCTATTTCGTGGAACAGTTTAAGGAGGGTTGGTATCAGTTCTTCTTTAAAGGTCTGATAGAATTCAGCAGAGAATCCATCAGGTCCTGGACTCTTTTTGGGGAGACTTGATTGCTGCTTCTATTTTATTTTGTGTTTTGGATCTATTCAGGTGATTAATTTCTTCTTGGTTCAGTTTTGGATGATCATATGTATCTAGAAATCTATCCATTTCTTTAAGATTTTCAACTTTATTTGAATATAGGTTCTCAAAGTAGTCTCTGGCGATTTCCTGGACTTCCATGGTGTTTGTTGTTATCTCCCCTTTTGCATTCCTGATTCTATTAATTTGGGTTTTTTCTCTCCTCATTTTTGTCAGGTTTGCCAGGGGTCTATCGATCTTGTTTATTTTTTCAAAGAACCAACTTTTTGTTTCATTAATTCTTTGTATGGTTTTTTTTGGTTTCTATTTCATTGATTTCAGCTCTTATTTTTATTATTTCTCTCCTATTTGTTTTGGGATTTGCTTGTTCTTGTTTTTCTAGGAGTTTGAGATGTATCATTAGGTCATTGATTTGGGATCTTTCAGTCTTTTTAATATATGCACTCATGGCTATAAACTTTACTCTCTGGGCTGCCTTTGCTGTGTCCCATAGGTTCTGGTAGGTTGTGTTTTCATTTTCATTGTGTTCCAAGAACTTTTTAATTTTCTCTTGTATTTCATCAATGACCCTTTGTTCTTTAAGTAATGAATTATTTAGTTTCCAGCTCTTTGTAAGTTTTTTGTCTGTACTTTTGTTGTTGAGTTCTAGTTTTATTGCATTGTGATCAGATAGTATGCATGGTATAATTTCTATTTTCTTATATTTGCTAAGGCTTGCTTTGTGCCCTAGGATATGATCTGTTTTGGAGAAGGTTCCATGGGCTGCTAAGAAGAATGTATATTGTGTAGAAGTTGGATGAAATGTTCTGTAGACATCAAATAGGTCCATTTGATCTATGATATATTTTAGATCTAGGATTTCTTTATTGATTTTTTGTTTGGATGACCTATCTATTGATTATAATGGGTGTTACAGTCTCCCACTACCACTGTGTTGGAGTTAATATATGCTTTTAAGTCCTTCAGGTTATGTTTGATGAAACTGGATGCGTTGACATTGGGTGCATATAGGTTGATAATTGTTATCTCCTTTTGGTCTATTTCCCCTTTTATTAGTATGGAATGTCCTTCTTTATCTCATTGGATCAATGTAGGTTTGAAGTCTACTTTGTCAGAGATAAGTATTGCTACTCCTGCCTGTTTTGGTGGGCCATTGGTTTGGTAAATCTTCTTCCGGCCTTTCAACCTAAGCCTATGCTTTTTTCTGTCGATGAGATGGGTCTCCTGTAAGCAACAAATTGTTGGATCTTCCTTTTCAATCCATTTTGTCAAGTGGTGCCTTTTGATGGGGGAATTAAGTCCATTAACATTAAGTGTTAATACTGATAGGTATGTGGTGATTCCTGTCATTTAGTTGTCTTAGTTGTTTGAAGTTTTGATTGTGTGTGCCTAAGTTGAGGTTACTCTCTACTTTCTAGCTTTTTCTTTTCCTGTGGTTTGGTGCTGCCTGTCTTTTCATGGTTATGTTGGGTTTCACTTTCTGTGTGCAGAATCCCTTGCAGAATCTTTTGTAGTGGTGGCTTTGTGGTCACATATTGTTTTAGTTTCGGCTTATCATCAAAGACTTTTATTGCTCCATCTATTTTGAATGATAGCTTTGTTAGGTAGAGTATCCTGGGGTTGAAGTTATTTTCATTGAGTGCCAGAAGATCTCACCCCATGCTCTTCTTGCTTTTAATGTTTCTGTTGAGAAGTCTGCTGTGATTTTGATGGTTTTACCTTTGTATGTTACTTGTTTTTTCTCTCTTACAGCCTTCAATATTCTTTCCTTAGTTTCTGTTAGTTTGTGTTAATGATGATATGCTGTGGGGTATTTTTATTTTGATCTGGTCTGTTTAGTGTTCTGGAGGCCTCTTTTATCTGTATGGGAATAGATTTCTCTAGATTTGGGAAATTTCCTGCTATTATTTTGTTGAATATATTATGCATTCCCTTTGCTTGCACCTCTTCTCCTTCTTTAATGCCCATGATCCTCAGGTTTGGTCTTTTGATGCAGTCGGTGAGTTCTTGCATTTTCTTTTCACAGGTCTTGAGTTGTTTAACTAATAGTTCTTAGGTTTTCCTTTAATTACCATTTCATCTTGAGTTCTGAGATTCTGTCTTCTGTTTGTTCTATTCTGCTGGATTGGCCTTTCATTTTGTTTTGCAATTCTGTTTCATTCTTTTTTCTGAAGTTTTCCATATTCTGAGTCCCTTCCTCTTTAATGTTGTCTATTTTTGTTCTGAGTTCATTTATCTCTTTATTAATTGTGTTCTTTGTTTCACTTTGGTGTTTATACAGTGCTTCTATGGTTTCTTTTAGTTCTTCTTGTGCTTTTTCAAATTCTCTATTTTTGTTGTTTTGGAATTTCTTGAGTGTCTCCTGTACATTGTGGTTGGCCATATCCAGTATCATCTCTATAAAATTCTCATTGATTTCCTGTAGTATTTCTTCTTTAGATTGTTCTTGTGGGCTTCATTGGGTTCTTTGGCATAATTTATCTTCATTTTGTTGGAGTCTATATCTGAGTATCTGTTTGCTTCAATCCCCTCTGATTCCTGTAGTAATTTTTTTGCTGTGAGGAAACTGGTTTCCCTGTCTTTTCTGTCTTCCCATCATTGCCCTTGGTTTTGTTATTGTCCCTGTACTGTGTGCAATTAAGTATTTTGTAGCTTGTAATAATAACAATGGTGATATTTAGAATGGAAGAGTGAGAGGAGATGGAAAGCAAAAAAGTTAAAGAAAATGGGAAAAAGAAATAAACAAGTAGAAAAAAAACCAAAACAAACAACAAAAAAAGTTTCAAAGATATAAACAGGTAGAGATAGTGTATTAATCAACAGTAAGCTGAGCAGGCATTAGAAAGTCAGAGAGAGGATTGAAAATAAAAAATAAAAAAAAAGAAAAGAGAATAAATGAAAAAAGAAAAAAAAATCTCCAATTTAAAATGCAATAAAGTTTCAGTCTTAATAATTTTGGTGTTCATCCCTCAGCCTTCAGTCTTGGAGATGGTGTCTCAGAAGTTGTTCTATCATTGTTTCATCAAAGGGAAACCAAAACTAATAAAACAAAACAAAACAGCACAAAACAACAACAAAAAACCCCACAAAGTGTCCCAAGTTCAAATGCAATACAGTTTCAGTACGTTTTTCAGCATGCAGGTGTAGTTCAGTTATTGTCTTATCAAAGGGAGAGATAGAGAAAAAAAAAAAGAGTCTGGAGACAGGTTTGTGAATGGCTATCTGCAGCTGTGGCTCACCTGCCCACTGCTGTCAGCCTGCTGTTGCTGGAGGCGTTATTTATGCAGATCTCAGGGGTGACCTTGACACTCACTTGACCCCGCAGGCTTTGTTTACTTAGAGTTCTACTGGGCACAATGCCACTGCTACAAGCTTTCCCCTTTCCAAGCACACTGGGGGAGGTGACACTGCACCAGCTTTCTCAGGCCTGCGTGTTTATTTACAGCTCACGTAGGAAGTGGGTCTTCCCCACCTTCTGTGGAGTTTTCTTCCCACCGCAACTTTTACAAGCTTTCCTGCTCCTGAATGCTGGGCATGTGCTGCCACTCCTGCCTTCTCCAGCCGGCTTGTGAGAGATTTCCCCTCCCTCCCTCTTTTGTGCTCAGGGTGCCCCACCCTCTTTGCTACGTGTCTTTTTTGTTGTTATTGCTTATTACTCAGTTTCTCTTTTTTTCCCTGGGTGGGGATCAGTCTGTCCAGGGGGCTATGCTGACCTGGCCCAGGATTGTCTGTGGGAGTACCACGTACCACTTAGCTCACTTTGTGGTCCGCGTCTTCCCAGGATGTCTGAGCGCTGGTGTCTGGCGGCAGCGCGGGCCTTCCTGGTTTCTCCATTTAACATGAAGTGGAGATGCTCTGCGCAGGCTGGAGGTGTGGAGGGGTCAAAGTTTTGCCTCTTCTGCGTGGTTTTTCCTGTAATGTGTATCTCCAGCATCTCTCCAAGATTTTACTTTAGGAGGCATGCTTTCTGTTTCCTCCCTCTAGCCTCCATCTTGGAATTCCTCCTGTAACAGTCTTTTTTGGAAGCAAATTTGTCAAAATATGTCAAAAAAATCTAAGAAAGTAACATACATTTTGTTTGACATAGTGATTGCACTTCTAAGAATTTAACCCAATGAAAATTATATGAAGTATTCATGTGTGAGGTTATTTATTGTTTATCATGCAGAAAATCTGGCACTATCCTAAATGCTCAGGAACATGGGGATTGGTAATATAAATTATTGTAGAGGCACAAAATGATTAGTATATAGCTATTGTGAATTGTATTAAAGAGCTTTATTCATTGACATGGAAAGATTTTTACAATATACTATTAAAAAGGAAGCAAGCTATACAGGCATATGCATAATATGATCCCATCATTGTATAAAAACATAAGCAATCATACATATCAGAAACAAAATAAAAGAGTTCATAAAACTTAACAGTAATTGTGAGATGGAAATATAGACCATATTTATTCTAATTAATTTTTATTCTCAAATTTTTAAAAAATTTCATTTTTGATTTATCATATACAAATACAAGGGGATTTCACTGTGATAGTTCCATACATGTGTACAGTGTACCTTGAACAAGTTCATCTTCTCCATTATATTTCCATTCCCCTTCTCCTCCCCTCCTCTTTCAAACAGTGTTGGAGGGTTTCATTATTTTGTTTTCATATGTGTATATGTAGTATACTTCCATCTTCTTCATCCCTCAATATCTTTTTCTTTACCCCTTCCCCACTGATACCCTCAGATAGTCCCCCACATTTATTCATTTCCTGTAATCATCATCATAATTTTAGTAGATTATTATTTTAGTAGCATAATAGTAAGTATTATGTGTCCCAGATTCTAGCACATGTCACAAACCCCTCCCTCCACCCAGCATTTCTTATCAATTTAAATTAACTGTACAAAGGGATTTCACTGTGGTGGTTCCATACATGCATATAATGATAAGTACTATTTTTGGAGTGCTTAGTAACAGCATCACTCTGGGAAATACTTTACGTAAATAATATCATGGAATCTTTAAGTCAATGCTGTGAAGTAGATATGCATATCTCCTCTAATAAGGGGGACTCTCAGACCTGGAGGACTTAAGTAGCTTTCCCAACTGGCACAGTTAGAAATGTGTGAGTGTGTGTGTATGTGTGTGTGTGTGTGTGTGTGTGTGTGTGTATTTTGGACTTGATTGTGCTTGATTTTAGAATTTATACTGCTTACATGCCATATGGATTCTCTTACTTTCTTCATGTGAATTTATTTATTCTTTCTCTGAAGTAATAGTGATTTTTTAAGTTGAAAATGAGAACACCAGGTATAAGAACATTAAGAACACTGAATTGCCATGCAGAAGATGTATCCATTTCTGCTTGTTTACTGTTATTTCTATGGACTCTCATTTGCCTGTCCTTTCTACTGACCCAGGGGGGTTTCATTGAATATTTGGGAGGGCAGAAAACATTACTGTAGCTGCTACAAAGAACAGTATTCTATTTACCTTAAAGTCTATCACCTAGCCATCCTGAAGCTGTTTTCTCTGAGATGAAAAATCATTGTCTATACTTTCAAGGCAAATTTTTTTGCTTCAAGCACAATCTGACTCTTAGAGCTTAGAAAAAGGGAGTGGGTTATTAACTGGTGTTCAAGAGACTTCCTCTCCCTTCTCCATTGTTTTCCTGCTGCTTACCACATTCCCTCAAAGGTGAATAGGAATAGTATTAGTCAGGAGGGGAATGCTAACTTAACTCAAATTAAAATCTTAAGTGCTTACTTACATAACAATGTGTCAAACACAAATAAATTATTGCCTAGACTTAAAACTCATGATATATTTTTCTTACATGCTACAGATGCTATAAAAATGATAGCTGTTAAACTCTGACATTTTCCATTTGCTGAAAAGATGAACTGTTCTCTCCTGCTAAACTGCTCTTTAGGATAATGAGGCCTGTCACCAAGGTCTGTGATCATCTTCCACTTTAGTTTGTATGATTACTGAGTTATGGTGCATACTCAACATGATCAATTACTTTTTTCTGACCTGTTTTGTCACATCTTTTGTTCCCAGCTCCTTGAAAACAGAATGTGGATAAATTCATCATCTAATGAATTTATAGTTCATCAGTTTTATTTATTGAATGCAATTAAAATGGTCTGTTGTAAAATGATACTAGATCACAGCTGATAAACTCATGTGAGGCTACGTGAAAAATATCAAAACAATAGTAAATAAAAGTAGCTATAAAGATCAGTATAAGTTTTGAATTGGGAATTTAATAATCAGTATTGACTAAATCATTTTGTACAAGGCAAAAAGTTGTACAGTAAAGGAGAATAAATAGTTAAATGTAGTAATTGGGAGTAAGGGGAAGAAGGGATTATTATATCATGGTAGCTTTGATTTCTTTTTATTTCCTATTCATTCATCCAATCATTTAATAAATATTTATTGAGCTCCTTTAGCTAGGAAAACATAGCTGAGTAGAGCAGACCCACTGTATTCTCATGGAACCCAGAGTTTCAAGATGGTTGCTAAACAGTTTGTGGTGTTATGTGAGTTGGAATCTTTCATAAATCATAAGGTTGTATAACTCCTACTCCTCATCTAAAGAGACACATTATATTATCATGGTAACTGTGAAAATGAAAGAGAGAGGATAGTGTAAAGAGTTGATTTTCTTTTCTATACAAAATTTAGTTGATTCACATTTGAAATCACTCCAATGTTACTGATTCAGACTAAATGGGGATTATAATTCTGATAATTGCTATCTTTATATAACTAAATTTTTTTGTAATCACTCTGCCTTTGAGCTACTCTAACCCTTTTATATTCTTCTTCTTCTTATTGCTATCATTATTATTATTAAGTCATGGTCTTGCGATGTAGCCCAGTCTGGTCTTGAACTTGTGATCCTCCTGTCTCAGCTTCCCCATCATTCTTAAGTTGGGATCAAATATTGACAATGGCAGAGCTATCTCTCTTTTCTGCTGATTTTTGCCTCAGATCATAAAAGAAAGCTTATGCTTGATTTTTCTTTGTTTAAGCAATGAATTTTTCCAATTCATTGTATTTAACACAAAAATAACATCAAATAAAAGAATAATTTCCAAAGGTAATACTTTTTAAAAGAATTAAGAACAATTTTTTTGCCGTTCCCACTCATAAGAATGTTTTATCAACTTCAAAATTCTGGTCTGGTATGAAGTTTACCCCAACAATTTGTTCTGGCTCTGCATCTAGTCAAAGTGATCCAGGCTGTTGATGTTCTAACAATTTTTAAAATTAATTTCTATATTAGGTATAATTAGTCTCTGATTTCGGAGACTTTGACTTGCAGAAAGAATCTGTCCTCTTAGGATTTCTGGTTGTGCTTGAGAATGGAACAGATTTAAGGTGATTAACATGAGACAAGACAAGCATACAGGTTTTTGCATGTATTTGGAGCTCTAATGGATAATGAAGACTCTAAAAGGAGCAAATCCCAAATGCTTATATAAGTAGTAGGTTCAATAGTGTGGCAAATATGGAGAAGTAGCTAAGGAAGAGTTATTTTAACAAGATCTGAACCTATTTTTCTCTGCCTCAGTTTTCCCCATCTGGGAACAAGAATGTTTCTTTTTGTTGGTACAGAGAAAAAAGGGGAAGTCAGAGGGTCCCTTTTATATCCGCTGGCTTTCAAGTACCTTTAGCTCAAAATAATCTCTATGGCCATAAGGCATATTTTTGGGGGATATATTCTGTAATACTTTATTCTCTTATTTTATATTGAGTCTTAGTCTCAGAAGATGTGTGTGTGTGTGTGTGTGTGTGTGTGTGTGTGTGTGTGTGTGTGTGTGTTTCAAGATTGCTGTAGAAGCTCTAGGAATCTTGTTCTTATATACCAGTATTTGAAAGAAAGTGCTCTTTTCTTCTATTTTTTCCCCAAAGCTCTTTTGTGGACTTGCATTGGAACTCATTGGCCTGCACCTAAACCCCTCACTGGCGAAGGGGATAGAATTATTATGAATGGCTTATTGACCAGTCATGGTTTATCCACAGGGCTGTGAAATCCTTTGTTTATCATACAGCCAATGGCTTCTTCTTGTAGAAACTATTGTGCAGAAGGATACAATTTAGTTGACACATAGAGAAAGAGAATGAATGACTATTGGATAGGCAAACTATGATTTTTCAAATAAAATTTTGGCAAGTTAATGTAATAAATTTTGTTAAAAGTAGTTTTTTCCTCCTATGCTTTTAAATTTTTTCTTAATTTACAGTATTCTGATTTTTCTTCACTTTATTAATTTGCTCAGAGAGCTCATTTTTTATAGATACAGTATGATATTTTTAAAACAAATGTAAGATACAAGATTTGTTTTATTGTAATGACATTTTATAAAGGCAGATGTATTTTTAGAATCACCACCTGAAGTTTCAGGATGTACAAATGAATCAGCTTGAGAGAATAATTTTTATAGGTTATTGAAGGAAAAGGAAGTTATTATCTACAAGTGTCTCCATTTCTCAAACTATGGTAGCTGTATTTAAATCCCTGTTTCTTTAGGTAGTTGTTCAAGATAGATAAGAAGGATCAGGAAAATAGAAAGTGTTATGGGCTGAAGTGTGTCCCCCTAAGATTCATATGTTGAAGTGCTATCTCCAAAGATCTTAGAATGTTACTGTACTTAAAATAGTGCTTTTAAAAGAGGTAATGAAGTTAAAATGAGGCTGTAAGGGTGAACTTGGATTCAATCTAAATGGCATTCTTGTAAGACGAGATTAGGATATACAGAGAGACACCAGGAATATGAGCTGAGAAAAGACCACATGAAGACACAGTGAGAAGGCAGCCATCTTCAAGTCCAAGGGGAAAGAATCTAAGGAACTAAACAAAATGTGAAGCAGGGCATTAGTTGCAATGACTAAAACTCATGATAGGTGAAGAACTTAGAAGCAGGA
Organism: Castor canadensis; assembly: GCF_047511655.1. Taxonomy (NCBI): domain Eukaryota; kingdom Metazoa; phylum Chordata; class Mammalia; order Rodentia; family Castoridae; genus Castor; species Castor canadensis. The sequence continues at coordinate 35,364,009 of NC_133394.1, read as the reverse complement.
CTAACTATGAGGAGTTCTTGCGATTCAGGTAAAACGTCCTGACTTTTTGAGCTATCAAGTTTTTTCTTGGTTAATTTGAATATTATCTGTATTAATAAGCAACATATATATTACACCATATGTTTTTTGCTTTGAAAAAATTATTTCTACTTTGAGAAATTTTGTGTCAATCTTTATTATAAACAGGACCTCAAAAGCTCAAGATTGACAATAATTTTCTTTGAGTAGCATTTAGTATACTATTGGTAGGAACAGACGTAGAAGGTATATCAGCCTAAATTATGGCACAGGAATTTTTGTGCTATAGAGAATAAGGATTGGAAAAAGTGTGGTATTTTGAAAATATAGCTTACTTTCTTATAAAATGAACGACCAATAGCTTCAGCAAATAAACTTCCAAAACTTATCTCTAGCAGCAGGGGTAGTACTCATGACTCAGCACTTCTAAGGGAGAATGAAAAATACCCAAACTTATTGTTGACAAGATTAAGAGGAGAAATTTCTTCAGTGAATTGGAAAACTTCTTATGATGTCTAAAAGGGAATTTTTAGAAATTTGACACATAATCGTAATTTTCCTTGGACACTTAAATGTCAATTGCTGACTTGTCTTACCTCGTATTTATCAAGACAGTCCTCACACTGCTGGTAACTGTTCCATATTCTGGGCATTCACTGCCCAGTCTCCTAGGTCATGACATAGTTCAAAGCGTTTCTAGGATCTTAACCATTTCTCACCACCACCATGACTGCCAGTCTAGGCTTGTTCAATGTGGTTTCACATCTGAAGTACTAGAATGCTGTCAGCCTGGTCTCTCTCTCTCTCAATCTCTCTCTCTCTCTCTCTTCTTTGTCTCATCTAGGGTCTATTCTTTTGCTATTGTGATCCTTTGAAGCATCAGTTCATGCAATTTCTCTGTTCCAAACTTTCCCATTGCTTCTCCGGGTTTCCTTGGAATAAAAGTCAAAGACCACGTTCCCCCCTGGTAATAGTATCTTACCTTAGCTACTCTCCCTTTTGTTCACGCCTTCAAAGTTGTACTGCCTCTGAGATGTTCTGACTCCTGGCTTTTGCACTTGGTACATCCTCTGCCTTGAACATTCTTTCACCAGATGTTTGTAAGACATGCTCCGTCACCATGTTTAGTGTTTACTCAGACGTTGTTTTCTTTTGGGGGGGGTCTTTCTGTACCAGTTTGAAACTTCAAACCACTGTACTTCTTGCTTGGTGTTTTTCTGTTGCGTTTTCCAGCATCTTACACGGCAGATATTTCACTTAGTTGATTATTGTCTGTCTTCCCTTCTAGAATATAAACTGTATGATGGTTTGAGGTTTGACACTTTTTACTCCAGAATGTAGAGCACCACCTTGCACTCAATAGGTAAATAATAAATATTTGAGTATGTCAATGCACGAAAAAAATTGGATAGCATCTAAATGTAACTTGTACAACTTTTCCAGAGGTGTGAAATATGTTAGTGATGTATTAGCATTAGCTTTCTTTCTTTTACCATAAGAATTAAATTATACAAAAAAGTAAACAACTCTTCTTACATTAATTAGATAGCTATTATTTCTCCAAAACAGACTTTTGTTTCATTCCACTTCAGAGGTTTTGAATGCTTCTCTGTATTTTTTTTTTTTGTCTCAAAATAGATTATCTCTGTAGGTCATCTGTAGAAAAGTAGAATCTGTCACATTTATAAATGATCTTTTGAATGCCAACACTAATAGAGTGGAGAAAAGTTAGCTAATGTTAGAGTTTTGAGTGACTTCCAAGTTCTAAATGAATGGTTCAAACGGAAGGGTGTACCCCCTGGAGCTGCTTGGTAAATTCAGCTTTCTTGGCTCTGTTTTCAGTTGCTACAGCTTTCTTGGCTCTGTTTTCAGGCTTGTTCTGCTACAGTTGCTGAAGATCAACCCTGGGAATATGTGCTTGAACAAAGTCCCCAGGGATTCAGCTGCAGGAGCTTTGGGGACCTTGCTTTGAGGTGTGCTGCTTGGATCATTCAAATGATGATCAGTATCTTTCCTAGAAATCAAGCAAAGGCTTATCATAAGAAGAAAAATAAAGGTTTCATTCCTATGGAGACCAATTATTTGCTCCCAATTGTGTCTCTACTGCAAACTGTCCACCATCCCCAGGGTGCAATCTTGCCTAGATACTGTGGCTTACAAGGGGGAAATAAATAATTTCAAATAAGCTCTGTTTGGTCAATATTAACCTATCAATCTTTCTGAAAAAAATAGTTCTAAGGAAATGTCACATAACCAGAGGTACTTAGGATCACCTCTTGGTCCCATTTTCTGACTGGTCATCATGTACTCCACAAATGGCTACATTTTTTGTTTTAAGGTTTTTGTCTCCTTGCTCTTTTCTTTATCCTAAAAGAACCAGGTGATTAAAGGGGTCAGAATATGGCACTCTGTTACTATGGAGACCAGAAGCTACTTGACTCCTGTGCTGTTTTTTTTCCCTCCTCTAACCAGCTGTCATTCTATCAGTAGAGGATTTTTATCAAGTGGAAATACGAACCTTTAAAATCTCTCCCTTTAGTTCCAGTTTGTGTGAGAGAGAAAAGCCACTAAACTGTTTTCATTATTCTGAGTCATAGTGCCAAGAAAGTGCTGGGATTTGGCTGAGAAAATTTCCTGTCACCATGATGTTTGCTTTCTGGACTTGTAGTCATTTTGTTTTAAGCTTTTGTTAGCATCTTATAATCATGGGAAGGAAGACATGGAGTGCTTTCAATACACTTACCTCCTGCTGTGAGAAAAGGAAATCAATATGTATTTGATACAATTCTACTGACCTCTATGAATACATAACTATGTTCAAGCTCTCTGTGTTTTACACATATATCATTTAACTCCACATCAAAATATGAGGTAGACTCTGTAATATACATACCAGGAAACTGAAAGACATGTATATAAGTGACTGCCCAGTGATGAAACCAAGAGTAGAACTAGGCGATCTAGCCCAACACCCATACTTGGAATATGATCACTGTTCCACAGAAACTACTGCTGCATCAACCGTGTGCATTGTGACGGCATTGCTCTATAACCACATTTAAGGTCACTTTCTTGTCAAATATGAGTGTGCAAGTTCCAAGGTAGAACTAATAGTTATTTCAGTAGGTTGTAACATATCCTTGAGTTGGGGTGTCTCCTACATCCTGATGCCTGCTATATCTCCCTCTGATTTCAGCAGTGCCTGTGGTGGATGGTTTCCTTAAAGTTCAGTCTCAATAACTAATCTCTCATTGGAGCACAGTTAGGGCCTTTCTGTGATTTGCATGAGGGTCTACTAAGATGGTGTTGCAAATCCAAGGGAAGCCTTGAAGAAACTCTAGTTTCACTCGAGTTACTTACTTTCATCACTGACTTTAGAAGTTGCTTACCTAAACAATAAAGTATTGTATCACTAGCATTGTTGTAGATAACAGCTGTGATGCATATTCACAACGGTAATGGTTGAGTAGTTCATTGTTTTTCAGAAATTTGTAGGTACTCTCTTCTAACCTGAATGGTTGAAGTCACGGATTCCTTTCCTTGGACCTATCCAAGTGTCTGATGGGTAACTTCTTGATGTCAGAGGGCCAAAACACCCACGGATCATCCTAACACTGCCATTTTCTACACACTTATTCTATGAAGGGCCGAGAAGTTTGATTATGCACCTGCAGGCCCTGATGACTTCACTTTTCCTTACTTCACAAGTCTTAGACTACCCTTCTTTCTGGTGGATTCTAAACTAAAACCCAGAGTAATTTATGAAAATTGAAAATTGTGATGATTTTATGGGACAGAGTCTAACTACCTAGCTTGCGGCTCAGTCCATGTGGTCAAGACACTTTGTGTATTTGTATGTACTCTGGTTCTGTAATATGTAATACTGTTCCTCAATCAAATGTTCTGAGTTTCAGTCACCCAAGTAGAAAAATTGGAAAAAGAATCCTCATAAGATTGTTGTGAGTTTGCTCAGACACCCTGACACACCAGTCTTGGTGGGACTATGCTTCTTGCCACCTTTGGACTTTTTTTGTGACCAGATGTTGGGCAATGTTAAATTGAGAAGGGGATGAGTGTGAGGTAGTCATGAAGATATGTTTAAGGCAAATGAGAACTCAAAGCATTTCTTTCTCTTTTGAGAGAATACATTGAACTTCGTTCATACAAATGTGGTCCAGGTTAGCAGGCAATGTTTTCTCAATACTCTTTTAAGAAAATTTATATTTAAAAATCTGTTGTTCTTTATTTCATTAAAAGAAAGACCTATGAGTCTATTTTAACATGTGGAAAAATATGGGTCCACCATAACAGCCAAAGCTTCTGCTTAAATTATAATTCCATTTATTAAAATGCATATATTTTTTATTTTTTGTTAATTGTTTATACATTTATTCATATGTGAATACATTGTTTGGGCCATCTCTCCCCCCTACCCCTGTTCCCTCTTCTCCTCTCTCATCATCCCCCTCACTTCCAGGCAGAAACTGTTCTGCCCACTTCTCCAATTTTGTTGAAGAGAAAGCATAAGAGATAATTAGAAAGACATAGCATTTTTGCTAGCTTGACATAAATATAGTTATACAGAGAGATTCTTAGCATTGCTTCCATACACATGTGTATTACAACCCGAATTGGTTCATCTCTATCAGGCCTCTTCACTACTTCCTGGCACCTTCCCATAGTGGCCTCTGCTAGTTTAAGATTACTTTATTTGCTATTCTACTATGGGCACATCAAACAGTTTCTTGCAGATGGATAACCACTTTTTCCAGCAACATTTGTTGAAGAGGCTGTCTTTTCTCCATCGTATATTTTTAGCACCTTTGTAAAAAATAAGGTGGGTATAGTTGTGTGGATTCATATCTGGGTCCTCTATTCTGTTCCATTGTTCTTCATGTCTGTTTTCGTGCCAGTACCATGCTGTTTTTATTGCTATTGCTTTGTAATATAGTTTGAAGTCAGGTATTGTGATACCTCCAGCATTGCTCTTTTTGCTGATTATTGCCTTGGCTATTCGCGGTCTCTTGTGTTTCCAAATGAACTTTAGGGTAGATTTTTCAATCTCTGTAATGAATGTCATTGGGATTTTGATGGGAATTGCATTAAACATGTAGATTACTTTTGGTAGTACAGCCATTTTTACTATGTTGATTCTACCAATCCATGAGCATGGGAGATATTTCCATCTTCTGTAGTTTTCCTCAATCTCTTTCTTCAGGAGTTTGTAATTATCCTTGTAGAGGTCATTCACATCCTTTGCTAAATTTACTCCTAGTTATTTGATTTTTTTGAGGCTATTGTGAATGGAATTGTTTCCATATATTCCTTCTCAGTTTGTTCATTGTTGGTGTATAGAAAAGCTAATGATTTTTGTAAGTTGATTTTGTATCCTGCCACCTTGCTTTAGCTGTTTATGGTGTCTAGCAGTTTTTGGGTAGAGTTTTTTGGATCTTTAAGGTACAGGATCATATTGTCTGCAAATAATTATATTTTGACAGTTTCTTTACTTATTTTTATTACTTATGTTTCTTCTTCTCACCTAATTGCTCTGGCTAGAGATTCCAGGACTATGTTGAATAGGAGTGGGGATAGTGGCACCCTTGTCTCATTCCTCATTTTAGGAGAAATGGTTTCAGGTTTTCACTGTTAAGTATGATGTTGGCTGTAGGTTTGTCATATATAGCCTTTACAATGTTGAGGTACATTCTTTCTATTCCTAGTTTTCTTAGAGATTTTATCATGAAATGGTGTTGGATCTTGTTGAAGGCTTTTTTTGCATCTATCGAGATGATCAAGTGGTTTTTGTCTTTGCTTCTTTTGATGTGCTGTATTACATTTATAGATTTGCATACGTTGAACCATCCCTGCATCCCTGGGCTGAAGCCGACATCAAACACTTTCAAGTTTTAGTTTTCCTTCCTTTTCCCTATTCCTCCTGTACCTGTTCTCCCCTGAGTGTGTGACCCATGTCTAGTAATATTACTGCATAAACTGCATCTATCTCAATCAATTTTATATCTCTTTCTGTTAGAGATGATATAGTTAATAGAAACAACAGAAAGCTGGTGAGTGTGGAATGGATTTAGAGTTGCCTTGGAAATAGTCTATACAACCAGTCAGTGAAGAAGTTTTCAAATTGACCCCTAAGGCCATCAGACTGTTATAAGTGAACCATATGACCATAGCTGGTATGGTGTGTTCACTGTACAACCCCAAATCTTGGTAAGAGCAAAATAAAACTTATTTTGAGTACTCAACTATGCTTCCTTGAAGACAATAGAAGTCATCTAAGCATCAGTTCCTTCTACTTTTGCAAATCTCAAGACATACAGTGGGGATGACAATAATGCTTACATGTGTATAGTTCTTCCTGCATTTTCATTAACCCATTTGATCATGTAAGACACACAGACTTGGCCAGACACTCTTCCAGTTTCACAGAGGAGAATACTGAGACACTAAGGGACTTGTTCAAGATTGTAAAATAATTGCAAAGGGGTTGGATTCCCAAAGTATTATTTGTGAATCTTTCCCCTTTCTGCTAAGGAACATTTCAGAGATACCCTGGAGGAGCACATAGGAATTAGTCGTCAGTTTCTCTGGAACTTTAAACAATTCTTCATGGTGCTGTTGGGAACTCAGGTTCAACATCTGGGTCCACCTTTTCTTCATCCTGTCTTCATTTAAATCTCAAATTGCTGTTTTTTTCCTATAGGAAATTTCCTCCAAGATACCTTCCTCAATTCCCACGTTATTTAATTTCCTGAGCAACCCACATAGTAATTAACCAATAAATTGTTCAGGTATGAGAATCTTCACTAGATGATAAATTCTATGAAGGCAAAAGTTATAAACTTGTTATGTGAGCCCTTTTTTTGTCCCCAATTTCTGTCACTGTTGGACGCAAATTTTTGGATGTATCTTACCTTCTACAAGTAAGATGGTTATTGTTTGCTTGATTTTTGGCTTGTATAGAAATGTCGGATTAAAACATATAATATCTTATCCCTTTTATGAATCACGTAAAGTTTTAGAAGCAATCAAACAAATTACTAGCAGTATGAAACCTTCCTTTCACTTGCTGATTTGATGGTCTCATGTAATCAATTTAGAAGCAAGTTTGACTGCTAGAATCATGATATTTTGCTGACTTCAGCATGTCTTCCTATGTTATGAGCATCAGTTATGTGTTGTTGTAAGCCTATTTCATAGGAATTTAAACAAAAAAAAGCCAACAACCCTTTAAACGGTGAAGTTTCTATTCATAATGTAATTTATTTCCTCGTTCTTTCCCAGTTTATTTCTTTTCTATGCTAGTGTAGGCTAAGTGCTATGATAAATACATTCCCAAATGAATAATGTTTATGTTTGTACACAAACAAAGAATATTGCTGACTCAATTAAAAGCTCTTATAGGGTCAACAGGTCCTCAGGCTTGAGGCAATGGAGGCCCTGTCTTCTTCAAAGAAACCTTCCAAGTTCGCCCTGAGTATGACTCCATTCAGCAAGCCAGAGATAAAAAAGAGTGAGGGAGAACAGATTTGGTGGTTTTTTATGGGCCATTCCTGAATAGTGTGCATTAGTGTTCAAAGGAATCTCCTAACTGAGAGGGGCTGGAAAATCTAGTCTGTGAATCCAGGGAGAACAGCCTTCGACTCCTCCTCTATTGTATCACAACAAAAACTTACATTCTGTGATAAATACTCAGACTCAGAATGATATCTGGAGGAACCAAGAAGAGTAAAGAAGAGCAAATTTATAAATGTTTGCTTCAATTCCCAAGTAGAAATTTATCTTTGGGGGTATCAATCACTGCTGTTGTGACCTCTAAATTCCTTTCAGCTAAGTTTAAAGGGATTTCAAAATGTCCTTGGAGAACAAATTAACTGCCACAAAGGCTCTGCCTTAAGACAAACAAAAGAGAAGTGAGATACTGCTTGGCCAAGCAGGGTTTGTAATATTCTAGGTTTTCAGATTTGGGTACGGTGACCTATTTTATTCCAATCCCAATCCCACACAGTTAACAACAGCCCCTGTTGGGGAAGGTAGGTGCAGGGCAATTGGTTATAAAGAAGAAGGCCTGAGGATTTGTGATTGAAAGGATGTAGGATATGCTATTCACCTTTCTGTCATTGTGACAAGAGACCATCAACTTAACCAGGGAAAAGATATATTTTGGCTCAGTTTCAAAGGTTATGTGGCCCTGTGGCTTTGGGCCTAAGGTTAGGTAGTACAGAACGTGGGAATGCACAGTGGAAGAAGATTTTTCACTTTACGGCAGCTGGGAGCGAAGAGAGATAGGGGCCTGGGTTCCAATACACCAAGAGCCCATTTCCAAAGACCTAACTTCCTTCCACTAGATCTCATCTAAAGGCTCCCCCCCTTTCCAGCAGTACCTAAAGCTGGTGACAAAGCCTTTAGCACATGGACATTTGGGGGAACACTCCAGATTCAGACTATAGCAAAGGACCAGAGCTATTGTAGGACTGTGGGAAATCTCAGTGTCTGGTTCTGAGTGGGAGTTGTATGAATCATCCCTTAGGAAATGATTTGTCAGATTTCCATGAAGACACTGGTGTAGGTAGTCCCATTCCTTCCATGTACCTCTTTACTAGGTTGAATGTGTAGGGTGAGATTTTATTTTTACTATCAGAAAAATGAACTCCTTATAAAAGCAGCTCTAGATTTGCTCCCCCTTTCATGACCTTTTTCCCAGGAATGCCCTCTGTTACCTTCTGTAGTGTATGATGTATAAAATTTCCTTACATTAGGAAACCATTAAATGAAAGATAAATAGTAGATATTATCAGTGATTATTAACATAAACATGAAATATATATATTTGGAGAAATGTAACAAATTCTTAATTGTGTAGTAGGGGTGAGAAAGTCACATATTCCTTGCACATTTACAGCATTGCTATAAGGTAGATATTACAATCACATTTTTTGTAGAAAGGAAAATTGAGACCTTTAAGTTTTTAGCCATTGTTATAAATAGCTAGTGTTGTAGAAAGGCTTTGAAATCAGTTTTAATTCCAAGCCTTGTGGATTCAATCATTATGCCAGATTATCCTGGAATTTCTACCTTAAAATACTTTTCATTGCTCTTGAATGTATAAAACAGAAAGTGGGGTTGTTTGATTACAATGACCATCTCCAAGCAACTTTTTAGGTTCATACCTGTGAATTGTATTGAATTAAGGAGTTAGGAGAAATTCCTGCCTCTAGAAACTTATGCTTGGACATACCAACAAATCTTACTACCTCTGGTGTGTGCCACCTGTGTTTTATTTGTATGTTCAGAGATCATATTTCATTACTGAAACCTAGCTTATTTTTAAGATTTACTTTGAATGCCATCACTTCTAAAAATATTTTCTAGTTCCCCTCAAAAGAAAATTTCTTTTCCATACTCATAATAGTTTGCCAATATTTTATGTATGCAGAGGACTTTTTATACATGATTTTGTTCCTCTCATACAAGGGATTCTAGAAGACAGGTTTGTATATTTGACATATATATATATATATATCTATATATCTATATTTAACATTGACAATACATGCCCTGCCTATACCTTACACAAGTGTGTTATGAACATTTGCTGAATTAAATATCTTTCCTTAGATTGAATATGACCCCTTTTAAGCTTTGATTTTGAATGGAGAAAATTCTATTCTGAATTACATGTTTTGTTTCAACCTATCTTCAAAGACTTCTAGAAAGCAAACACTTGAAAATAAAAGTGATATATAGGGGATGTGAATGTAGCTCAGTGACAGAGCACTTGCGTAGCACATGCAAGGCTCTGGGTTCAATCCCACAGTACAAAAAGAAAGCAAACAAAGTGATAGGTAGGAAAAGAATTTGATTGATTAGGTTATTTAATCCTCTCGGACTTTTTTTTTTTCAAATTTGCTGTAAAACTTATATCATTCATTCTTTCTTGCTTTTATTAGTAGATTAGGTCTGGTATTTGTTAAAATCATAAGTTGTAGGGTTTATATTTTAATTTTACTCGTGTTGGTGATACAGGCCTGCAATGTAGGCACTGCATTCAGGGTTAGTAAGGGCAGTAGATTATCACATTTTAAGAACTTAATTGTCTTATGTGAAAAATAAACCCACTGATCCCAAGTTGATTGTGATAATTCATTAGATTTATATATTTGCCTTTTGAAAATAACTCTAAAAAAAAGATACTCCAGTTCCATTTCACAGACCTTGAGAAAGGAAGATTTTACATGTTGCAATCAGTGATGAAAATATTGATCTTCACAATAGTAGTGTGTTAAAAAAAAAACCTTCTGTCCTTTGCACTAGAATTGGAATTAATGTTTATTGGTTCATTCATCAAAGTTTTTTCTTTATGTTTTACCTGCCTTTTCACTTTAAGGGAGGTTTGATTTTTTTTTTAAATTGTTGCTGCGCTTCAGAATTGGCAAGAATCAGTTCAATGTGCCAAGAAAGCATTGATTCTATTACACAAATCTTATAGTTGATCATTTCCTTAAAGTTTTTCTTTTGAAAGGGGAACTGGATAGACATTCTATTAAAAAAATCACACTCCTGGTTGTGAGTCATTACAATGACTTATGCTGTTTATAAAGCTGCAATTGTGTGGCCATCTCAGGTTATCCTATCTTGTAAGTAGAATGATCGTAAATTTGGGCAGTTTAAAAAAATGCTAACATGTACTATTTTATGGTTAAAATTGAAAATAATGTGGTGATGTTTCCTAAGAGAAAGTGCTTGTAATCAACTTATAGGACTTGTGAGTCTGCCAAATTTCTATTGCTCTAAGGTGTCGCTTACATTTCAAATGGAAGTCTTCACTTGGTTGACCCATGAATCGATCATTCTCATTACAGGGCATGCTGACAGAATCATGGACATGAGCTATGATAACCCACTGTGTTGTATACTGCACTCTGACAAGCACCAGGGAGGAAAGAAGAATAAAATAGATCAAAATAACTCTGACAGAAGCCTCCAGCAGGGCAAGTGAAGAAGGCACAGTGTATCAATTTTCTGGGTAAGTATGTACAGCCTCAAGTGATTTATTGAAGGTTATATACCTGATATCTAAGTCCTTATGAGAGAGTGTACAAACAGGCCTTTTAACAGCTCAAAAAGAGGTAGAGAAAGGGTTTTATGCATCCTATGCAAGTGGAATATGAAATCATTTAGTTAGCATTTAATTCACATTTATATGGAAGCCTCCAAAGAGTATTCTATCTTACAATGACATGTGTCCTTGTTTACCTCCCAGAAGTTTGAAAAGGCAGATCATTTGTATTTTTGGAGAATGTATTGATTGATTTCATGTTGGTTTTACCTCCCTCTTTCTCCCTGCCACCTCTCTACCTTTGTGTGGCCCTTGTTTAGGGTAATAGGAAGACTGGGAAGCGAAAGCAAGTCTAGCAGTGAGCTTCCAGATTATTCCGAATCTGTGCTCAAAGAAAGAGGGGAGTTAGAATCTGCTTGATTTCCGTCTGGATTTGCTGAGCATCTGGAAATGCCTCCCAAGTAGTCTGAATTAGATTAGATAGGACTTTGAGGAGAGATAATGATAGAATTTTTCAGCTACACTGATTCTGATGAGAATCGGTAGGAGAAGCAACAGAGCCAGAAGTTGTTTCTCAAGGTATCAGCTCAAGATATCACATGTAAGCAGAATGACTGTATAGTTGACCAAGATGTGATCTGTTGTCCAACAGTGAGAAATCTGAGAGTAAAAGTAAGAACTAAACTACTAATGTATCAACCCTTCACAACTCTGAAAATGAACTAAAGGTTTGCAATAATCTGAGGTGTATTTTTTCCTCTGAAACATGGTAACAACTTGGTAAAATCAGTGGGGTTTTAATTTGCCCTATCTATGCATCTTTTTCTAGCTTGCCAGTTGTTGAGATTGTGTTTTACAGCTGTTCCAGAGAATTATCGCTATTTGGTCTGCGTGCTGACTTGCTTATAAGCTTCAGGTAGGTCCAGCATTAGCAACGGATAGGTGGGTAACACCAAGCCCAGCTTGGGGAGGGAGGAGTCAACAGTAGTACAGGAAGCCCTTCATCCTTCTCTTTCACATAATTTTTTTTATGTGAGAGGCTGCCATTGTAAAGGAACAGTGCTAGGGCAGAACTACTATTCTTAACACTCAAGGCTGTCCACCCTTGAGGGATGGTCTTCCTCGTCTCCAAATAAAGTAAGACACTGGGCTCACATCTCTTGTTACAGGAATCCGTCTCTAACTGAGCTGTCTAATATCTCTGTCTTACAGAGGTTAAAGAAATGGGCTTTTAAAATTTAAAACATTATTTAAAAACACCACAGCATTAAAAAAAAACTATACTCATAAACAGATTCAGGGACCAAAGAGAGAATTTTAAATAAGCAAACAAAATCTTATTAAGAGAAATAAGGATTGTGGCAATTACTGTAGATTGGTTTATGCAGTATTGTTTGTAAGAACACTTTGCCTTGCCTTCATCTGCTATGGAGTCAAGGGAACTCTGCCATCAAGGAAGCCTGGCATTTTGAATTTGATATGCAATACAATTGCAGATAATGAGATAGATAAGCACAGAAGTCTGCAGAGGGCTTCTGGGAAAGCCTTTGCTTGCCCAATTGAGAGAATGCTTCTGCCCTTCTTGCTCTTTGCTACCTATGACAAGTTGATGGAGGGCATCACCATCTAGCTGTCATGAGGGAAAGGCAATGGGCAGAAGAGATTTTGACTCTGCCAACTTGAACCATTGAACTAATGCCAGTAACCACTTCCAAACCTCTTGCTATTTGTGAAAAGTAAACAGGATAATTTGTTTAAGCCATTACATAATCAGATTTTCTGTTACAGGATAAGTAATTCCTAACTAATGCTAATAGGAAATTGGATATTTGAAGCAGAAAAAGTCAGTTATATAATTCAACTGGAAATAGTATGAAAAATATGATGTCTTAAATAAAGAACTCATTGGAGGGGTTAAGTAACTGAATGGATGCAATGGAAGACAAATAGAAAGCTGGATGATGAAGTCTGGAACCTTTCTCAAAATGCATTAAGAAATCACAAAATTAAGAGTTATGGAAATAGAAGTATATCTGAATAAGAGGTATTTCTGATAGAGAAATGATAGAGAGAAGGAAATAGTAAAACAGTGACTAAGATTCTTTTCAAATTAAAGAAAGATAATCATTCAGTTAATTAAATGATGTCACACAGTGTGAAACAAAATGGATCAATGAAAACCTATACCTATGCATATTATGGTGAATATAAAAATATCCAAGTCTAAAAGAAAAATTCAAATAACTTCAAGAGATTAAAAGCTTACCATCTCACTGTAACAAAAACTGCATGGTTATCAGATTGCACAATCGCAATGTTGGATAATGGAATACTATTATTATTATTATTTATTTTTGGTGGTGAAGATTGAACCCAGGACCTCACACAATGCTTAGCACTTGTTATATATAATCACAAATCAACTACCACTGAGTTGTACCCATCTCAGTCCCAGAAATAATATTTTTTAGAGTTTGAACAAAAAGATATTTGAGTCTAGAATTTTTCCTGGGTGGATTCTCACTTGAATGCATGAAAAACATCCTCATGTGTATAATGTTTTAGGAGGTTTATCACAAAATGATTACTTCTGAATATACTCTAGGACAAACATAAGAAAATATGACTGTGAGGCAAAATTTGTCCTTCAGGTTTTTGTAAATAAAATTTACTGGGACCCAGTTTTGCTCATTCATTTACATATTGTCTATGCCCTCTTTACTGCTATAATGGCAGAGTTGAGTACTTGTGAAGAAACTATATATTCTACAAGCCCCAAACATTTACTATTTGGCTCTTCAGAGAAAATGTCAATCCCTGCTCTAGGATATAATACTTCAGCAAGAAACTCTAGAGGGATTTCCAAGATGGTGGCTAGAGGTAGGAAGTAGAAAGCGAGCCTCCTATAGTGAAATCTTGGAGAGATGCTGGAGACACACTTTGCAGGCATAATCACCAAGAAAAGGCATAACTTTGACCCCTCCACATCTCCAGCCGGCGCAGAGAATCTCCACTTCACATTAAATGGAGAAACGAGGAGGGCCCCCGGGGCCGCCAATGGCCGGTGCCCATACGGCTTGGGAAGACGCGGACCAGGTGAGCTTCACGGTACCGCGGTACCCCCACAGACAAGCCTGGGCCAGAGTAGCATAGCCCCCTGGACAGACTGACCTCCACCCGGGGAAAAAAAGAGAAACTGAGTAATAAGCAATAAGAACAGTTAAGACACGCTGGAAAGAGGGTGGGGCGCCCTGAGCGCTGAAGATTGGGGGAAGGGAATCCTTCCCGGGACTGTAAATAAACAAGCAGGGCAGGCAGGAGAGCCTCTGGCGGGAGCAGGGCACGCGCCCAGCAACCAGGACGGGGAAAGCTTGTGAGAGTGGCGGAGGGAGAAAAACTCCACAAGAGAGGAGGGAAGACCCATTTCCCACATAAGCTGTAAACAAACATGGCGGCCGGCAGGAGCAGCAGCACCGCCCAGTAATCAGGAGCAGGAAAGCTTCTGAAAGTGGCAGTGGGAGGAAAACTTCAGAGGAGAGGGGGGAAGACCCACCTCCCACATGAACTATAAATAAACATGCAGGCCTGACAATTCAGGGTCAGTGTCACCTTTCCCAGTGCTTGGAAAGGGGAAAGCCTGTAGCAGAGGCTCCCGCACAGGAGAACTCTGAGCAAACAAAGCCTGTGGGACCAGGTGAGTGCTAAGTTCACCCCAGAGATCTGCATAAATAACACCGCCAGCTACAGGCTGAGAGCAGCAGGCAGGCAAACCACAGTTGCAGATACCTCAGAACTGTCTCCAGACTCTTTTTTGTTCTTTTTCTCCCTACCTTTGATGAGAGAACAACTGAATTACACCTGCAAGCCAAAAAACTTACTGAAACTATATTGCATTTGAACTTGGGACACTTGGTGGGACTTTTTTCTTTTTTCTTTTGTGTGTGTGTGTGTGTGAGTGTAGTTTTGTTCTACTTTATGCATCCCCTTTGATGAGACAACTACAGAACAACATCTGAGGCACCATCTCCAGGACTGGAGACTGAGACAGACGCCCAAATTATTAAGACTGAAACTGCATTGCATATAAACTTGGAAGTTTTTTGGGTTTTTTTTTTCAATTTTCAATTTTCCATTTTATTTTAATTCATTTTTATATATAGATATTTCTTTCATTTACTTATTTTTTATTTTTTTATCTTTGATTTTCAATCCTCTCTCATCTCTCTAATGTCTGTTCAGCTTACTGTCAATTAGTACACTAAAAATCCCTGTTTATACCTTTGAAACTATCTTGTCTGAAACCTTGTTCTGTTTTCTCCCTCTTGTCTCTATATTTGTTTTTCCCTTTTCTTTAACTTCTTGCTTTCCATCTCAGCTCACCATTCCATTCTAAATATTACCACTGTTATTATAACAAGCTAGAAAATACTTAATTGCACACAGTACAGGGACAGTAGCAACATCAAAGACAATGACGGGAAGACAGAAAAAACAGGGAAACCAGTTTCCCCACAGCAAAAAATTAGTACAGGAACCAGAGGGGAATGAAGAGAACAGAAACTCAGATCCAGACTCCAACAAAATGAAGATAAACTATGCCAAAGGACCCAATGAAGCCCACAAGAATAATTTAAAAGAAGATATACTACAAGTACTCAATGAGAATTTTATTTTATTTTATTTTATTTTTTCATTTTTCTTTTATTGTTCATATGTGCATACAAGGCTTGGTTCATTTCTCCCCCCTGCCCCCACCCCCTCCCTTACCACCCACTCCACCCCCTCCCACTCCCCCCCCTCAATACCCAGCAGAAACTATTTTGCCCTTATTTCTAATTTTGTTGTAGAGAGAGTATAAGCAATAATAGGAAGGAACAAGGGGTTTTGCTGGTTGAGATAAGGATAGCTATACAGAGCATTGACTCACATTGATTTCCTGTGCATGGGTGTTACCTTCTAGGTTAATTCTTTTTGATCTAACCTTTTCTCTAGTACCTGTTCCCCTTTTCCTATTGGCCTCAGTTGCTTTAAGGTATCTGCTTTAGTTTCTCTGCATTAAGGGCAACAAATGCTAGCTAGTTTTTTAGGTGTCTTACCTATCCTCACCCCTCCCTTGTGTGCTAAAGCTTTTATCATGTGCTCATAGTCCAATCCCCTTGTTGTGTTTGCCCTTGATCTAATGTCCACATATGAGGGAGAACATACGATTTTTGGTCTTTTGGGCCAGGCTAACCTCACTCAGAATGATGTTCTCCAATTCCATCCATTTACCAGCGAATGATAACATTTCGTTCTTCTTCATGGCTGCATAAAATTCCATTGTGTATAGATACCACATTTTCTTAATCCATTCGTCAGTGCTGGGGCATCTTGGCTGTTTCCATAACTTGGCTATTGTGAATAGTGCCGCAATAAACATGGATGTGCAGGTGCCTCTGGAGTAACAGTCTTTTGGGTATATCCCCAAGAGTGGTATTGCTGGATCAAATGGTAGATCGATGTCCAGCTTTTTAAGTAGCCTCCAAATTTTTTTCCAGAGTGGTTGTACTAGTCTACATTCCCACCAACAGTGTAAGAGGGTTCCTTTTTCCCCACATCCTCGCCAACACCTGTTGTTGGTGGTGTTGCTGATGATGGCTATTTTAACAGGGGTGAGGTGGAATCTTAGTGTGGTTTTAATTTGCATTTCCTTTATTGCTAGAGATGGTGAGCATTTTTTCATGTGTTTTCTGGCCATTTGAATTTCTTCTTTTGAGAAAGTTCTGTTTAGTTCACATGCCCATTTCTTTATTGGTTCATTAGTTTTGGGAGAATTTAGTTTTTTAAGTTCCCTGTATATTCTGGTTATCAGTCCTTTGTCTGATGTATAATTGGCAAATATTTTCTCCCACTCTGTGGGTGTTCTCTTCAGTTTAGAGACCATTTCTTTTGATGAACAGAAGCTTTTTAGTTTTATGAGGTCCCATTTATCTATGCTATCTCTTAGTTGCTGTGCTGCTGGGGTTTCACTCAATGAGAATTTTATAGAGATGATACTGGATAGGGTCAACCAAAATGTACAGGAGACACTCAAGAAATTCCAAGACAACAAAAATAGAGAATTTAAAAAAGCAAAAGAAGAAATAAAGGAAACCATAGAAGCACCATATAAACTCCAAAGTGAAAGACAGAACACAATAAATAAACGGATAAATGAACTCAGGACAAAAATAGACAACATTGAAGAGGAAAACTGCCAGGATATGGAAAACCTCAGAAAAAAGAATGAAACAGAACTGCAAAACAAAACGGAAGGCCAATCCAGCAGAATAGAACAAACAGAAGACAGAATCTCAGAACTCAAAGAAAATGGTAGTTAAAGGAAAAACTGAAGAACTATTAATTAAACAACTCAAGACCTGTGAAAAGAAAATGCAAGAACTCACTGACTCCAACAAAAGACCAAACTTGAGAATCATGGGCATCAAAGAAGGAGAAGAGGTGCAAGCGAAGGGAATGCGTAATATATTCAACAAAATAATAATGGAAAATTTCCCAAATCTAGAGAAAGATATTCCCATACAGATGCAAGAGGCCTCCAGGACACCAAACAGACCAGATCAAAATAGAACTACTCCACGACATATCATCATTAAAACAACAAGTTCAGAAACTAAGGAAAGAATATTGAAGGCTGTAAGAGAGAAAAAACAAGTAACATACAAAGGTAAAACCATCAAAATCACAGCAGGCTTCTCAACAGAAACATTAAAAGCAAGAAGAACGTGGGGTAAGACCTTCCGGGCACTGAATGAAAATAACTTCAACCACAGGATACTCTACCCAGCAAAGCTATCATTCAAAATAGATGGAGCAATAAAAGTCTTCCATGATAAGCAGAAACTAAAACAATATGTAACCACAAAGCCACCACTACAAAAGATTCTGCAAGGGATTCTGCACACAGAAAGTGAAACCCAACTTAACCATGAAAAGACAGGCAGCACCAAACCACAGGAAAAGAAAAAGCAAGAAAATAGAGAGTAACCTCAACTTAGGTACTACACACAATCAAACCTTCAAACAACTAAGACAACTAAATGGCAGGAATCACCACATACCTATCAGTACTAACGCTTAATGTTAATGGACTTAATTCAACCATCAAAAGACACCGTTTGACAAAATGGATTAAAAAGGAAGATCCAACAATTTGTTGCTTACAGGAGACTCATCTCACCAACAGAAATAAGCATAGGTTTAGGATGAAAGGCTGGAAGAAGATTTACCAAGCCAATGGCCCCCGAAAACAGGCAGGAGTAGCAATACTTATCTCTGACAAAGCAGACTTCAAACCTACATTGATCAAATGAGATAAAGAAGGACATTTCATACTAATAAAAGGGGAAATAGACCAAAAGGAAATAATAATCATCAATCTGTATGCACCCAATGTCAACGCACCCAATTTCATCAAACATATCCTGAAATACCTAAAAGCATATATAAATGCCAACACAGTGGTTGTGGGAGACTTTAACACCCCATTATTATCAATAGATAGGTCATGCAAACAAAAAATCAATAAAGAAATCCAAGATCTAAAATATGCAATAGATCAAATGGACCTAGTAGATGTCTACAGAACATTTCATGCAACCTCTACACAATATACACTCTTCTCAGCAGCCCATGGAACCTTCTCCAAAATAGATCATATCCTAGGGCACAAGCAAGTGTCAAATATAAGAAAACAGAAATTATACCGTGCATACTATCTGATCACAATGCAGTAAAAGTAGAACTCAACAACAAAAGTAAACACAAAAAACATGCAAACAGCTGGAAACTAAATAACTCATTACTTAATGAACAATGGATCATTGATGAAATAAAAGAGGAAATTAAAAAGTTCCTGAAAGTCAATGAAAATGAAAACACAACCTACCAGAACCTATGGGACACAGCTAAGGCAGTCCTGAGAGGAAAGTTTATAGCTATGAGTGCGTACATTAAGAAGACTGAAAGATCCCAAATCAATGACCTAATGATAAATCTCAAACTCCTAGAAAAACAAGAACAAGCAAATCCCAAAACAAATAGGAGAGAAATAATAAAAATAAGAGCTGAAATCAATGAAATAGAAACCAAAAAAACCATACAAAGAATTAATGAAACAAAAAGTTGGTTCTTTCAAAAAATAAACAAGATCGATAGACCCCTGGCAAACCTGACTAAAATGAGGAGAGAAAAAACCCAAATTAATAGAATCAGGAATGCAAAAGGGGAGATAACAACAAACATCATGGAAGTCCAGGAAATCATCAGAGACTACTTTGAGAACCTATATTCAAATAAATTTGAAAATCTAAAAGAAATGGACAGATTTCTAGATACATATGATCATCCAAAACTGAACCAAGAGGAAATTAATCACCTGAATAGACCTATAACACAAAATGAAATTGAAGCAGCAATCAAGTCTCCCCAAAAAGAAAAGTCCAGGACCTGATGGATTCTCTGCTGAATTCTATCAGACCTTTAAAGAAGAACTGATACCAACCCTCCTTAAACTGTTCCATGAAATAGAAAGGGAAGGAAAACTGCCAAATACATTTTTTGAAGCCACTATTACACTTATCCCAAAACCAGGCAAAGACACCTCCAAAAAGGAGAACTATAGGCCAATCTCCTTAATGAACATTGATGCAAAAATCCTCAACAAAATAATGGCAAACCGAATTCAGCAACATCAAAAAGATTATTCACCACGACCAAGTAGGCTTCATCCCAGGGATTCAGGGGTGGTTCAACATACGAAAATCAATAAACATAATAAACCACATTAACAGAAGCAAAGACAAAAACCACTTGATGATCTCAATAGATGCAGAAAAAGCCTTTGTTAAGATCCAACATCATTTCATGATAAAAGCTCTAAGAAAACTAGGAATAAAAGGAAAGTTCCTCAACATTATAAAAGCTATATATGACAAACCTACAGCCAGCATTATACTTAACAGAGAAAAACTAAAACCATTCCCTCTAAAATCAAGAACCAGACAAGGATGCCCACTATCTCCACTCCTATTCAACATAGTACTGGAATTCCTAGCCAGAGCAATTAGGCAAGAAGAAGGAATAAAAGGAATACAAATAGGTAAAGAAACTGTCAAAATATTCCTATTTGCGGATGACATGATCCTATACCTTAAAGACCCAAAAAACTCTACTCAGAAGCTTCTAGACATCATCAATAGCTATAGCAAGGTAGCAGGATATAAAATCAACATAGAAAAATCATTAGCATTTCTATACACTAACAATGAGCAAACTGAAAAAGAATGTATGAAAACAATTCCATTTACAATAGCCTCAAAAAAAATCAAATACCTAGGTATAAACCTAACAAAAGATGTGAAAGACCTCTACAAGGAAAACTATACACTTCTGAAGAAAGAGATTGAGGAAGACTATAGAAAGTGGAGAGATCTCCCATGCTCATGGATTGGTAGAACCAACATAGTAAAAATGTCGATACTCCCTAAAGTAATCTACATGTTTAATGCAATTCCCATCAAAATTCCAACGACATTCATTAAAGAGGTTGAAAAATCTACTGTTAAATTTATATGGAAACACAAGAGGCCACGAATAGCCAAGGCAATACTCAGTCAAAAGAACAATGCAGGAGGTATCACAATACCTGGCTTCAAACTATATTATAAAGCAATAACAATAAAAACAGCATGGTACTGGCACAAAAACAGACATGAAGACCAGTGGAACAGAATAGAGGACCCAGATATGATGCCACACAACTATAACCAACTTGTCATTGACAAAGGAGCTAAAAATATATGATGGAGAAATAGCAGCCTCTTCAACAAAAACTGCTGGGAAAACTGGTTAGCAGTCTGCAAAAACCTGAAACTAGATCCATGTATATCACCCTATACCAAGATTAACTCAAAATGGATCAAGGATCTTAATATCAGACCCCAAACTCTAATGTTGATACAGGAAAGAGTAGCAAGTACTCTGGAGTTAGTAGGTATAGGTAAGAACTTTCTGAATGAAACCCCAGCAGCACAGCAACTAAGAGATAGCATAGATAAATGGGACCTCATAAAGCTAAAAAGCTTCTGTTCATCAAAATAAATGATCTCTAAACTGAAGAGAACATCCACAGAGTGGGAGAAAATATTTGCCAACTATACATCAGACAAAGGACTGATAACCAGAATATATAGGGAATTAAAAAAACTAAATTCTCCCAAAACTAATGAACCAATAAAGAAATGGGCAAGTGAACTAAACAGAACTTTCTCAATAGAAGAAATTCAAATGGCCAAAAAACACATGAAAAAATGCTCACCATCTCTAGCAATAAAGGAAATGCAAATTAAAACCACACTAAGATTCCACCTCACCCCTGTTAGAATAGCCATCATTAGCAACACCACCACCAACAGGTGTTGGCGAGGATGCGGGGAAAAAGGAACCCTCTTACACTGTTGGTGGGGATGTAGACTAGTACAACCACTCTGGAAAAAAATTTGGAGGCTACTTAAAAAGCTAAACATTGATCTACCATTTGATCCAGCAATACCACTCTTGGGGATATACCCAAAAGACTGTGACACAGGTTACTCCAGAGGCACCTGCACACCCATGTTTATTGCGGCACTATTCACAATAACCAAGTTATGGAAACAGCCAAGATGCCCCACCACTGACAAATGGATTAAGAAAATGTGGTATCTATACACAATGGAATTTTATGCAGCAATGAAGAAGAATGAAATGTTATCATTTGCTGGTAAATGGATGGAATTGGAGAACATCATTCTGAGTGAGGTTAGCCTGGCCCAAAAGACCAAAAATCGTATGTTCTCCCTCATATGTGGACATTAGGTCAAGGGCAAACACAACAAAGGCACTGGACTTTGAGCACATGATAAAAGCTTTAGCACACAAGGGAGGGGTGAGGATAGGTAAGACACCTAAAAAATTAGCTAGCATTTGTTGCCCTTAACGCAGAGAAACTAAAGCAGATACCTTAAATGCAACTGAGGCCGATAGGAAAAGGGGAACAGGTACTAGAGAAAAGGTTAGATCAAACAGAATTAACATAGAAGGTAACACCCACGCACAGGAAATCAATGTGAGTCAATGCCCTGTATAGCTATCCTTATCTCAACCAGCAAAAACCCTTGTCCCTTCCTGTTATTGCTTATACTCTCTCTACAACAAAATTAGAAATAAGGGCAAAATAGTTTCTGCTGGGTATTCAGAGGGTCGGGGGGGGGAGAGGGAGGGGGTGGAGTGGGTGGTAAGGGAGGTGGTAGGAGCAGGGGGGAGAAATGAACAAGCCTTGTATGCACATATGAATAATAAAAGAAAAAGAAAAAAAAAGAAACTCTAGAAAACCTTGAGATAAGAGAAGTTAGGATGAGTAGGTAACTTGGTAAAGTTCACTGTTTAAATAATAAAGAGTAAAATAAATATATATCCCAAAGAATTTAGAATTGAAGTATTTTATATGATGACCACATCATTGTGAGGGAAGATTGGAAGATGCAAGTTTATGGTGAAGTGGTTTCTTCGTGTCGCATTTCAGGTTGTGGTGAACAATAACATCCCATCTGATGAGGTGCTGTAGTTCATGTTATAATAGACAGACACTTCTTCCAGAGATATTTGGGGCTTGAATCCTGCTCCTTACATCACTGGCTTTTTTGTTGAATGGTGGGGTATGGTTGATACATGGAATTGTAGGTGTTCCCATGACATGACACCTGAACTGCTAAAAGGGTAGCAAGTATGGGCATGTAGCTCATACTTAGGTAAGGTATGGGTAGGGTTATTACCTGCCAGGCTCTGGAAATCCTTTTAGGCTGGTTTAAAACGAACTTTTCTTCAGTAAGGGTTGCCTTTCACTAATTCACACAAGTTTGCCCTCCAAGATAGCAGCTACTGTTAAAAAAAGGGCCATTTTGCTATGGATAGGGTTAAAAATGACAGGGAAGGTAAATAAGGGGTTATCAATAAATTAGTGGCAACTGTTGGGATTATAAAGTAGGTCAACAGAAGAATAAGTCTGCCTTATCAATGGAAGACAGGAAAGAGGGGGAAATAAGACAATTTGGTAAATGGAAATGTAAAATAGTCTGTCAGAAGTAAATCCAAATGCAACGGTAATTATAATAAATCTAAATTCATAAAACCAATTGATCCAATGACAGATGCACAGATTAGATTTTTTAGATTTTTTTAGATGATTTCAGGCAAGAGAATCAAATGACTGTACCTCCACGGAAACATAGTCTTACTGTGATTTATCTGTGTTGAGTTAATTATTCAGAATCAAGGTGATGTCCAATGTTCCAGAGTCAGAAGTGGGCATCCTGAAGTTTTGCCTTCCAATTAACAATCTATTCTAGCCATGTCTTAATACAACTTGGAGAATGAATGAAAACTTGGGATAATTTTCAATAGAGTTGAGCTTTTAATATTATTTTATGTGAAAAAAATTGCCTTACTAAAAACAATACGTAACAAAACAATAAGGAAATATCAATGGTTTGGTAAATGGTAGTTTAATTAACTTGTTCAGGATCAAATTTATCTTAAAAGGACTGCCAGATATGACACAAACATGAAGAACATATGTGTAGAGGTACAAAGAAATTCAATCTCATATTGTACATATAAGTTGGCTACTTAATTATGACTAAAAGAGAAACTATAATCCAATGAGTCTGTTATTACACAACAGCTTGCATAAAATATTGGTGGTTTCCTTCCATAAACTTTATTCTGTTCTACTTAACTTTTTGTCATTGACTTATAAACTACTAGATATAACCTGATTTTTGAATCAGACAGCAAAGAATTGAACACTTTCCCCATTTCTATGATTAAAAATCATATTAAAAGAGAATGAGAATACACAGTGGGTAATATCAAGGAGAATAATGACTTATTTCCAGTAACAATAAGCACCTACTTCTATAATATATCTTAGTGTTAAAATGTAAAGTCATACAGAAGGCACATTCTGTTTCTAGGAGCTTATGAAACAAAAGACATTCTAAAAAATATTTATCTGAGATTGATCATCACTTTGGTCCTTCCCAGCCTTGCTAATGTGTGACAATGTTTACACTGCAGAATTTCACAATTTGCACCACTTTGCCGTACCTATACTGGTAATGGAAGAGAAAGATAGCATTTAAAGAATAGTCACATTATAATTGTAGTGATTTCAATATCCCATTCCTCTGCAAATGGTTTCCAAAATTAAATATTCAAACCTCCAAATACTCAAAGGTCAAGAAAATATACAGCAAGAGAAATGGAGAGAAACTGGCTTTGTGAGGTTACAAAGGTTATTTCACTAGAAACAGGTTAATTTCTTTCAGTAGTCATTGGTTAACATAATAAAAATAGAAAAAAACATCTTTAAACTTCTTAGAAGGATTTAAATGCTAAATCTATGTTAGACTTAGCTATGTAGTCAACATCCTGTGTCCTTAGTGTCAAGCCTAAGTAGAATAGTGAAGAGAGAAGCACAAGAGTCTCTTTATTATGATGTTTTTTACTGCTTACTGAGGTGTAGCAGAACATCTTGTGATTATTGATTAATATTGCTAGTGCTTATTTGATAAAAAGGAAACTTTAAGTGCTGAACATTTATTTAGCATTCAGCTGAGTATAAACAGCTATAAAATATCGAACTCAATGCTGGCTTCTTAAGCTAAATTTTGGCTAAAACAATGCTATTGACTGAATATTTGTGTGTGCCCTCTCAGTCATGTGTTGAAACCTAACTAAGTTTGGTATTAGGAGGTGGGTTCCCTGGGAGGTAATTAGGTCATGAAGGTAGAGCTCTCCCAAATGCAATTAGTGCTCTTATGAGTGACCCAAGAAAAGCCCTTGTCCTTCTGCCATGTGACCCAGTAAGAAGATGACTATCTATAAACTAGATACTGAATTACAAGACACTGAATACCTCAAGAACTGTGAGAAATAAATTGTTGTTTATGAGCTAGCCAGTCTTTGCCATTTTGTTGTTACAGCCCGAACAGACTGGTAAACACTGTCAGCATTTAGTCTGAGTTGAAAACAATTAGTGTGAGTTCTGTGTCTCTTCTTCCACCTCTTCCTCTTCCTTCTTCTTTTTCTTTTTTTGATATAATATTTAATCCCTGTAGAAACATGTCTTTCTTTTTTGTTTTTTAATTAGTGTATATTAACTGTACAAAGGGATATTTCCACACATGCATATAATGTACTTTGATCATATTCATGCCCTCTCTACACTTTCTTATCCCTCATCCCCCTCTTTTTAAACAATTTTAACAATGTTTCATTATGCCACTTTTATACATGTATATAATATATCCCATCATATTAACCCTCTCATTGCCATCTCCTGCTGTTTTCTCCCCTCCTGCCGGTTTCAATCCCCTAATTGTTAGGTTCAAACTGTTTAATGAAGCAAGGATAGATGAGAAAGAAAACAAATCACCCTCAACAGACTGGACGGGCCTTTATTAAAAGCCAGAGAGGAGCACCAAATACGCCCGAATGAATCTGAAAGTAAGTGGAGCACAGTTGTGGTAAATTGTGGTCCTTAAGTAGGGAGGGAGGAGGGAAAAAAATGTCACTGGGTAGCTGGTTCCAGGATGGGAGAACAGGTGTCTGGGTGGATGATGTATGTCATATTGCATGTCATGCAATGGTTCAGGGAAGAAGAGGAATTTTGAGGAAACCTCAATTCAGGGCTGTTTGTTCTAGTCTTTTGTAACCTTCCATTCTTCCAGACTCTAAAGGGATATAAGAAGGAGTGAGGGCAGTGTTACCATATTCTGGCTGCTTCCTGCTGACCAAGGGATGCAGATGACATATCGGATCCCTTAAAGTCTGGAGGAGAAGCATAGGCTTGGATTGTTCGAGTGTTTTGGTCTGGGATATGGTGGTCACTTGATCGATCAAAAATCTTTGCAGAAGGCTAATAAAGCAAGGAAGAAAAGTTTGGGGTTCCTGTAATCCCAGATTACAATGAGATTGATAACAGGCAGGAGCCATGTGGGGAAGTTACCAAAGACAGAGAGGGAGCTGGCTCTTCATTGTCTGAAAAAATGAGTGATGAGTATGGGGAAGATTGAGGCATCAGTGGTGTAGGATAAAAGGGAGAAGTAGGTGTGCCAGAGTACAGGCTTCTGTCCAGTTAGAGGGCAGGCATATGCAAGCCTGATATCTGCAAATGAAAAGTACTCCTGTTTTGATTCCAGGCAGCTCCAGATGTGATCTCAATGAACTCAATGAAAAGTTCTACCCAGTCTATGTTGATCTCTCGTGGTAGGAGTTGAAGGTGGTGCTCAGATGTGCCACTGTGAGGGGCTGTACCTGTGGTGAGCTGGTGGAGAATACCGGCTTGCCAGTCTTCTAGGTGGTGGGCAGTAACCTACAGTCTTAGGGTGAGAATGGGTCCAGAAAGGAGAGAGCAAAGAAGGAGATGGTCCAGACATCTAGGGGTACAGGAGTAAAGGGCCAGTGGATGGTTGAGACCCAGTACAAATCCAGCACATTGACCAGGAGGGGTTAGTTTCAAACAATAATGATGCAGAGGAATTCAGGATAGGAAGTAATGGTGGTGCTGGTTGCACATTGCTTGGTGAGAGTGAGGCACTTAGTGAGAAAACAACAAAAGTTTAAGGCAAAGGGAATAGAAGGTTGTTTGGTCTGGGGTGTAGTAGGGGAATGGCCCTGGAGCCATAAGTCCTCAAGTAAATCTAGGGTCTGTGAGGTAGAAAGGTTGAGGGAAGGAGAGTGGAGGTTTTGAAGGTCAATACTAAGGTTGGTTAGGAATTGTAGAAAGTAGGGAATAGAGAACATTAGTTAGGGGTTTCTTCATGTTCTGGGATGGATGGAAGCTGAGAGATCTTCAGGGAGGTAGGACCTGTAAGGGTGGAGTGATATGAATGAGGGAGTACAGTTTAAGTCTAGATATGTGGACCCAGTCTAGGTATTCTTTCAGTTTGGCTGCTGTGGGTGTGGCTAAGATAATTTTGTATGGTCCTGTCCATTTGGTTTTTAGGGAAGTGCTAGAGTGAGGTGTGGAGAGTTAGACAGAGTCACCTATTTTGATAGAGGAAGGGGTCTTGGTGGGAGGGCAGAGGCTGGGGAAGGTAAGAATCTGAGTGGACCCAAAGGACCCACTCAGCTCTGAGGTGAGATAGGAGCAGTTGAAGCAGTGGTGGGGGCAGAGTGGCTGGGGAGAGGGTAGAAGCCCTGGTATGAGGAGAGGTCACCCACAGAGAATGTCAATGGGGCTGATTTGGAGGGGTTTCTTATGCATAGCCCTTATTTTGAGGAGGGCTAAGGTAGTAGCTTAATCAATCTAGGTGGGTTTTAATGGCCAGTTTGGTTAGGGTGGTTTTTAAGGTCCAATTGGTGTGTTCCACCTTACCAGAAGTTTGTGGGTGGTAGGGAATGTGGAATTTCCAAAGGATGTTTAGATATTGGGGGCTGTTAATGTAGGAAGCTGGATTTTTGAGGGAGCTTAGGATGGGTTTATGATGAGAGGCTACCTGGGGTTTGGTTGTCTCTCATACAATAGGGTTGATGAGTGGGTGGTCTTGTTCAAGAACACTCGGGGAATCAGGGAAAGGCTTAGGGAGTGGGTGGTCATCATCAAAGGTGTCTTGTAAAAGAAACATGGTGGTAGTGGCAAGGGGGGAATGTAAGAAGGAAGTTCCTAATTTAGGGAAGAGGTCTACCCCTAGGAGAGATATAGGGCACTGAAGCATGACAAGAAAGGAATGCGTCAGTGTGAGGTCCCCAAATGTCCATAGAACAGATGGAGTTATATGAGGATATTCAATTTTTCCTGAGATTTCCATAATGATTGGGAGCCCTTAGTTGAGAGTCCCTGCCACTCAGTGAGAAGGAAAAAAGTTGCCCTGGAGCCAACCACAAAGGTGAATGGTTGTCCAGCCACTATCCCCATGTTCCCAGGCTCCTCAGATGCACCGCTGTGAGCAGTAAGGGTGAAAAAGACTAAGCCTCCTCATTCCAGAAGTTGGGTGTAGGAGGAGGTTACTGGTTTCACAGGCTGAACCAAGGGCTGGGGTGTCTGGCCTTGGAGGCAGTCCATTTTCCAGTGCTCCCATTGTCTGCAGGTTGGACATGGCTTAGAAGGGGGCTTGGGGTTAGGGCATACCTTAGCCCGATGCCCTGGATTGCCACAGTGGAAGCATGCACTTCAGGGAGCTGTAGGGACTCAGTGGGATGGACTTGGGCTGGGAGCCTTATATGGTTTAGGGACCTGGGGATTTAAAGCTGAGGCCAACAGTTGATATTTGACCTTTAGATGTTTTTCCTTCTCCCGTTTGGTCTTGTCCTCCCTGTTATTGAAGACTCTGAAGGCAGTATTTAGGAGGTCCTGCTAGGATGTTCTGGCTTTTAGAGCTTTTTTCAAATATCTGGTTGATTAATAAATTGAACATGTAAAAAGAGGGTCCCTGCAGGAGTATGAGGTCTAAGTTGGTAATAGATGTTGGCCATAGAAAAAGGGACATGGACTCGGACAGTACCCTCTGCTCCTGCCACCTCTCTGAGGGGGAACATGTGGTGGGGTTCCTGGTTGGATTTTAGAGTGTGTGAGAGGGAGGAAGGGGCTGAAGGAGAGGGGGAGGATCTGGGGGGAGTGAATCAGGAAGAGAGGAATAGGGTGAAGAGGAGGGAGTTGAGGGAAGGGCTGGTGAAAGGTATGGAGGGGGTTCACTTGCTGGGTCAGGATCTTAGAGGAAGGAGTCAGAAGGGGGTAGGGGCTTTGAAAGGGGAGTTGGCTTAACAGTGGGGGGCTTTTTTCTTGGAAAAAATTTTCTGGGGTCTGAGCAAGCAGAAGCTGAAACACAGAACAAGATGTACAGAGAGAAGGTCGAGATCAGAGTAGATAAAAAGTTTGAATATAGAGAACCTCTGATCACTTGCCATTTCATTGGAGGAAGTTATTGAGGTCACATAAGAGATTTGGGGTCGAAGGACCCATATTCAGGCCAGTGCCTTTGGTTGTCTAAAGAATATTGAGGCCAGATTTGTATCCATAAACAGCGAAGTCTTTTGTCTGATCCCATAATGGGAGTGTAATGGACCGAGGGCCAGGGCAGCAACCTTTGTCAAGGCATCCCTTGATTCTGGTGGTGCAGGGAAGAAAGCCTCCTGGAGAGCGATCCAGTGTCCCTGAATCAGCCACCAGGAGGGGACCTCTGGCATCCGGAAAAGGAGAGAATTCTGTCCCTGGACACCACTTGGGAGAGACCAGAGGCCCTTACCTCAGGAGAATATGCAGAAATGTGGCTGGTGATGGATGGTGGTGGTCAAATGGCAAATGGTCTCTGATCTGGAGGTTGGGCAAGGGAGAAGAGAGGGAGAGAGAGAAAGGTGTAGGGTGGATTGGGGTTTTCCAGCAATGCCAATAAGAGGTCTGAAGAAGTCTCTGCACTGCTCATGTAGTAATGAGTAATGAGTCATGCAGTAATGAGGAATTTGCCCTTCCGAAAGGCAACTGAGTTCCTGGTCACGTACCAGCTGCTGTTCAGCCAAATGTTAGGTTCAAACTATCTATTGAAGCAAGGATAGATGAGAAAGAAAATGAACCAACCTCGACAGACTGGACGGGCCTTTATTAAAAGCCAGAGAGGAGCACCAAATATGCCAGAACGAATCTGAATGTAAGTGGAGCACAGTTATGGTAAAGCATGGTCCTTAAGTAGGGAGGGAGGAGGGAAAAAAATGTTACTGGGTAGTTGGTTCCAGGAAGGCAGAACAGGTGTCTGGGTGGGTGAAATAAGTCATGTTGCAAGCCATACAAAGGTTCAGGGGAGGAGAGGAATTTTGAGGTAACCTCAAGGCAGAGTTATTTTTCAAGTCTTTTGTAACCTTCCATTACCAATAGTCTCCCTTTTAAATTCATGTCATGCAAAAAATAATCTTTAAATAATTTTATTAGCATATAATAGTTGTACAGGAGGATTCATTGTGATATTTACATTTGTGCTTACAATATATCTTAGTTGGATTTACCTTCTCCATCATTCTCCCTCTTCCTCCCTCCCCCATTTCTTAGAACAATTTCAACAGGTTTCATTCTTTTATTTTCATATATGGATACAAACTGCATCCATCATATACACCCTCACTCCCCCTTTCCTTGTGCCCACCCCACTCCGACTGTTACCTATCCCTGAAAAAGACTTATTTTTCCCTTTTGCCCTTCATTTAAAAAAAAATTAAGTGTGTATTAGTAGTCCAAGGGGGTCTACTTTGCCATTTCAGGTCTGTGTAGGGTTTGACTCAGGTCCTCATGCTCTGCCACTTGAGCCACTCCATCAGCCCTTTTTTGTTGGGTATTTTCAAGATACCTTTTCACAAACCATTTGCCTGGGCTGGCTTTGAACTGTGATCCTCCTGATCTCCCAAGTAGCTAGAATTACAGGTGTGAGTCATTGGTGCCTGGCTCAGTCATCTTTTTAAAGGTATGGATTCCACATATAAGTGAAATATGTAACATTTGTCTTTCTGAGTCTGGCTTATTTCACTTAACATGATGACCTCTGTTTTCATCCATTTTCCTGCAAATGACATAATTTGATTATTCTTTATAGTTGGATAACACTCCATTTATATATTCCACATTTTCTTTATCCACTCATCAGTTGATGAACACCTAGGCTGATTCCATGTGTGGCTATTGTGAATAGTGCTTCAATAAACATGGTGTGCAAGTATCTCTATGGTATGTGGACTTATACTCCTTCAAATATATGCTCAGGAATGGTATACTAAAATCACATAGTACTTCTATTTTTAGTTTTTGAGGAATTTTGATATTCATTTCCACAGTGGATGCATTCTCACTAATGGTGTATAAGGATTTCTCTCCCACCCCTCATCCTTGCCAGTATTTGTTTTGGCTTGTTTTCTTGATGGTAACCATTATGATTAGGGTATGTTGGAAGCTCCATGTAGTTTTGATTTTTGTTTCCTTTATAGCTAAGGATATGGAATATTTCTTCATTTATTTATTGGCAGTTTGTACTTCTTTTGAGAGCTGTCTGCTCAATTCATTTGCCCACTTATTAATTGGATTTGTTTTTGAGTTTAAATTTTTTTGGTGGGACTGGGGTTTTAACTCAGGGTTTCACACTTGCTAGACAGGTGCCCTGTCACTTGAGCCATGCCTCTAGCCTAAGGTTAATTTTTTGCATTCTTTATATATTTTGGATATGAATACATTTTCTGATGAGTAGGGAGCAAAGATTTTTCTCTCATGCTGTAGGCTTTTTCTTCATTTGGATAATTGTTTCTTTTCCCGTGCAGAAGCTTTTTAATTTGATGCAATCCCATTTGCTAACCCTTGTTCTTTTTTCCTGGGCAACTGGAATCCTACTCAGAAAGTTGTAACCTATGTCTATATTTTCAAGTGTTTTCCCTGTAGTACTTTCAGTGGTTTAGGTCTTACATTTAAGCTCTTTGATGCATTTTGAATTGATTTTTGTACAGTGTGAGAGACAGGCACGCAATTTCGGAATTCTACATGTGGATATAGAGTTTTCCCAACACAATTTGTTGAAGAGATATCTTTTCTCCAATGCATGCTTTGGAACCTCTGTTGAAAATAAGATGGTTTTAGCTGTGTGAGTTTACTTCTAGGTCTTCTATTCCATTGTGTCTTTTTTTGTACTGGTGCCATCCTTACTTTGTTGCTATATTGCTGTATTATACTTTAAAGACAAAAATTGTGGTATCTCCAGCATTGCTCTCTTTGCTCTGGATTGTTTAGCTATTCAGGGCTTTTATGCTTCTGGATTTTAGAATTGATTTTTCTACTTATGTGAAGAATGATATTAAAATTTTGATGGGGATTGCATTGAATCTGTAAATTGCTTTTGGTAATATTGATATTTTCACAATATTAATTCTACTAATCCAGGAACATCTTCAATTTCTTCCTTTAATGTTTTTTTAATTGTTGTGCCGGGTAGGGGTACATTGTGGTATTTACCAAAGTTCTTACAATATATATAATATATCATACTTGAATGCACCCTCTCAAACATTCTCCTTTATTCCCCCATTCCCCCATTAAAAAGTTTCAGTAGGTATCTTTTTCCCATTTACATTCATGTATACACAGTATTTTCACCATATTCACACTCCTACACCCTTTTTCCACCTCCTTTCCCCTCTCATTGGTACCAACTCCTACCTCTACCTTGGGCAGGACCTGTTGTGCCCTTCTGTCTCCAATTTTCTAAAAGAAAAAAAATGACATTTTTGCTTGCTTAAGATAGTACACAAGGAGTTTCCTTGTGATACTTCCAGGTATATATGTATTATAGCCTGAATTGGTTCATCTCCTCTATTTTTCTTCTTTCTACCTTAGACCCTTTCTTGTGGTGATTTCAGCTGGTTTAAAAATTCTATATTCATTCTTATATAGAGAGTACATCAAACATATTCACCTTCTTAATTTCTTTCTTTTATCTCCTCTCTTGTATGTGACCTCACTTTAGTGTGATCTGTTTTTCATAATATTGCTGTATTTGTATTAGGTCTATATTCCACATATGAGAGAAATCATGCAGCTTTTCACTTTCTGAAACTGGTTAACTTCACTGAGGATGATATTCTTCGGTTACATCCATTTACCAGAAAATGACAAAATTTCATTCTTCTCCATATACAGTGGAGAAAACTTCCACTGTATATAAATATCACATTTTCTTAATCCATTTGTAAGTAGTGGGGCATCTTGGATGTTTCCATAGCTTAGCTATTGTGAGTAATGCTGCAACAAACATGGATGTGCAGGTGCCTTTGTTGCAACCTGACTCACATTCCTTTGGGTATATCCCTAGGAGTAGAATTCGTGGATTAGATGGCAGTTCTATTTAACTTTTTGAGGAGTCTCCACACTGTTCTCCATAATGGCTGTACTAATTTACATTCCCATGAACAGCATATGAAGGTTCCTTTTCCCCCACATCCTCACCAACATTTTTTGTTGTGTTGTTTGTGTACTTGATGGTAGGTAGCCATTCTAACAGGAGTGAGGTAGAATCTTAATGTGGTTTTGATTTGCATTTCCTTTATAGCCAAGAACTGTGAATATTTTTCATGTGTTTTTTTGGCCATTTGGACTTCTTACTTTGAAAAAGCTCTGTTCAGTTCATTTGCCCATTTCTTCATTGGGTCATTGATTTTTTGGCAGTTTAGTTTTTTGAGCTCCCTGTGTATACTGGTTATAAATTCCTTGTCTGATGTAAGCTGGCAAAGATTTTCTCCCATTCTGTGGGCAGGCTCTTCAATTTAGAAAACATTTCTTTTGTTGTAAAGCAGTTTTTTAATTTCATGTAGCCCCATTTGTCAACCTTTTCTTAGTTGCTGAGTCATTTGGGCTGTATTGAGGAAGTCATTGCCTATGCCTATTGCTTTCAGTGTAGCTTCCTGCACTAGCTTTAAAGTTTGAGGTCTTACATTGAGGTCCTTAATTCACTTTGAGTTGGTATTTGTACAGGGAGAAAGAAATGGATTTAATTTCAATTTTCTGTATGCAGATATCCAGTTCCCAGAAACATTTGTTGAAGAGATTGTCCTTTCTCCATTGTATGTCTTTGATGTCATTTTGTCAAAAATTAGGTGGGCACAGCTGTGTGGATTCATATCTGGTTCTTCTACTCTATCCCACTGGTCTTCTTATGTGTTTTTGTGCCATTACCGTGATGTTTTTATGGTCATCGCTCTGTAGTACAGTTTGAAGTCAGGTATTGTGATATCTTCAGCATTGCTCTCTTTGCTCAGTATTGCCTTGGATATTTGTGGTCTTTTGTGCTTCCAAATGAACTTTAGGGTTGATTTTTTTCCAATCTCTGTAATGAATATCATTGGAATTTTGAATGGAATTACATTGAACATGTAGATTGCTTTTAGTAATATAGTCATTTTAACTATGTTGATTCTACCAATCAACAGTTGGTTGAGTAGAGGAGCACAGGAGATCTTTCCATTTCTGTAGTCTTCTTCAATTTCTTTCTTCAGTGGTTTATATTTTTCCTTGTAGAGGTCTTTCACATCCTTTGTTAAGTTTATTCCTAGGTATTTTATTTTTTAGGTTACTGTAAATGGAATTATTTTTCTCAATTCTTTCTCAGTCTGTGCATTGTTGGTATATAGAAAAGCTACTGATTTTTGTGAATTGATTTTGTACCTTGCTACTTTGCTGAAACTGTTTATGGTGTTTAGGAGTTTTTTGATGGAATTATTTTTGTTTTTTTTAGGTTTAAGATCATGTCATCTTTAAATAGACACATGACTTCTTCTTTCCTACTTGAATTCCTTTAATTTTTTTTCCTGTCTTATTGCTCAGGCTAAGAATTCCAAGACTATGTTGAATAAGAGTGGAGAAAGTGGACACCCTTGTTTTGTTCCTCACTTTAAAAGAATTGGTTTCAGTTTTTCCCCATTTAGTATGATGTTGGCTATAGGCTTCTCATATATAGCCTTTATTATTTTGAGATACATTCCTCCTATTCCTAGTTTCATCAGAGCTATCATCATGAAAGGATGCTGAATTTTGTTGAAGGCTTTTTCTGCATCTATTGAGATGATCATGTGTTTTTTTAAATCTTTGCTTTTGTTAATATGCTGTATTACATTTAATGATTTGCATATGTTGAACCATCCCTACATCTCTGGGATGAAACCAACTTGATCATGGTGTGTAATCTTTTTGATATGCTGTTCAATTCAGCTTGTTATAATTTATTGAGGATTATTTCATCTATGTTCATTAAAGAGATTGGCCTGTAATTCTCTCTCTCTCTCTCTTTCTCTCTCTCTCTCTCATCTCTTCCTTGTTCTGTCATTGTCTGGTTTTGTGATGAGGTAATGCTTGTTTCATAGAATGAGTTTGGCAGTGTTTCTTCCCTTTCTATTTTGTGGAAAAGTTTAAGCAGTGTTGGTATTAGTTATTCTTTAAAGGTCTAGTAGAATTTAATGGTAATCTGTCAGGTCCTGGAGTGTTCTTTTTTGGGAAACTTTATTGCTGCTTCAATTTTATTGTGTTTTATGGGTCTGTTTAGGTGATTAATATGCTCTTGGTTCAATTTTGGATGGTCATATGTATCTAGAAATTTGTCCATTTCTTCTATATTTTTCAATTTATTTGAATATAGGTATTCAAAACAGTCCCTGATGATACCCTGGATTTCCTTGGTGTTTGCTGTCATCCCTCTTTTCATTTCTAATTTTGTTAATTTGGGTTGCCCTTCCCCATTTAAATATATTTGCCAGGGGTTTGACAATCTTGTTTATTTTTTCAAAGAACAACTTTTTGTTTCATTGTTCTTGGTATGGTTTTTGGTCTCTATTTCATTGATTTTGCCTAGTTTTGGGTTTAGCTTGTTGTTGTTTTTCTAAGAGTTTAAGATGCAGCATTAGGTTATTTATTTGAGATCTTTCTGTGTTTTTAATATATGTACTTTTGGTTATAAACTTTCCCCTTAAGAGTGCCTTTGCTGTGTCCCATACATTCCAGTAGTTTTTGCTTTCATTATCATTAAATTCCAGGAAGTTTTTGATTTCCTCCCTTTTTTCTTTGATGATTCCCTGTTGTGGAGTGATGTGTTGTTCAGCCTGCCTCTAGTTGTTTGAATATTTTCTGCTGTTTATTTTTAATTGAATTCTAGTTTTATTGTGTTGTGTCAGACAGTATGCAAGTGTTATTTCAATTTTCTTACATTTATTAAGACTTGCTTTGTGACCTAAAATATAGTCTATTTTGGAAAAAGTTCCATGGGCTGCTGAGAAGAATGTATATTGTGGTATTGCAGAATGGAATACTCTGTAGCCATCTGTCAGGACCATTAGATTCTATGGTATCATTCAATTCTAGAATTTTTTTGTCTGGATTACATATCTATTGGTGATAGAGGAGTATTAAAGTCTCCTACCACCACTATGTTGGGGTCTATCTGTGTTTTTAAGTCCAGTAGTGTATGTTTAATGAAGTTGGTTGAACTGACATTGGGAACATATAAGTTAACAATTGTTATTTCCTTTTGATGTATTGTTCCTTGACCTTCTTTCTCTCTTTTGACTAATTTAGGCTTGAAGTCTACTTTATCAGATATAAGTATTGCTACTTCTGCCTGTTTTGTTAGGCCATTAGCTTGGTAAATCTTCTTTGACCCCTTCATTCTAAAGCAATACTTGTTTTTGTCCATAAGGTGGGTTTCTTGTAAAAAACAGATTGTTGGGTGTTTCCTTTTAATCCAGTTTGCCAGTTAGTGTCTTTTGATGGGAGAGTTGAGGTCATTAACATTCAGTTAATATTGAGAGGTATGTAATGATTCCTACCATTTAGTTGTTTTTGTTGTGTAAGGGTTTGTGTGTGTGCAACTAATTCTATGCTACTCTCTGATTACTTGTGTTAAACTTGAGGTTTAATAATTCCCATCCTTTCATGGCTATGTTTGTTTTCATCTTCTGTGTAGGATTCTTTTCAGAACCTTCTGCAGTGGTGGTTTAATGGTCATGTATTGTTTTAGTTTCTGTTTATCATGGAAGATTTTTATTCCTCCTACAACTTTAAATGATAACTTTGCTAGATAGCAAAACTGAAAAATTTTTTCCTTATAGTGCTTAAAATACCTCACTTCATGCACTTCTTGCTTTTAAGATTTCTGTTGAGAAATCTGCTGTTATTTTGATGGGTTTAGCTTTATATGTTATTTATTTTTTCTCTCTTACAGCCTTCAATATTCTTTCCTTGTTCTCTGTTTTAACCATAATATGCCATGGAGAGTTTCTATTTTGGTTATGTCAGTTTGGTGTCCTGGAAGTTTCTTGTACCTGAATGGGTGTCTATTTCTCAAAATTTGGGAGATTTTCTACTATTTTATTGAATACATTTTGTATAACTTTGGCTTACACGTCTTCTTCAGTGCCCATGATTTGTAGGTTTAGTCTTTTGATGGAGTTGTAGAGTTCTTCCTTTTCTTTTTGTGGCTCTTAAGTCTTTTGTGTTTGAGCCCTAAAATTTGGTCTCCCACTTCTTTCAGTCTTCTGGAGTGGATTTCAGCTATATTTTTTATTTGATTTAAGGAACTATTTATTTCCAAGATTTCTGTTTGATTCTTTTTTTCTGAGACTTTCCGTATTTTGTTAAACTTCTGTTTCATACCTTGTTGCTGTCTTCTTTATTTCATATATTTCTCTTTCTTTTTGAATACAAACTCCTTGGTTTTATTTTGGAGTTTCTTGAAATCCCTCTGAGTTCATTTAGTTGTTTCTATATCATCTCAAGATTTTTATCCAGTTTTCTCTTGATATTCATTGAATTGTTTTTGTATGTTCCCTTTAAGCTTATTGAACATTCTTATCATCATTCTTCTGAGGTCAGCAGCTGGAATTCATCCCCCTCACTTTTGACTAAATCCTCTATTCTGTTATTGTTAGTCTTTTGAGTAGTTGCAATACCTGCCTTCTTTTTCTCTCCATATTTCCTTTTTGTGCTTTGCTGGTGTATTGTTAGTTAGTTGGGGGTTTTAATCACCTGTATCTTTCCCTTGACTTAATTTATATGATCTGAGTAGCTTATTTGTTAGTTAGGTTGTTGTAATATTTCTGTTCCCTGACCTGGAGATATAACTTAGCAATAATGAATTCACAAATTCTGTGTTATTTATATAACACATAAAAAATTGGCAATATTATCTATAAACAGCAGGTATTGGGGAGATAACAGCTGTTTGGATAGAGGTAGATACCTAGGTAATTAAAAAGACGGTTCTTGAATAGGGTCAAAAAAGGGAGATCGGGCAAAGAGAAGAAGAGGTGTAAGGTGTGGGGGCTATAGGGTAATAAGGCCTTAATGTGTGTAAAGGTGTAGTTCAGTCATTGTGCTATTGTCAGGGATTGCAGAGGAATAGGAAGGATGGGGATAACATGTAAAGTTGGTATAATGGATTATTCAGTGAGTGGTGAGTGTTTAGGAGGTAGGGACAGTGGGGGGAAAGGGAGAGGCAAGAGACGAAGTAAGGAGAAAGGAAGAGAAGAAAAAAGAAAAGAGAAGAAAAATGGGGGAAGAGAAAAGAATGTGGAACAAGAGAGGGATAAGCAAATTGATATTGGGACAGAATGGAAGAGGGAGACAGGTAACAATAAATTGAAAAAAATAAAATAAAATACTAAGTAAAAAAATCAGTTCAATGAATATTCTGGACTCTTTCCTGTTTTTAAATCCAGGTGGTAACACTTTTGACAGGGGCTTTCTCTGTGCCTCTGTCCCTTCTTAAGGTTGGTATGCTGGGCTGTATGGAAATGGGTGTTGCCCCTCTCTATTGGGCAGCTTTGGGGGTAAGAATCAGCTCAGGGTGTTTGAGCCCAGGCTTTCCTTGGTGGGATGGGCTGTCTGAAGCAGGAGGGTTCTCTGAAGTGGTCCCACAAGGAGCTGGTTTGTGAGCATTTGCCAGCTTCTTCTGCCCACAGGACAAGCCTAGAAGCTAGAATTGAGCATTTTGATTGATCACTTTCTCTGGGAAGTCTGTCAGTGAGTTTCAGCTCACTACCAGTTTCTCTAAGATGGTAGAATACGGTGTTGTTTTCACCAGATTACAGTTGGGCTGCCCCACCACACACAGGGTTGGTCAGCTCAGTGTTCAGGTCTATCTCCACAGGCAGAGGTGAAACTTTCCCTCTGTTTATTTAGCCACCAGTTTTGTCCAGGAGGGTTCAATCTCCCCACCAGCTGTGCTAGACTATGTGGTTCCTTCCAGAGCAGATGATTTGTCAGGTGAACATGATTTCTGAAAAATACTTCAGTTTCATGGTAGCAAGGATCAAGTAACCCTGCTTTTTTGTTGACTACTATGAATAGTATTGTTTTCTCAGCTTGTTCATTATTGGTACATAGAAAAGGTACTGATATGTGTATGTTCATTTTAGCCTTTTTACCTGCTTTACTTAAAAAAAAATTTTTTTAACAGTACTGGGGTTTGAACTCAGGGCTTCATGATAGCTAGGCAGGTGCTCTACCACTTGAGCCACTCAGCCAGACCCTGTGTATGTTGATTTTGTATCCTGTTACTTTGCTGAAAGTATTTAACATATAAGAGTTTCTTTTATTTATTTATTATTTCTTTTATTCATATGTGCATACACTGTTTGGGTCATTTCTCTCCCCTTCCCCCTGCCCCTTCCTTTTCCTCCACCCCCTCCCTCTCCCCCCCCACCCCCTTGCTACCAGGCAGAAGCTATTTTGCCCTTATCTCTAATTTTGTTGAAGAGAGAGTATAAGCAATAATAGGAAGGACCAAGGGTTTTTGCTAGTTGAGATAAGGATAGCTATACAGGGAGTTTACTTACATTGCTTTCCTATACATATGTGTTACATTCTAAGTTAATTCTTCTTGAACTAACCTTTTCTCTAGTTCCTGGTCCCCTTCTCCTATTGGCCTCTGTCACTTTAAAGTTTCTTCATTAGTTCCTTTGCATTGAGGACATCAAATGCTATCTTGTTTTTTTTTTCTTGCCTATCCTCATACCTCCCTTGTGTGCTCTTACCTCATCATGTGATCAAAGTCCAATCCCCTTGTTGTGTTTGCCATTGATCTAATGTCCGCATATGAGGGAGAACATATGATTTTTTGGTCTTCTGGGCCAGGCTAACCTTGCTCAGGATGATGTTCTCCAGTTCCATCCATTTACCTGCAAATGATAAGATTTCATTCTTCTTCATGGCTGAGTAGTATTCCATTGTGTATAACTACCACATTTTCTTAATCTATTCATCAGTAGTGGAGCATCTTGGCTGTTTCTTAACTTGACTATTGTGAATAGTGCTGCAATAAATGTGGGTGTGCAAGTGCCTTTGGAGTAACCTGTGTATAAGAGTTGCTTGATGGAGTATTTAGGTCAAAAGTTTTTTTTGCATCTGTTGAGATGATTATGTGGTTTTTGTCCATTATTTTCATTATGTTATGTGTTTACTTTTATTCATTTGCATATGTTGAACCATCCTTTCATCATTGGAATGAAACCAACTTGATTATGTTGTATGACTTTTTAAAAGTGTTCTTGAAATTGGTTGGTAAATACTTCATTGAAAATTTTTCATTTGTGTCCATCAAGGAAATTGGTGTATAATTTTATGTTTTTGTGTCCTTATTCAGTTTTGGTATAAGGGTAATACTGTCTTCATAGAATGAGTTTTGTATTATTCTTTCCTTTCTATTTTATAGGCTAGCTGGAGGAGCATTAGTGCTATATACTTCTTCTTAAAGGTCTGGTAGAATTCAGCATGGAACCCATCTGGTCTGGTGGTTTTCCTTGTTGGGAAACTATTGCTACTTCAATCTCATTACTTGGTGTTTATTTGTTTAAGTAGTTTATATCATCTTGATTAAACATTGGTAGGTCATATGTATCTAGAAATGCATCCACTTATTTTAGATGTTCCACTTTATTGGAATTAAGTTTTCAAAAGATTCCTTAATTATCCTCTGAATTTCATTGTTATATTCCATTTCTCACATCTAATTTTATTAATTTGGGTCATATTCCTCTTTTGGTTGGCTTGACTAAGGGTTTGTCAACCTTGTTTATCTTTTCAAAGAACCAATTCTTTGTTTCATTGATTTTTTGTGACATTGTTTTAGTTTCCATTTCATTAATTTCTGTCCGATTTTTATTATTTCTTTTTATGTACTGATTTTGGGTTTGACTTGTTCTATTTTTCTAAGAGCTTGAGGTGCATAAGATTTCCCTGCTTTTTAAAATGTAGGCTTTTATTTTCCTCTTAACACTGTCTTTGTTGTAACCTTCACCTTAATCTTCATTCACCTCTTCTCCCACAAGTACCCCCTGCACACACACACACACACAGTACCTATTTTACAGTCCAGTCTTTTGTTATTAATATTTAAGTCAGTGTTTCTCAATGCATCTGCACTGTGAGTATACTTTACTTTTGTCTGTTCCATCCCTTCCAATTGCTTTCCATTACCCTTTCTCTTCCCACTCCCCAAATTTTCAACAGCTTTCAATACATATCCTAATCTTCTCTACCATCACAGATATTATGTTTTACAATATTGTTGATGCTTTATCATTCTCTTTTCCTTTTCCTCCTTCCCCAAGTTCCATAGACTAGTTCCACTATTACAAACATGCTCTACATATGAGTTTGTATATGCTCATGTTTGTTTTTGTGTATATGTTTATCTTTTGGGTCTATTTTCCATATTTGAGAGAAAACATGTAGCTTTTGTCTTTCTGAGCCTAGCTTACTTCACTTAATGTGATGTCCTCCAATTGCATCCATTTACCTTCAAACCACATGTTGTCATTATTTCTTATGCTGAGTAAAACCCCATTGTG
This sequence comes from Castor canadensis, assembly GCF_047511655.1. NCBI lineage: Eukaryota > Metazoa > Chordata > Mammalia > Rodentia > Castoridae > Castor > Castor canadensis. The sequence continues at coordinate 35,322,485 of NC_133394.1, read as the reverse complement.
TATGTATACCACATTTTCTTGATGTATTCATCAGTTATAGGTTATCTGGGTTGTTTCTGGAGCTTGGCTGTTGTGAATAGTGCTGAGATGAACATTGGTGTACAGGTTCTCTATTGTATTCTAACTTATGCTCTTTTGGGTAGATGTCCAGGAGCAATATCACTGTATCATATGGCAGTTCTGTCTTTAGCTTTTTGGGTAGAAGACATTAGGAGGTAATGAAATAGGGGAGAAATGGAAGAGAATAATGGAAGAAAATTGAACAGTCAAACAAATATAACTCCACAGAACAGAAAAGAGAAAAAAAGAAAATCTGGGAATCCTGTTATCTATTGGAATTGTTGGTAGTGAAGGAGGATTGTGGCAGGGTAGACAAAGAGAAAGGAGATTGATAGCTAGGGGTGGTTATTTTGGTTGACAGTTAGAAGGTATAAATTGGGGAGGGTGGTAGAAAGGGGAGGAGAAGAGATGGTTTAGGGTTGCAAACTTAAAGGTCATTTATGGGTGTCTTGTTAATGACTGACAGTGAGAGAGGAGGGGAGAGGTAGGTGAAAAGAAGGAATTGAGGAGCAAGAAGGCAAAACCACTGTTGGAATGTACAGAAGAAAAATATAGCTGTAGTAAACGAGTAAGAGATTTACACCATTGTTTCAGCAGCAATGGGCATAAATTTTACATAAAAATTACAACTTTTTTGTTGCCATAGCTCTTCTCCCATCCCTCTGTGTCTGAGTCTTTCAGTCCAGTAGACACCAGGCTAACTTGGATACCTGCCTCTGGGTTGGTGACTAGTGTTGTAGAGAGAGTGGTGTTTGTAGAGCTAACCCTTTGGAGTTTGTACTGACAACCTGCCAGCCTCACTCCACTCACATTTGCATTATTCCCATTTCTTAAGGTTCCCCAGAACTTACAGACTGCAGTTGTGCACCAAGTGCAGGGTTTTGTCCAGATGTCATCTAACCTTAGGCAAGGTTGGACGTGTAGCTCCCTGATGGTAGTGCTGCTACACTGTGACCTGTTCTCTGTGACCTCTGTGGGCTGCTGTTGGGTCCCAGAAAATTTTCCCTGTTGGGTACCTGTTCCTCACAGGCCTTCCACTTGTGGTCACACAAGGTCAAGTAGGGGTCTGGACAGCAGTGGTGTGAGTCACTCAATCTGGTGGGGGGAGGATTGATCCCCCTCTAGGGAAGTTTGCTGCTGGCTCTGGAGAAGGCTTTATTTCAGCCTGGAATGCTGTGTGGCTCCACTTTGGCTCACTGTGTCCTAGTAGCTTTCTTCAGCAGGTTGCTGCTGGGTGCCTTTGTTCTTTGTGCCTTCTTCTTTGTTGTTTGACCTTCTCCTTGTGGTTCTTGTTCTGAAGGTTTCAGCTCTCTCAGCTCTGCTGGGGGAGGCAGTGCTTGGCTACTGTGCTTGTCTCTGTTCTGGTACATGTAGGAAGTGCAAACCTGCAAACATTTTTCCTCCTATGCTGTTGTTTCCTTGTTTTAGGTTCAGGCAGAATTCTGCTTCTCACTGCCTGTGGGGTCTAGGACATGTCTTTCCAGGGCCTGAAATTTCCACTTTCCTTCAGGTTGTGGGAGCTCTGTCTAGAGTTTGGAGCAGTCAGCAAACCAACATCTTGAATCCTCTTTATCTATGATTTGAAGGTTCTGTCTATTAATGGTGTCTCAGAGGTCTTCAATGTTCCTTTCATTCTTTTTAATTTTTTTCTTTATCATTGTCTAAATGTTATAATTCATGTACCTTATCTTCATGCCCTGATACTCTGTCTTCTACTTGATCCAGTCTATTGGCAAGGTTTCAAATTGAGTTTTTATTTCAATTATTAAGACTTTTATTTCCAGAATTTCAATTTGATTTTTTTAAGGATTTCTATATTTCTATTGAATTCCTCTTTCATATCCTCCTTTGTCTTCCTTATTTTATTCAGCTGTTTATTTTTATTTTCATGGAATTCATTCAGGCATCTATTCCCATCCTTTTAAAATTTCTTTTTTTTTGTAGTTCATTTCTTTATTTTTTCTTTTATTGATATGTGCATACAATGTTTGGGTCATTTCTCCCTCCTTCCCCCCACCCCCTCTCTTAACCTCCTACCCCCTCCTTAAAATTTCATTGCTAATTCTTATAATCATTATTTGAATACTTTCTTTGATATCCCATCCATTTCACTACCATTATAGTCTGCTATTGTGAGATTGTTCACTTTTGAAGGAGTCATGTTGCCTTATTTTTTATATTTATTTTGTTTATAGGTTGAGATTTACACAGGTCATCTCATTGCTTGAAAGTTTTAATCATCCATAGTCTTTCAGTTGAAGCATTCTTAATGTTCAGACAGGACTGTGTAATAGCAAGGCTGATGTTCAGGTTCTCACAACTAGACTGTGGGTATAGCTCAGTAGGTGAATGTTTCCCATTTGCTGAAGGACTGGGTCTGGTCCTCAGTATTGTTAAGAGAGAGGAAAACAATTTAGAGTATCTGTAGTATATAGGTTGGTGCTCTATGTGTTGAAGGCAGGACCAGTAAAGGGTCAATTATCTACTTCTTTCACTTTAGAAGCTTTGTACACTGTGAGTTGGCCAGATTTCCACTTGCTTCACAAATTCCCTAATTTGTGCTTCCTCAAGTGTAGCTAGCATTCTAGCCTAAGTGTGTTCCCTGAATGCATTGGAGATTATGTGCGGGTGTGTGTGTGTAAATGAGCCAACAGAGCACTGAGTTCTGGATTGGAGGAAGTGATTTTTTTCTTGTTTTAGGTGCCCAGTTTAGTTCAGTCTTGAGCAATATGCTCTCTCTCAAGATGGCACCTGACAATGGCACTCTGAGGTATAGGTATTCAACAAAGTGTCTTTCTTCTCCAATGCTAGTTTGCCATGTGGTAGTAGTCACTGCCACAACAAATCCATGCAATAGGTTTAAGGTTTTTATGGGCTTATCCCACAACTAGATCTGCCAGTCTGTCACCAGGGCTACCTGACTTCTCCTTATGGTTGTATTTTTGACTTCTCTTTCACCCCATGGAACTGAGGTTAAAGTTGCAGACTGTTTGGAATTTTATCTGTCATCTTTCTGTTTCTGTGTACTTTTCAACTATGATATCCTGCTTTTGTGATTCCTGAATGCTTTTCCTCTACTGATCAGTTCAGAATATAGTTTCTTCTTTGTTATCCTGACTCTTCTCATTCAGAGTCAAATTGGGGAAGGTTCTAATCCACCATCTTGCCCCACTACTCCTCTTCTTCCTCCCTTCTCCCCTTGTTTTTTCTTCATTTTTACATGCATATGGTAAATATTTATAATTTGTCATTTGAAAAAACATTTATTGAGAACTTGACACTTGTCAGGCATTTTGTTTGGTGTAATACTCACTGCTTTTAGGGAACTAACAGTTTAGTTGTATATACAAGGAAATGATTAAGTAATTACAATATGGTATATGGTTATCAGATGTTTTTAGAGCCCATAGAAATGTTACCTTACTCAAGTTTAGCAATCAAGAGTGAATACTTGGAGAAATGCATTTTTCTTATCTGAGATCAGAAGCCTGTATATGATTAATCACATGAAGATCAATGGGAAAAAGTAGAAGATACAGAAGTATATTCCAGGTAGGAAAAATGCAAGGCTCAGAGGCTGTAAAATTTTTTAATTTATCAAGAGAATTATAAGAAGTTCATGACAGTTCAAGAATAAGATACTGGGTTGAGAAAAGGAGAGAAAGTGATTAAATAATTAAAAACTACTTCATAATCCATGCTAAGGAGGTTAGTTTCATGAAAAAGGCCTTGGAAGCCAGTGGAGGAGTTTAGGAGTGATACATGATTTGATTTGTGATTTCAAACCACTTTGCATTCAGGGTTTGGACTAAGCCACAAAAGAGATGTGTTGGTTCCAATGAAATTAGCAGCTGGAAAGAAAGAGTGATATTGGGGTATTAGGGATTGTGGGAGGTAGTGATTAATCATATGTAAGGGAAGCTGGCATTGGTTTTACCTTCATGATTTGTATCAGTGGAGGATGATAATATTCTTTGAGTTAGGGAAAGTCCAAGGGAGATTATGGTCTCTACCAGGTTTTAAATAGAATTGTATGCTCGCCACTTTGCTTGCATTGCCTTCTGTTTTATGAAGTCTCACTCTTCTTTCTTCATGCTCCATAGGCTGATTCACATTTTAAGACTTCATGCCATTATTTGTCTATGTTTCATTTCTCTCCTTCCAATGTGTTTTGTTTTTACTCTACTAGAAATGCTCTTCAAAATATGTTTTTGGTTGCTGTCATCCTTATGAGTATTCAGATGCCTCATAAACATAAGAAAACAATTACCAATACTTCTCTCTGTCAAGTTTCTTTTCCATTTTGACTTTGAAATGCCTAGTAATAACTGTGTTCATCATGAGTTTTTCATTATTATTATATATCAAATACATAGAAATCTGTAACTTATTTTAGGTTGATTTGAAAGATTATTCTCAGTCATACTAATCCACAAATATATTCACATTTTTATTGTGACAGCCATGGGAACTTCAAGAGTGGAAATTAAAGCAAAGAGATGACACAATTAATAGCTCTCTCATATTAGTTTTTAATGCTACTATATCAAATCAATGCCATCTTAGTGCCTTAACATAGACTATTTTATAGTTATGCATATCAGAAGTCTGATAAGGGTCTTAACTGGGTACAATCAAGGTGTTAGCAGGGCTGTATTGTTTTCTCAAAAGCGCTATAGAAAAATCAATTTCCTTATTTTTACCTAATGCTAGAAACCACTCACATTCCTTGGCTCCTGGCTTTCCCCTTACTCCATTCAAAGCCATTAATGGCCTGTTGGGTCCTGCTCACATTACATCATTCTGATCTAACTTTCTACCTTACTCTTCTATTTTTAAGCACCCTTGTGGATGCATTAGACTACCTGAATGATCCAGGATAATCTTTCTTTTTATAGGTTAATGAGTTAGATTCCATCTATAACTTTAATTCCCCTTTTCTATTTTACTTAACATATGTATAAGTTCTGGAAACTAAAAATGGACATCTTTCATGGCCATTTTTCTGCCTATCACATTTATATAATCTGATTAAGCAGTATTTTAACTGTTAAAGTTTCTCTTCTCCTTTTCTGATTTAATCCACTAAGGTCATCAATAACTTCCATGTTGCAGTGTTCACTAGGAAGTTCTCAATTTCTTGACTTTTCAATAATACTCATTGTTTACTTGGTTTTCTTTCTATTTTACATATTTTTTTTTTCTCAGTACTTCTTGCTGGGTGTTACTGTTTTCCTTGAGTACTTGGTATACAGTGGTTCATTATTTTGACCTGTCTTTTTCAACATCTCTACCCACTTCCTTGGTGACTTCACATACTTTCGTGGATTTGGATATCAGTCATATGTTGATAACATTCTAATCTTTATCTCCATGCTTAGACATCTTAAATAATAAACTTGTATATTCAACTAACTCTTTCACATCTCTACTTAAGTGTCTTACAGATACTTTAAGTCAACATATTCATAACTGAACTCCTGCTCTGCTCATGTGAATCAGTTCCATTTATAACTTTCTCTGTCTCAGTGGATGCCAACTCCATATTTCTAGGTGCTTAGTACTAAATTCTGTAGTCACCTTTGAATCTTTTCTGTTCTTTGTACCTCCTATTCCTTCTGTCAAGATATTGTGTGACTGACTTTCACATGTGTACATAATTCATCACTTCTCAGTACTTTCACTGCTATCCCTTGATCTGTAAAGTATTTTCAGGACCTGAAATCTAGACAATATTGCTAAAGATTGTTTTACAGTAAGGGACATTGCACTGGGAAGTATAGGATATTACAAAAAGTGAGGAATTTGTTATTTTTCATGGAGGCAAATTCTTAATACTTCTATGATATACTTCATATACTTTTTGATTCCTGAATACATGCAATATAAAGTACAAACTTTATTCAATTCAAATTTCTGAGATGTTTAATTCCTGGAGAAGAAAGGAAAGTCATATGACTTTAAGAATAATATCAGTTTCTCATTGCTTTCTATAAAAACATTGTTATTAATATATATTAGTTGTACAAGGGGGATTCATTTTGACATTTCTGTATATGCTTACAATGTATCTTGATTAGCTTTGACCCAGCATCTTTCTCCTTCATCCCCCTCCTCATACTTAAAATTATTTCATGTAAATATATAATGTACATTGACCCTACTCACCCTCCTTTATCCCCTCCAATCATCCTCTTTCCACTAATAGCTATCCCCAAATAGGACCTGTTTTATAATTCAGTCCTTCATTTTTAAGTCCATATTCATTAGTCAGAGGAGTTTCATGATGGTATTACTGTCTTTTACCTTTCCCCCTAGCTTTTATTATTTAACAGCTTTCAGTGTGTTGACAAGGAAATGATGATATCTGTAGATTTCAATTATACTTACTTCTACCTTTACCAAACAATATCACACTTACCTTTAATGGTTAGAATAAAAACTTAGAGTAATAAATCCTGATTTTGCTGCAGACAAAGAAAAATCCATACTTTCATGTAGTCTTCTCTATACCTCCCAGACAGCTGGATAATTCTTGACTAGAGTAATAGCATTAGATTAAATGTGAAATGCAAAAAAAAAAAAAAAATCACCAAAAGGCTGCCTTTTATTTCAGTATCAATTGATCTCCTATGAAGATTAAGATGAAGAGTGAAATTTGCAGCCCAGGAAAAGATTATTTTCCATTAAGTTCCCTGCTTACATTGTGATGCAATGGTTTTGCATTGAACTGTACCTTGAGGTTTTCCTTGCTACTAAAATGTTTGTGTTTCTAGATAGTGGTTCTGATTAAATTCTTCTTCCCTATTCTATCCTCTTGAGGATGTTTGTTTGAAATAAAAACTCTGGGAACATTTCTCTTTGCTATTCTTTAACTATCTTTCACAAAGATTTTTTCATGTTTTTAGTACACATATTTAAAAATAATTGCTAGAGCAGCTTGCACAGTGGAACTTCCCATACAAATCCTAATTGTCTTTTAGAATATTGATGAGAACACAATTTGTCCCCAGTGAAGAAACTAAATGACTTTTGTCTCTTCTCCAAAGAGATTCATTAATGGAGAAAAAGGAAAATGTCTTGTTTCTTCTGAAATAAAACACCACTTAACTTTTAGCATAAACAGTAATAAATAAATAAGGCAAAATATAAAAGATTATAATATTTAGCAAGGTGAATTTGAAAGAACAATTAAAGTGAGAGAATGATGACTCTTTTTAGACATATAAATTATATCTGTCATTTAAAAATACTCTATGCATTACATAATGTTGTCCGGTAAACTTCCTGAAAAGGCAGGGATTATGATCTCTGTTCTAAATTCATGCATACCATTGGTTATCCTGCTCACTCAACATGGGCTGCAACATCCCTATTGTACTTGGAATCTGATTCTGAGCATCTTTGGAGGGCCTGCTTGAATTCAGGGACAAAGTAATTGCTCAACCAGTTTTGGTAACATGAGCAAATAGGTGACAATAATTTCCTAGATACTTAAGTAAGTTGGCAGGTAATGTTTCCAAAAAGGCTTTCTATTGCTCCTCTCAACTCATCTTTTAAAGTACCAAAGGTGCAGATCTCAATTAAGCTCTGTCCTACATTACTCATATAAGAGGTGCTGGAGTGGATGTGTGGGCTGGCACTATTACATAGAGATGAGAGTGGTATTCCTCAGCTTAACTACCTGGGTTTAATTCTAGGCCCTTTATTATTAATTGTACAACTTTGGGAGTGTTACATAATTTTCCTCTTTCTAAATTTCTTCACTTGTAACATGGGAATAAGAATAGTAATAATACCTGTCCCTTGAAATTGTTGAGAGAATTGTATTAGCACCCTCAAATAAGTATTAGCCATTATTATTAGGATGAAGGATTCAGATTTTAACAACAAAATTTTTTAAAAAAGATGTAAGTTAGATCATCTATTCCACAATAAGAATGACACATTTTAAAGCAGTCCATCCTAATTTCCAGAGTTCTGAAGAGCACTGGACTAGAGAAATTTTACAACATTGAAAGAAAGAATGCTGTGACAAGGGACCATGGTGATAAGAAATAGATGCTGAGAGGATACTGAGGGGTGAAGATGGAAGTATACTACATATATACACATGAAGACAGCATAATGAAACCCACCAAACACTGTTTGAAAAAGGGAGATAGGGAAAGGGGAAATGGACATATGATGGAGGGGCAAACTTTTTGACAATATACTGTACAGATTATGGAGGTATCACAATGAACTTCCCTATTATTATTGTATAATAATTAAAAAATACAATTAAAAATTAATCACTTGGAATTTGTTGTTATTCAATAAATTCTGACATTGTGGAAAGAAAAAAAAATTAAAACAAAATAAAAAAGGCTTGAAGATACACTCAAAAAGAAGAAGGATTAAGTAATAGTAATATGGACAGGGTGAATTTGGTTGAAGTACATTATATGCATGTCTGTAATTCACAGTGAAATCCCTTTGTACAATTAATGTATACTAATGAAATTTTTAAGAAATTAAAAAAAATGACATCTACAAGGAACCAGAGAGAAATGAAGAAAACAGACACTCAGATCCAGACTCCAGCAAAATGAAGATAAACTATGCCAAAGAACCCAATGAAGCCCATAAGAATAATTTAAAAGAAGAAATACTACAGGTACTCAATGAGAATTTTATAGAGATGATACTGGATATGGTCAACCAAAATGTACAGGAGACACTCAAGAAATTCCAAGACAACAAAAATAGAGAATTTGAAAAAGCAAAAGAAGAAATAAAGGAAACCATAGAAGCACTGTATAAACACCAAAGTGAAACAGAGAACACAATTAATAAAGAGATAAATGAACTCAGGACAAAAATAGACAACATTAAAGAGGAAACGACCCAGGATATGGAAAACCTCAGAAAAAAGAATGAAACAGAATTGCAAAACAAAAAGGAAGGCCAATCCAGCAAAATAGAACAAACAGAAGACAGAATCTCAGAACTCAAAGAAAATGGTAATTAAAGGAAAAACCAAAGAACTATTAATTAAACAACTCAAGACCTGTGAAAAGAAAATGCAAGAACTCACCAACTCCATCAAAAGACCAAACTTGAGAATCATGGGCATTGAAGAAGGAGAAGAGGTGCAAGCGAAGGGAATGCAAATATATTCAACAAAAAAACCCAGAAAATTTCCAAAATGTAGAGAAAGATATTCCCATACAGATGCAAGAGGCCTCTAGAACACCAAACAGACCAGATCAAAATAGAAATACCCCATGACATACCATCATTAAAACAACAAGTACAGAAACTAAGGAAAGAATATTGAAGGCTGTCAGAGAGAAAAAACAAGTAACATACAAAGGTAAACCCATCAAAATCACAGCAGACTTCTCAACAGAAACATTAAAACAAGAAGACCATGGGGTGAGATCTTCCGGGCACTGAATGAAAATAACTTCAACCCCAAGATAGTCTACCCAGCAAAACTATCATTCAAAATAGATGGAGCAATAAAAGTCTTCCATGATAAGCAGAAACTAAAACAATATGTGAACACAAAGCCACCACTACAAAAGATTCTGCAAGGGATTCTGCACACAGAAAGTGAAACCCAACTTAACCATGAAAAGACAGGTAGCACCAAACCACAGGAAAAGAAAAAGCAAGACAGTAGAGAGTAACATCAAGTTAGGTACACACAATCAAACCTTCAAACAACTAAGACAACTAAATGACAGAGGTTACTCCAGAGGCACTTGCACACCGTGTTTATTGCAGCACTATTCACAATAACCAAGCTATGGAAACAGCCAAGATGCCCCACTACTGATGAATGGATCAAGAAAATGTGGTACCTATACACAATGGAATTTTATGCAGCCACGAAGAAGAACGAAATGTTATCATTTGTTGGTAAATGGATGGAATTGGAGAACATCATTCTGAGTGAGGTTAGCCTGGCCCAAAAGACCAAAAATCATATGTTCTCCCTCATATGTGGACATTAGATCAAGGGCAAACACAACAAGGGGATTGGAGTTTGAGCACATGATAAAAGCAAGAGCACACAAGGGAGGTGTGAGGATAGGTAAGACACCTAAAAATTAGCTACCAGTTGTTGCCCTCAACGCAGAGAAACTAAAGCAGATACCTTAAAAGCAACTGATGCCAATAGGAGAAGGGGACCAGGAACTAGAGTAAAAGTTAGATCAAAAAGAATTAACCTAGAAGGTAACACACATGCACAGGAAATTAATGTGAGTCAACTCCCTGTATAGCTATCCTTATTTCAACTAGCAAACACCCTTGTTCCTTCCTATTATTGCTTATACTCTCTCTTCAACAAAATTAGAGATAAGGGCAAATAGTTTCTGCTGGGTATCGAGGGGGTGGGGAGGAGAGGGAGGGTGCAGAGTGGGTGGTAAGGGAGGGGGTGGGGTCAGGGGGGAGAAATGACCCAAGCATTGTATGCACATATGAATAAAAAAAAAACTATGAGAAAAAGAAAAAAAAAACCACACACACACAAAAAAAAAGAAATTAAAAAAAGTAAATAGATGCTTAAGATTTTAGGTTATTCACACTGTTTTCACTAGAAAGGTAAATTTTCTGAATCACAAAACTCACAGTAAAATTAATTTTCTATAAGATAATACTTTGCTTTATCTGATTCTGAGTTTCAGTGATGACATTCTCTAAGAACTAAAGTAGGAAGATTTCTGCTTGTTCTGTTGTAGTTCTTAGAGAATGTCGTCATTGAAACTCAGAATCAGATAAGGTACATGACCAGTGTTTGGAGTTTTTAATTGCTGTGAATGATCAGAAAAATAAATCATGTTATATTGAATTTATGCACTTCAATGACCTGAAATATCTTTTTGTATTTGCTACAAAATGGAGCATTGTTAATAGCTATAAAATCAACATACACACAATACACTAGCATATGTTTAAAAATTTTTTTCATAGCAATTAAAAAACTCCAAACTTTTAGATGGATTCGCATGAGTTACCTAGTTTCTATGTACTCTCACCTCACTGTCCTGGAAAACAAACTATCATTCAGTTTGGTTCAATTTAATTAAATTCAAAAGCATGAAGCTATTATACAGTAAGAACAGGATCAGATGCCAAGGACTAAAAAGAAAGAATAAAGACAAATACAGAAGCAAATGTAATCATTAAAAATATTTGTTCAGAACTTGTTATATGGAAGAAAATGTCTATAGAGTGCATAACATACATGCTTAGCATTATAACACTGTCCTATATATGATGGCCCAAATGGGAACTTTTATGTAGGATGACAATAGAAAAATCTCAAAATAAGGTGATGTTTAGAGAGAATTCTGAAAGGTATGAGGGAGTGAGCTTGATAGAGACCTTGTAAAAGCACTTTTTAGGCAGAAGGAAAAGGAAATTCAAGGACCATTCATTGAGCATATGTTTCCTGTTTCTGAGGGTAAGCAGAGAGTTGCTGCTATGACCTGAGCAGCATGGTAGAGGTAGTAACTCAGTTTAGAGATTTGATGGTGGTTCCTGTGGGCATGGCATCTGGTTTGGCTTAGGTTTTGAATGGCAAAGAAACTGGTAGAACCTTTTGGTCTGAGTGGCTGAGAAAAGATTATAAGGGTCAAAGAGCATGGAGGCCAATCAGGAAGTATGGTAAAATACTGCAATAGGACAATGGCTTGGACTTTGATATCTGTCAATTTCTCAGGCTCTGGGTATATTTTGAAGGTAGAGTCAACAGAATTATCTTAGAAGTAAGGGAGTCAGATAAAGGAAGGACTGAGGATGACACCAAGATTATTTTTTAAAATTATTTTATTAGCATATAAAAGTTGTACAGGAGAATACATTGTGATATTTACATATATGCTTAAAATATCTTAGTTAGATTTGCCCCCTTCATTTTTCTCCCTCTTCCCCTCTTCTCCCACTTCTTAGAACAATTTTAACAGGTTCATTCCTTCATTTACAAATATGAATACAAAATACATCCACCATATTCGCCTTCATTCTCCTTTTTTTTTGTGCCCACCCATTTCCCACTGATACCCACACCCAGAAAAGACTTATTTTTCCCTCTTCACCTTCCTTTTTTTAAAAATGTATATTTATGGTCCAAGGGGCTTTCTCCTGGTATAAATCATTCTTTAATCAAATTAATCCCCACTCCCCATTACTTACTGATTCTCTACCACTAATATTCTCTGCTAATATTCAACACCTTCCAAACATTATATTATATTCATATGTGGGATTGTTTCAATATTTTTCATTCTCTAACATTTTTTTTTACCTTTCCCACCTCCCATAGTCCCTTCAGACAGTCTTACTAATACAATTCTGTTCCCTTTCTCACTATATGTATGTATGTATATATGTATGTATGTATCTACCTGTCTATATATATATATGATCAAATATGTATCTATATAGCCATTAAACTTATAGGTCTAGCTTCCACATATGAAGGAAAACATGCAAACTTTGACTTTTTGAGCCTGGCTTACTTTGCTTAACATGAAGCTCTCTAGTTCCATCCATTTACTTGCAAAAGACATAATTTCCTTCTTCTTTATGGCTGAATAAAACTTGTAATACATTCTTCAGTCATGGGGCATCTGGGCTGGTTCCAAATCTTGGCTATTGTAAATAGTGTTTCAATAAACATGGGGACCTCCATATTGCTTACCATAGAGGATGCACTAATTTACATTGCCACCAACAGTGTAGAACTGTTCCTTTCCCTCCACATCCTCACCAGCATTTGGTGTTGTTTTTGTTATTGATGATAGCCATTTTGACTAGAGTGAGGTGAAATCTCAATGTAGTTTTGATTTGAATTTCCTTTATGGCCAAAGAAAGTTGAGCATTTCTTTATGTGTTTATTAGCAATTTGTACTTTTGGGAGTTTTCAGTTCATTTACCCATTTATTTAGTGGATTGTTGATTCTTTGTGAAGGTAATTTTCTGAGCTCCCTGTATATTCTGGTTATTAATTCCTTCTCAGATGTGTAGCTGGCAAAGATTTTCTCCCATTCTGTAGGGTGTCTCTTCAATCTGGTGACTGTTTCTTTTGTTGTGTAGAAGCTCTTTAGTTACGTGAAGTCCTATTTGTCAATATGTTCTCTTAATTGTTGAGCTATTGAAGTTCTGTTCATACAGTTATTACCTATGTCTATGTGGTCCAGTGTGTTCCCTATTTTTTTCATGGATTCATTTCACTTTTTCAGATCTTATAATAATAACTTTAATTCACTTTGGACTGATGCTAATACAAAGTGGGAGACTGGGATCTAGTTTCAGTTTTCTGCAGGTGTATATCCCATTTTCCCAGTACCATTTGCTGAGGAGGCAGTCTTTTTTTCCAAGGCATATCTTGGGTACCTTTGTCAAAAATCAGACAGCTGATCATTAAAAACACCACAAATAACAGGTGTTGGAGAGGATGTGGGGAAAAATGAACCCTCGTACACTGCTGGTGGGAATGCAAACTAGTGCAACCACTCTGGAAAAAAATTTGGAGGCTTCTTAAAAATCTAAACATAGATCTGCCATATGATCCAGCAATCCCACTCCTGGGGATATACCTAAAGGAATGCAACACAGGTTACTCCAGAGGAACTTGCACACGCATGTTTATTGCAGCACTATTCACAATAGCCAAGTTATGGAAACATACAAGATGCCCCACTGCTGATGAATGGATTAAGAAAATGTGATATTTATACACAATGGAAGTTTACTCAGCTAGAAGAAGAATGAAATTTTATCATTCGCAAGTAAATGGATGCAACTGGAGAACATTATTCTGAGTGAGGTTACCCAGGCTCAGAAGACCAAAAATTGTATGTTCTCCCTCATATGCAGACTTTAGATCTAGGGCAAATACAGCAATGTGGTTGGACTTGGGTCACATGATAAGGTGAGAGTATACCTGGGAGGTATGGGGATAGGTAAGAAACACAAAACATGATAGTATTTGATGTACTCACTACGGAGGACCTAATACAGAAACTTTAAAGGGACAGAGGTCAATATGAGAAAAGGGTCAGGAACTAGAAAAATGGTCAGTTAGAGATGAATCAACATAGAATGTAACACATTTGTACATGGAAGCAATGATAGGAATCTCTCTGTATAGCTATCCTTATCTCAATTAGCAAAAACGCTTTGTCTTTCTTACTGTTGTTTATATTCTTTCTTCAACAAAATTAGAGATAAGGGCAGAACAGATTCTGCCTGGAAGTCGGGGTAGGTAGGTGGGGAAGGGAGAGAGTAGGGGGTAGAGGGGAGAAATGGCCCAAACAATGTATGCACATATGAATAAACAGATAAAAAAATCATATGGCTGTAGCTGTGTGGGTTTGACATCAAGATTATTGGTTTCATCCTTAGACATCAAAATGTGAGAAGTGAAAGAGTGGAATTTGGTTTATAGAGAAATGGAATAGTGGCTAGAGGGGTAATCATGCAGAACCAAGGCAACTTTTTTTTTTTTACTGTGCAGAATATCTTTTAATTTTATCATATTTACATTTAGTTACAAGTGTATGCCAAGACAACTTTTTGATAACTGATATTCCTTTAGTAGTCAAGTATTAAAAGTGAGACCAGTCATTGTGCTTGTGATTTTTGTCTGGTCACACCAGGGTGTAGGACATGTAGTGAACTTGGATTTATACAGTATTGGGATTTTTTCAGGCACAGACAGGGAAGGTGAGAGGGACAACAGAGTATGGCTTCACAGGCTATGGGATTCTAGGTGGGCATGGTGGTAGGCAGTGAAGCTGTGAGGAGGTCAGTTTTGACTTAAAGTGTCAGCTAAAGTGGTCTCTGAGAATTTCTGAAGGAGCAATAGAGGGAATGGTATGATTAAAATTGATACTATAGAGAACCAAAGATACTGATAAGGTCTTATACCTTATGGGAATGAGTTAGTGAAGTAAGGTAGACAAGACATCTGGAAAAAGAAAGATGAGGACCAAGGAGTCCAATGTAGACAAGATTATCTACCTTCATTTTCCAATTCTGGCTACACATTAAAATTGTATGAAGAGCTTTAAGAAAATACCAAAGACCAAGCTCCATCACTGATAAATTAAAACAATTTCTGAGAGTGGAAACTTTGCACTAATACTTTTAAAAAGCTCTTTATGAGGCTCAATTTGCAGCCCAAATTGAGATCCACAGATAGATATGAATACAAAATAATAAAGAAAGAGAAAATGAGCCAAGAGGTAAAAACCTTTAATGAATTGGTTAAGATAGGTGGTGCCCAGGATGTCTGTTGTATATACTTGTAAATATTAATAGCAAATAAATGTGAAACATTTTAATTCAGACTTTAAGAACACTTAAAGAGTATTTAGATTAGCTGTTCTTTAGAAATATCCAGTTTTTGAAATGAAGAAAGAGCCCATCCTTTTGGTTCTGTCTTTGAAAATATTTCTGGTATTTTTTGTACTTTGCAAGTATAATAGCCCTGAATTATACTAAATGGTGCACTAAGGTAAACAGAATAAAATTGGCTTCTGATACCAGTTTTCTATAAAATATTGAATGAAGGAAAGAACAATGAATATCAAGCTAAGTGTATATTTCTACCGGAGGATGCAAATATGCTAGAAGGTTCCAATTTTCAAAAGCAACCAATTAACCAACCAACCACCTAACCAGCCAAACAACCAAGCAACTAACCAAACAAATTCTAGAATCATTTAATTAAAAACAAATCCAGTAGTTAATTGCCACCTCAAATGCCTTAAATACTCTGCTTTAATTATTTAGAAAGCTTTGTTTGTGTTATAATCTGCTGAGGCAGATTATTCTATAAGTTTTATGCTAAAAGATGTGAAAGCCCTTATGTGCTGAAATTTAAATTTTATTTTGCTCTTGCAATGTCTTTTGAATCAATTTTGCAATTTTCAGCAAATGCTAGCATTTGATCAGACCTTTTCACAAATTACATCATGGGTACTTTTTTTCCCCCTAGGTATGGAAAACCATTTGTTGAAAAGGTAGAAGATAAACCTGTCTCTGCTCTCTTTATCACTGGATATTCTTGCTATGTGTACATTTTAAAGGATGTCTTTTAAAAAAGGTTGCAGAAGTACATTGTTTGATACGTACATATAGAACTGTGTTTGGCAGAGATCATTTCATTTGAGAAACATGAGAAGAAGATAATAGTGCTCTTTTACCTTCTTAGCTCAGGGAAATTGGTACCGGTCGTGCATGTGTTCACTCTTCCTGCTGAGTACAAAGAAGAGTCAGTTTCATGAGGAGTAGACAGAAGTGTGGAGCTGTATACCAGTAATTTAAGGGCTCTGCAATGTTTTTGTCACATTGCCTGAGAACTACATTTAGAGATCTAATAAATTTGGGTTTTGAATTTTTTTATTTCCTAAGTGCTCCTTAGGAAATAAAAAAATTAGGATATAGGGTCCTATATCCTATAACTTTTGGAGTGCTGAGTACTTCATTTAGCTGAGTGCAGAGACATACAGAAAGAAAATACAATTTCTGTCTTGTAGGAGGTCAGAATAGATGAGGATGCAGGAGAGGAAGAAAGAAGGAAATCAAGTAGGAGCACAGAAGAGTGGTATATGTCTTGGAATTAGAATAGAGTTCTGTCTTTTGTTACACTTGCCTATAGGCCCAGTGGCAGTTTGAGGAGAGAAGAGAACTCAAGAGTGCATATTTATTTATTAATTTTTTGCATGTGCTCAGACGTGGGCAGTGGCATAGGGCCATGAGTTCACATAATAAACAAATTTCTACAAAGGAATATTTGATATGAGTAACTCAGTGAATCATCAAGAAGTGAAATTGGTTCCTTTTTAATAAAATGTCAAATGTAGGTGAAATTACTAAAGATGGAATAAGAACTTGGAACTTTTTTGAAGTCAGTCTTTAATAAAATAGGATGTAGATAATGAGAATGACTTCACATTAAAAGATATTTAACAAAGAGACATCATGAAAGCTTGATAATAAACCTTTCCTGATAATCACACTCTTGCAATTTTACTTGATATAATTACATCATAGTGAGAAAAAAAGAAAGGAAAGTGAAGAAATATAAAATGGGATCTTTTGACCTCAGTTCTAATTTAATTAATTCATACTGGTAGAAATGCATCCTATGTCTACATTATTGTAATGGAACTATAAATTTCTATTTTTATATATATTTGAGGTTCTGGTATTAGTTGGTATCTTCAAAGAAAAATTTTAATTTTGAAATATAAATGTGATATTCAAAATACAGAACCAGGACCTGACTTTATATATGTATCTGTGTATATTCATACTACACACATGTTTTTTATTTATGTAAATACTTATCTATGCACATGCAAACACATATGCATATAACAGGGTGACTTGGTTGAGTTTAAAGCTTACATGGAGATTAGACATGTGAGACTTTGTAAATAATCCCCCCTTCTAAAGGTAGTTCTTCAAGTGAATAGGGACTTTGACTGGAGGAGGAGAAAGAAGTCTGATGCAAGGACAAACGAGACAGAGAAAAGAGACAGAGGAGAGAATATTGGAGGGATAATGTGATGTCTTTGTATTGGATTAATTTTGCCAAACTGGATCTGTGTTTCCCAGAATTCTTCACTGTATGGTTCAGAGATAGCATTAGCCAAATGAGAAATTCAAGAGAGATACTGAAGCTGGTAGTAAAGCAGAGGCCATTACATTGTGAAGGGAGGTTTAGGACAAAAGGTGCTATTGTGCATATATTCTATGACTCATTTGCTTGCTCACTACGGAGCACCAGCAGAGCCCATTTCTTCTGGCTCTTGAGTTTGCAAAGGGCACTTGGCATCATCACAGAAGCACTATTTGGTGTCTATACTTTGTAGGCCAAGCATGACTGTGCTAATTCTGTTCTATCAAAATGGGTTCCCCTGATTCAGTGGGATAATAGGCTTCTCAAGAAGTAGGGTGGCACTGCAGAGACATTGTGAGTATGATTACTGTAATGGACTGAGAAGCCAAAACAGTTACGAGGATAGTCTGATTTTCAGGTATCCTTAGTTTTCACTAGTTGATCCTGGTATATTTAGCAATGAAATATACATTTTCCTCACTTTCCCACAAAGATCCTTTGATCTTGCATTGACCATCTGAGGGCTTAGTACAGTTACTAGCACTTTCAAAAAAACAAAGCTTTTGACCTTAAGGCAGAGATTCTTTAGTGGGGAGATTAGGTTGTGAACTGGAACTTCTTTTGTTTTCTTAGAATTTCAAGTAAGATCATAAACCTGAAAAGAGTTGCTGGTAAGTACACTCAGATTTTAAACAGAGATGTTAAACACGTTCTTGACCAAACTACTAAAAGCAGAACTTTTCTATGGATTATCAACCAGCAATTTCTATATTACATAAGAACAGAGATCTTGAAGAGAAATGGAGAAAGATAATTTAAATAGTTGTGTCTCTGCATTAGCTGAGAGTACCATGATATTTTTCTCTTCCCTCCCAAGAAAGTAAAGGAGATGCTGGCACTCATCACAAGCCAATTGATGAGTCTCCAAAAGAGTAAGTCCTCAAGTCTGGAGCTGCCAGGAAGCAGGAGAGACTGGATCTTATTTCCTGACTGAATGTTTATAGAGCTTTGAAGCTTGCCTAATGTTCTCACTAGACTGGAGTCTGATAGGAAATTCTTTAGATTTTGATAGATCCTGTGGATCAAACACATAGATCAACAAAGAAACTGGTGCTAGCTTCCTGTCTGTTTCTAGCCTGGAGAATTCTTAAGCATGAAGCTGACTGGAACAACTTGCAATGGAAAGTTAAGCAGAGAAGGCAAAGACTTAACAGATAGTTTCCATGGTTTGGTGAGTTAAGAACATGCAGATCTTCCATGGTCAAGTAGCTGTCATGGAAGGGCTAAAGCAGTCTCACGGTACCCTCATCCAAGAGTGAAATCTTCTAGCAAGAGGGGACTTTAGGATAAGGTTAATAAGAGATGTACCAAAAGGGGAGAGATTCAGGGCAGTTGCAACAGGTCAGCTGGAGATATGTCACTCTGTAAGAACTTCACAGGCTGGAAGATTCTTGAGGGAGACCACCAGAGAGCACAGGTGTGACCCATGAAACATTTGGGCATCTTTTTATAGTGATAATATATACCTATCACATACAATGTTCCTAGTTTCCTAATCTCTCCTGTCTGATACTTTGACCCTGGGGGAAACTCTAGTGTAGATGGAGGAAGGAGGGGGAACAGACTAAGACCCTTTGCCATTGCAGATACCTCATCCAAAGGCCATGTTTGAGCTATAGGAAAAAGCTTTGGAATGAAAGTTAGATTGAAGTTCTAATTTAAAAATTAGAAGGAAATTGTTAGTGTCTGAGAGTGAATCACAGTTATTTAAATGAAATTTTCTTTGTCACTGTAAGAGACCAGGAGACAAAGGATATGCTTGAGATATTTTCTTGGGAGGGGGTTTGAAACCCAAGTAAAGAACTTCATTCCTTTTGGTAAACTAATATATACATAAAAGTATGTGTGGTGCAAATACTGTGTACACATGTATGCAAATGAAAAAAAGAGACCAGTCAAAATTATTTTAGGAATGAGAGGAGGAGAAATAAAGGAGAAAGATGGAAGGGGTGAATTCAAGTATGATATATTGTAAGATGGCACCAATATGGAACATAGAAGCAATATTGAATATATTTTGAAACTAAGACAACAATGCAACTAATCTTTAACATTCTTAAAAAATAAAGCAAAGCAAAAACCTGAACCAAACGACACCTAGTTTGACCAATATTTTTTCAATGAAAATACAAATTACTTGGTTAGTTATTTACTGACAATTTACAGCTTTAATTTTTTTTCAAATTGAAATTTGCATTTTTAAAACTTCATTTTTTGCCATTATATACCAAATATAGGGTGGCATTTCTGGTTTGATATAAATAAAAAATCATATTCCACATTTTCCTAACCTCAGTGTATGACTCAAGTGAAGAGGAGGCATTCATAGATACAGGAGCAAGAATACTGAAAGAATACTATATGTGGTATTTTATGTTCATTTTATCTAATTGAAGTTGTTAAAATAAGCCTTTCATCTGACAGATTAGGTAAGAGCAAGTAGAAGATCTTTTTTCACAGCTTGCTTTTACTGTGCCATTTCCTTTCATTTCCTATAAATGTGTTTGGCCCATAGACCTCCCATTACTTTCAAAGGGTTTCAGTGTCTAAATATACCCCAGGACATGAAAATGTGTCCTAGTAAGGAAAAATTTCTATAGCCTCATGCAATAGTACTTCAGGGGAATCCTTCTAAAAGTTTACCCATTAATTCCACTCCCTTCCCCCACCAATGGTTAGACAAGGAAACAACTTGACCTTAAAATGAACCAAAATGGCAAAAAGATTCTTTAGACTGCCAACTATGGAAAATAATATAATAATGCTTTCTTTTCAAATATCTGTGTGTAAGGGACCAAAGTGCAGGAGGAGATATTGTAGAAATTCCAAGGTAGAGTTCAGTCAGTCATTAAATAATGAAAACTTTCTCTGTTAAAAATTTGAATCTACATGTTGGGAAAGGGTGTAGGAAGGAATATGCTGCAAATACTGTGTAAACATGTATATAAACGGAAAAATGAGACCTGTTGAAACTATCCCAGGAATGGGGGAAAAGGGGTACAGGACAATGATGGAGGAGGTGAATTCATCTTTGAAATATTTCATGTATTTTGTAAATGCCACATTATATCCCCAGCACAATAAGTAGAAAATAAATATATAACATTCACAAAAAAATGGAGGAAAGGAAAAAAGGAAGCTATAAAACATTAAGTAAGGTATTCTTGAAATTCCTCATCATTTAGGTAACTGTATAAATGTCTGAAGTAAGTGAACGAAGCAGGCTTAGCAATTCCTGGTGGAAGGAGTTTCTAGGCATAGGGCAGAGAGAGTGCATGTTCTGCTTGGTAGAAAGAATGGAGGCCAATATGGCTAGAGGACAGGGAAGAAGGACAGTGATAATAGATGAGGAGAGAAAGGTTACAGGGAAGCAGATTATGAAGGATTTTATAGATCATTTTAAGGAATGAGACTTTTGTACAGAGTGGGGATGGAAGCCATTGGAGGGTTTTGAGTGGGCTCATGAGATTAGCTTGACTATCATTTTGGAAGGATTTCTCTGGTTTTTGGGTTGAGATTGGTTAACCAAAAACTTGGGAGTAATCTTTGAGCCTATGGAATGAGAAGGATAGAAAATGTGCTCTTGAAATAAGAGAGGCATGTTAAAAGGAAGTTCTGCTTAAGATGTGTTTTAAGGAATCCACCAGACACTCATGCAGATCTGTTTAGCAGGCATTTGCTATATGAATCTGGTGCTCTAGAGAGAGATCCTGGCTACAAAAGTAAATCTGGAAACCAGAAACACACACACACACACACACACACACACACACACACACACACACACACTCCAGGAAGTGAAACTGCAGGAAAATAAGGAGAGTGTGTTAATTCAAAAATTAAATGGTGGAACTTTCCCAAGGGAGTGTGGCTAACTGGCCAAGGAACTGACCAGTGATTTGGTCAAAGAGGAGTTCATTGGTGATCTTGAGGAGTTTGAAAAGAAATGGTGGTGAACAGGCCTTATTATATTATGGAGGATTCAAGAAAAAATGGGAATGAATTAGAGCAAGTGTAGGAAAAGGGTAAAAAAATTTATGAGATAGAGGGGAAGGTACATAACTGGAGAGTAATGTGAGGTCACAGAAATTTTTTTCATGTTATTAGATGGCAGAAATGATGACAGTTTTTTTACACTGATGGAAATGTCACAGTAAAAAGCAGAAAATTGATGATGAGAGAGGGGTAGGAAGGCTTGCTGTACTGATGGGTTTCTGTAGGTGAGAGGCAATGACAACTAGTACACATGAGGGATTGTCCCTGACAGGAGCAGGGATCATCCATCTGGAGTAATTCGTGGGAGGCAGACGCTGGTACATGGATAAATGTGGTGTGGTTTCTTCTGGAATTTCTTTTCCAATTTTTCTGAGTGAAATAGGAAAACATATACTTCAGCTGAGAGTGAGGATGGGGGGAAGAGATATTGGGGGTGTGAGAAGGCAGGATAAAGGTGGGCTATAATTTTCTAGGAGGCTTCAAGAGACAAAAATCTGGAAAAGTACAGAAGGGTTACTGGCCTGCATGAAAGGCTAACTGTTGCTGGCTATTCCCACACTTGTCACATGGATAACCTATTTTTCCAATTTCTCTTAAACAATTTATGCAAGTCAACATTGTTTTATGTTTCTCCAGCTTATATTAAATACACGGGGGAAGAACAATATGGGTATAGATTTAGCTGCCATCAGGTTTGGGGTTTTGCCAGGTGACTACCACCAAATGAGAAGAGTGAGGAAGAAGTAGGTATAAGCAAGTGGGAGTAATAACTAAGGACTGTGGAATTTAAGAAGGTCAACTAGGGAAGTGTGGCATAAGGCAGAGTCATGAATTTTACATCTAAGTGAAGTCAAGAGTTGTCACATTCTGAGCACTAGAGGAAAAATGGGCACGATGGTCCAAGGGCATAATGTTTTAGCGTTATCAGTGAGAAGGTATAGACTCCATGGCAGGGCAGTGTGAGGGAATGCTGAGCTAGGAGGAAATGGCCACCATAAGAGAGGAGGATGGAGGGACAGAGAGCATGACAGGCCATTGTAAGAACCATATGCATTGATGTTAGAATTTCCAAAACTTATTATTGAGTTGTGCTGGAGAGAGAAACAGTGAGCCATGTGTTAAATTTTTCAGGGGCCGTTTTCCCCTCATTTTTTAGAGGGGAAAGTATACCAAGTACTCAGTGAGAGGAATACAATGATTGATTTTTAAAAATCAATGATATATGTACATATCCAAGTACATTCGAACAAATCTTGTCTAGAAGAGCAAAATAATTAGAACTCACCTAAATAAACTTTAACAAGTGAATGATTAAACAAGTTACAGTATAGCTATTTTATGGAGTGCTGTAAAAATAAGACTAATTCATGAATAATGACTAGAAAATGTGTTTATATATGTTTTTGTGCGAAGAGACTAAGTTACGTATTAATACAAAGGCTGAAGTTTATTTGAAAATAAAAATATATGATACCTACAGAGATTTGATGGTGAATCCATAGAAGGATATGTTTCCAGAGAAGTGCCTAAGTGTTGAAAGTGGCAAAACTGTTAGGTAAAGCAATATTTGAAGGTTTTATCATGGCCATATTTCTTTGACTTTTTTTGTTGTACAATATAACAAGTGCACAAACAACAAAGGAGAGATGGAACAAACAGTAAACTAGCATTTATGAGATGACTATTTAGATGGAGGGTTACAAAATTGCCAGTCTTTCTTAATTGCCCCCTGTGTTCCCTCTCACTCACCACTCCCTCCATCTGTCCAAAGTTGAAAACTGTGATGATGTACGTGATAACATGTCCTTGGTTTTCTGTAGAGGTTATCAGCTATGCATGCATTTTCATAGGCTGTAGAATTATCTTACCTAAACTTCATGTGAACAGAATAATGCCTGTACATGTTGTTTCAAATTAAGTAGATAATGACAAACTGTTTTTGTGCCCATCAGCAGTGGAGTCCCTCATGGTCTTTCCAATGCTTGTTACTGTCATTAAGAATTTTTAAGCTATTTTAATGGTCATATAGGGATGTCTCTTATGGTTTTAATTTGTATTTCCATCACCATTAGCAAAATTGTTTACCAGCTACTTGGATAGTATTTTGTGAATTATTTGTTTCAATATTAAGACGATTTTTTTTCCTATTAGGTTATCCAGTGTTCCTTGTTTTTGAAATTAAAGCATAGGAGCCCTTTTTTTGGCTCTTTGTGTTGCAAATACAACACAAGCTCTGTGGCTTGTCTTTTACTATGTGAATGGTGACTTTTGACAAAGAACTCCAATATAGTCACATTTATTACTATTTTCTTTGTGGTTCTGTGTGTTTTATGTATCCTGTTTGAGAAATTTTGCCCTACATTAAGGTTATAAAGATTCTCCCTTGGCAACTTCTAGAAGTCTTTCATTGCTAGCTATCCAGTCTGCCCAAAGTTAATTTTTGTGTTTGGCATGGGGCAGAGATCTAGTTTTGTTTTGTCCCTGTGCATATCCATAAGGCTATGGATTGTTCCAGCACTGCTTTTGGAAAAAGGTATTCTTTCCCCAGTGTTCTGTGGTGGCACATTTGCAGTAAATTTCATGTCCATATGTGCATAAATTTGTTTCTAGGACTTCTATTATGTTCTTTTGAGCCATTTTTTATTCTTATGTCAGAATTTTATTGTTTTAATGATTATATCTTTATAATAAGTTGCAATATCTAGTGAAGCAAATTCTCATTGCTTTTTCTTTAAGAATATCTTAAAGTCTGTTATATTTCTACATTTCCAAATGTATTTTAATGCTAGGTTATCAAGGTCCACAGGCATACAAACACAAAACTGGAATTTTTATTAGGATTGTAGTAAATCTAAAGATCGAATTCATGAGTTTTGACATCTTTATAATATCTACCTTTTAGTTCATGTCCACAGTATACTTTTTCATTTATTGAGGTCTTCTTTGATTTCTTTCAACATCATTCATAGTTTTCTGAATTGAGAACTTCTACTATTTTATAGTTATGATGTTTTTATTCTAATTTTATTATTGAATTGGTATACATTTATAATATGAGGGATTTCATTGTGATAATTCCATATATGTATACAGTGTACCTTGAGCAAGTTTATTCCCTTTATTATATTTCCATTTCCCCTCACTTTCCTACCCCCCTTTTCAAACAATGTTTGGTGGATTTCATTAGGCTATCTTCACATGTATATATGTAGTGTACTTCCATCCGCTTCATGCCTTGGTATCCTTTCCTTTCCCCTTCCTCCCTCCCACTAATTCACTCCTCAAACAGCAGTCCCCCGTATACACGCATTTCCCTTCATCATCATTATCATCATCAATCATCATTTTAGGTCTGGGTTCCCCAAATGAGTGAAAATATGTGATTTCTGGCCTTTTGAGTATAATGTTAATGCATATGTCATCTGAAGTGTCATTCTTCCTTGGGACTGGAGCTCTCATGTCCTCACTGCTGGGAGTTTTAGGGCTTGATAGCATTCAGTCAAGATTTTCCCTAGAACCTGTCCCCAGCAGGAGAGAGCCCCTGCCCCAAAGCTGTGTTGTCCTTTTCAAGAGCTTTGAATGCTTACTTGGTGCAAGAGTTTAAAAGGCCCGTAGTTTGCTGCTATGGTTTAGATGTAGTTTGACTGTGTCTCCAAAATGTCATCTGTCAAAATTTAATTCTTATTGTGAGTACTAAAGCAGGTGGTAACTTAATTTCACTGTGTTTAGAGGTGGGGCCTTTCGTAGGTGGTCAGAATTAGATAACATCATCAGAGTGGAACTCCCATCCTAGAGACACTTCTAGCAAGAAGGCCATTACCAGATGCCGACCTTGACCAGAACCATGAGACACTTTTCTTTATAAAACTACCCAGCCTCAGGTATTTCATTGTAATAGTACAAAAAGAACTTACACAGTCTTCTGTCTTAAGTTAGGAGGACTTTAAAAGGTCTAACTTGAGCTTCCTGTCAGATTGGTTGAGTCCTTGTTGGCCTTGAACTGAAATTTAAATATTTCCTTTGCTCCATCCTATTTTCTTCATTCCCCACAGGTGATGATTTTGAGAATACTTTATAATATCTATCTCAGAATCTGCTTCTTGAAGAAATCAAACAGCTTCAATATTTTTATAAAAATTTTAATTTTAATTTTTTTTAATTGATGGAAACACAGTTGGATTTGTACAATGAGCTTATATTTGTCAACTTTGCTAACATAATGGTTGTTTAAATTTTACCTGAATGTAGTTTCAATTGTCTACGTATGTCAACATACTGTGAGTCATGACCACTTTTCCAGTCATATTTTTTTTAGTTTATATTTTCTTATTGGAAAGTCTAGGACCTTTAGCATAATTTGGATAGACCAAGTGATAGTGAGATTTGTTGTCACATTTTACTCTAAGGAAAGCTTTCAACATATCAGCATTAAATAAAGTTTGCTGTAGATTTTATTTTTAATAATCTAATGGATTAATTATGCTTAAGGAAAGATTACTTCCTTTTGTCCCTAGTTTATAAGAGAGTTCTTCCTGAACAGTGTTAAATGTTATATTTGTCTTATATTTTTTGAATTATTCTCTTAATATAATGAAATACCTGATTGATTTTCAAATGTTGAAGTAAGTTTATATTCCTGGGCAAAACTCCAAATTAATAGTTTTGCATAATTTTTTATATAAAGATTGATTTGTTTGTAACTGTTTTGCTTAGCATTTTTTCACATGTGGTCCACGAGAAGACTGGCATAAAATTTTCTTTCTCATCATGTTACTTTATTTTAGTAACAAGATTATATATTGTCCTCAAATAAGCTTACAGATGTTACTTTCTGTATTAGTCATTTACTGCTGTGTAAGAAGTTACTCACCAAACAGTGCTTTAAAGATTCTCATGGTTTCTGTGGGCTAAGAAAGGTTTAGATGGGTTCTCTGGCTTCCAGACCCTGTTGTCAGTTGTCTTAAGTCCCTACTGGGAAAGAATCAATTTGAGCTGACTCACAAGATTGTTGGCAAGAATCTGATCCTCAGCTGTTGTTGGATTAAGGCCTCAGTTTCTCACGAGCTGTTGATACAGATCATTCTCAGTTCTTTGCAATGTTATTTCTCCTTAGAGCTCTCATAAGACAGCTGATTCATCAAAATAAGGAGCAAGAAAATGTGAGTATGTCAGCAAGTTAAAGCCCATTGATAAGATAGAAGTCATGTCTTTTGTAACTTTATGTCAACACGATAGCCAACCATTTTGCTGTATTTTGTTCACTAAGCAAGTCACTTGATCTGGTCAACACTCAAGGGGAAGTGGTTACACAAAGTCACCAATACTAGAGGATAGGGATTATTGAAAGTCATTTGAGCAGCTTCCTAACATAGCCTCACTTTCTATTTTCTGGAAAAATTTATGCAAGACTTGTGCAATTTCTACTTATGTATTTCAGGTTATATGGTATATGAAAATTTAATTCTTTTAAATTGTGGTAAAAATTTAGGATTCCGTTTCTTTAATAGTTAAAGGAATATTACATTCCTTCTTTTGTCATTTTTATTTATTTATTTTTAATTTATATTTTGGAGTAGTACTGGGGGTTGAACTCAGGGTCTTGTGATTGGTAGATAGGTGCTCTACTGCTTGAGCCCCTCTGCCAGCCCCTTTTGTGCAGTTATTTTTGAGATAGGGTCACTTTGTTTTCCCCAGGCCAGCCTGGACTGTGGTCTCTTATCTTGTGCTTTCTCAGGTAGTAGGAATGACAGATGTGCACCACCATACCCAGATGTTGGCTGGGATGGAGTCTCACAAACTTTTTGACCTTGAATGATGACCCCCCCATCTCTCCCTTCCATTTCGCGTGGATTGCAGACTTGAGCCACTACTTTAATTGCTGCACTTCAAGAATCTTCTCCTTTCTACCCACATGTTTGAATTTATTAGCTCAAAGCTGTTTATGATCCTTCTTAATATGGTTGCATATTTTGCAGTGATGGTGCTGTAACATTTTTCCTTGATCAGTCTGTTTTTCTGATCATTCTTGCCAGAAGTATGTAAGTTTTATCATTTTTCTCCTACACTCAATTGTTGGCTCTATTGACCTTTGTTATTTTCTTTTTTGAAGTTTTAGAAAGGATTTATTTTAGTATAGCAGGATAAAGTATAGACAAGGAGGGGAGAAAAAAGAAAGAGAGAAACATTTCCTGTTCCCCATACAGGAAATGGGAGCAAAGACTCCTTTTTTATATTTTTATTTTTTTGGGCAGTTCTGAGGTTTGAACTCAGGGCCTCAGCTTGTTAGGCAGGTGCTTTACCACTTGAGCCATTCCATCAGCCCTATTTTCTTTCTTTTTAATTTATTTGCATGTTATATCTTTTTTCCTTCCTCTTACTTTTCAAGATCTTATACAGTTGTATTTTACATGTCTTTTGTAAACACTGTGTAACTGTGTGTTTGAGTTTAATTCTCCAATGATTAATTTCTGTCTCTCATGATTCTTTTGCCCTTTTTGGTATGTGATTTTTTTTTAAAAAAAAATCTGGTTTATAGAGTACTACCAAGCTATGTATTGTAACATTGTACCACTTAAAATGTATAATGTGATACATTTTGAGGAATAGATACATACATACAACCACCACCATCAAGATACAAACACTTCCATCACCTCTAAAAGATGCTTAGTGTCTCATTTTTGTTCAACCTTTCTTGGTTCCCCCAGACTGTGGCAACTACTTTCCTGATTTCTTTCTCCATGACCATTTTTCTGGATGTCATACAAAGGGAATCAGGCAGTCCATAGCTTCCAATGTCTGGCTTGCTTCATAATAATGAATGCTTTCTAGGTTCATGCACATTATAGCACCCGTCAAGAGCTAGTTTATTTTAATTGCTGAGTAGTACTATATTGTGTGAACTTACCACAATGTTTTTCTTGTTTTTCCAATGGGTGACCATTTGAGTACTCTTCAGATTTGAGATACTATGAATAAAGCGACCATAACTTAGCACTGACATATATTTTAATTAATCTTAGGCAAATATCCATCAGCAGAACTTGGGTATCATATAGTAACGATGAGGTTAATTATATAAGAAATGTGTAAGCTGTTTTCCAAAAATTATAATAACACTTTATACTCCTGCTAGCAGTGAATGAGAATTCTAGTTGCTTTGCTCTCTTGGTATCACTTGATATTGCCTGAGCTATTTTTTTTTCTTACTTTAAAAATTTTCCCCAGTCTAGTGTGTATGGAGTAGCATCTTCTCGTAGTTTAAATTGACTAAGGGTCCTTCACAGTTTGCTGCTTGGAAGAGGGAACATTGCCTGGTTGGGGTGAATTGTCTTCATTGTCCATCGCCCAGCTACAACATTACAACATGAGTATAATCACTTCAAAGCCCTCACCTCTCCCCAAGAGGATAGCTTAGGATCTCATATATTCAACAGGGTGCAGAAATGAGCTCCCTAGGTTGGGATAATGGGGGCCAGAACACCACAGTTACACCTACCTTATTTTATTTAATTCTCAAATGAGATAGGTCTTTTCATTTGGTAAATGAGAAAACTAAATTTATATGATTTTGTTAAACCTATAGAATTGATAAGCAGTGTTGCTAGGATTTAAGATCAGGCTTTTGTGATTATAAAGCCTACCTTAAGCTTCCTTTGAAATTTGTAACTGCTAAAATCCTCTGAGGATCTTTTTCTCTAAACTGAGTAACATCTTTTTTTGTGTCTTTTTTTCTGAGCCTTGATCCATTTTGTGGGCTTTCCAGATTTACCCTCCCCTCATGTCATTTCTTATTTCTATAGCCACTTTTGAATAAATAAATCCAAATTTGGCCTATCATGATAATTATTGTCACCACTATGTCACGTGACTCTGATTGGGCCTATTTACTGGGTGGATTGAGCATCGGTTATTGGCTGGGGTTGGTGCAGTTTAATGCACCTTGAGGCTTCGTGGATGGATAAACTGCACCTAAGTAGGCCAACTATACTTTCTGTCTGGTCTCTTAAAAGAGATGCGGAAAGTGCTTTAATAACACACATTCTGTAATAATTTAACATTTGGTGGTCACACTGCTGTTTAACCTTTGGTTTTCTAAACAAATATGGCTCAATTTAGATGGTTATTGTTATATACGGTCAGTCCACACTACTGCAATTTAGTAGTGGTGGCTAATATGTGGTGATTTTCACTGCCCATTATGGTTGACTCTTGAGTTTCAAGTTATATTAGTGATTTGAAGGGTTTTGTACTATTTCTTTTCTAGTTACTATAACAAGTAGCTTTACTGCTTTTAGCCAAAGTTAAATAGTCATATTTTATGCTGTCTGTTGAGATCTTTTGCTATTCTTTGATAATCTGTCCAGTACAGGGTACTTTAAGTGAAATTTATTTAATTATACAGACACAATCTCCTGGGGGGAAAGGCAAGAGGTAGTTTGTAATACACATACTTTGGCTTGTATTATTGGCAACAGATGAAGTTGCAGTTTATTAAATTTAAAATCAGCGGGCATGTTATACAAATGCTAAACTGGGTAGAATAGAGAAATGTGAACATAATTTTGATTATTCAGAAAGCTCTTCAAATATAGAGAGCTAAGCTGAGAATACAAATAATGAGGAGTGACATTTAAAATTTCTGCCCTTCCAAGACCTCTGACCTAATTACCCTAGCTGTCTAATTTCCTGGAGAAGTGAGCAACAGTTATACATTAGGGGAGGAAATACCAAGAATAGAACAAGAACATGCTGTGCCTCCTTTACGGCCATCGTAAGGTCCTGCAGCAGGATCCCAGTGCTGGTGCTCTGCCCGGACACTGTTTGGATTTCCTTGATCTGCAACTGCAGCATGCACACAAGTAAGTGTTGAGGAGTCAGTTTTGGAGCACAGCTGTAGTACAGAGGAGACATAGCAGCCTGCTGTGAAGGTCTGGCTGACAGCCAGAGGAGGATATCAATAAAGGAAGAAATAAAAACCTTCCCCTTTCCTATCCCAGGAAATGTGTGAGAAGGAAAAGTAAAAGTGTTAAGAACTGACTTACTGAGTGCTTTGTTTGTGTTATGGCTTATATGTGTACAAGTGCATATAAGTACTTATATATACCATCTCTTTCAATACTCATGACATTACAAGGCTCTTTAATATTTCATTTCCATTTTACAGTTGTGGAAATTGGGTCACTCATCTAGGATCATACATCTAGTGAGTAGAGGAGCTGAATTAGGCTGTTTGGCTTTAGTGGCATCCAAGAAAATGGGTCAGTAAAGATAACATGGAAGGCAAGGAAGGGAGGTAGCTTTTCTTTTCTTCCTGCTGTCTCTTCAGAATGAAGACATCACCATAACCTCAGGTTCACCCACAGCAGTGTAGCCAGCCAGTGTGGTCAGTAGAGGAAATCTCACCAACAGTTTTCCTGAGCTGCCTTCAAGGGCTTAAAGTGAGAAGCTAAATTGAGAGCAGTAGAGCCATCATAGAGTGGTTGGGGACCCATCAGGCCCATGTAACTGAAAAGAGGTTGTAGTTTTTATGCAGAGATAGGGTCAATGGGAGCAGGGGTGTGGATAGGATAAATTAACAGGACTTAGTGCTGACAAAACCAGGACAGACCAAAACCTGCATCCCTCAGACACAGAGTAGAGCTGTGCAGCCTACAGCAGGGCAGACAGCACCCAGGAGCCTGAGGTTGCCATGGAGACCTGGGCAAGCAGACTGCATTAAATAGAGTCTGACTTTTCCCTTCTAGCAGGATGGCAAGCTTTATTCTCCTCCCCCAACAATGCACCATGTTATCACAGGGAACCTTGCAGAGGGACAGGCTCATCTTAGGCACTAAATAATCCTTATTTTTTGAGAGACTGAATATTTCCTCAGGTAAAGTAAGCACTATTGGTTAAGATTAAGTTTTAACTTAATTTAGGTTTCCTGATACCTAGTGTGGACAAGACTAACACAGAGGGCCAGATAAAGTATAAGACTATAAACAACTTTCATTTTCTCTTCAATCTGACTTACAGTGAGAGTTAAAGTTTATTAGCCTGCTACAAAGAATGGCTAAGCAAAAAAAAAAAAAAATGTAAAGGGAAAAAATGTTGTTAACTGTCTAGGCAATGGAAAAACACATGTAAAACAATTAAAAGTCATGTAAAGTGAGGAGATAGAATTACTGAAAGAATACAGTAAAATAATCATAATCTTATTGTTTATATTAGTTATATTAGGATCTCATTTAGCAAAGAAAAATGAGCCAAGCATTTAATGTCAGTGCTCCCTAGCTGTTACAGAAATATATGTGGTTGTAAAAACAAAAACAAAAACCTAAATACTGTGAGTAGGATGGAAAACAAATGGAAATTATAGGGGGAGAATAACAATTTCTGTCTCAATAGGCTGTTCCAGGGCCACCCACGCCTTTATTTGTCAGACTATGCTGTTTTTCCTCCCCACTGCACTTCTGGGTCTGGGCTGGAGGGTGGTGGGTGGCAAGAGAACAGTCCCGCCACCTGTCTCTACCTGAGTTCATTTCAGCCTTGCCTATCTATACCCACTGCTCTACTTGCTCAGGCTCTCATTTGCTCTTGCTCAGGTCAGTGTGAACACTTTCTAATTGATTTTTGTCTTCTATTTTCTCTCCCTTCTGTGTTCCATCTTAGACATCCTTGCTAGATTCATCTTCCAGAAGCCTGATTTATGTTATGTTGCCTTCCTGTGCATCATCCACAGAAATCTCTTCAAGTGGCCATCACTTAGTGACAGAATTGGGTAAAAATTCCCTCTGCTATGCAAGGTGTTTCATGATAAAACCATAGCAACTCTTTGCCTAAGGCCTTATTTTCATTTTTGGGGGAAGCTTTGTAGTTATTACAGGGCTTGTTGCTTCCTTTGCTCCTAGAGCATCTATAGTTTTAATTTTTCAGTAATCATAGACACTTGGGATAATCAAGTAAATAGGTAGAGAGAGAAAAAAAATTGGAGAACCTAACCATGTGGTAAGACTAGGTGGAATCAAGTGGGACCTCAGAAGAATCATATTATTAGAGAAGAAGATTCATAGAAGAAGAAGCCCAATCAAGAACTCCAGCTCATCTGGAAAGCCACAGACACCAACAAAGGGCTATTTTTAGGGAATATCTTAAGTAGTCTTCATGTTTAGTAATACAAGTAGGAATGCTGGGTTGTGAGTTGAGAGCTGCAAAGTCATTCATCCCTCTTATACTCTTGTTATCTTTGGCCACCATTCTTTTTGGTCACACCAAAGACATATTTCTCACTCTCTCTCTCTGTCTCTCTCTCTTTTCTCTGTTTCTCATTCTCTTATCTCTTGTTCGTGTCCTTGAAGTCTAATTCATGTACAATAAAATGTATCAATTTTAGGCTATGGTTTAATAAATATAATAGCCAACTATTATTATATATTGTTTCGACTTATATCAGTATTATATTATATCAACTATATAGCCACCAGTACAATCATGACAGAACATTTCAATCACCCCCAAACCGCCCTCTTGCCTTTTGAAACTAACTTCTTTGATCCACTCCCTGAAAGCATTAGTCTTTATTCTATTACTCCAGTTTTGCCTTTTGTAGAACTTACATACAAAGAACCACATAGAATCAAACAATATTCTTGTATGTTGAGCCTCTTTAGCTTAGTATGTTGCATTGAAGATAAGAGAACATGTTTTTATGTAACTTAATAACAGCTGGGGCTTAGGCTGTGAAAGAATAGGGCTTTTACTAGACTCAGAAAGTGATGAATTTGATTTCTAGATTTGACACTATCTATGTAGTTATGGGCAAGTTAATCAACTGCTTTGAGCATTGCTCTTTTAAACCACTACAAAATGGGCAAAAATATTGACTTCAGAAGGTTGTTGTAAGGATTAATAAGTTATACTTTCCTAAATAAGTAAGCAGAAATCCAAGTGACTACTATATACCTATGAATCTTTTGGTATTCAAAACTGCTAGCTACTATTATTAACAGTGGTAGAGACTGCTTGCTGCATCCCAACATCTGATCGCCACATAGTGACACCATAATCTCAATTTATATATGTTATCCTAGCCTAATTTATTAATGGTGCCCACTTGTAATTCAATAATATCTCAGTTTGGAAGATAAATTTCATGGTCATTGTATTCCACCTACTCTTCTCAAGTAATAGAATTCCCAAATATTGATTATACATGTGACCAAACAGAATAAAGTCTTTTATAGCTTCCTAGCATCCAGGTAATCATTTGATGAAATTTTGACCAATGAAATATAAGAGGAACTGGTAAGTAACTTTTGGAAAATGTCCTATGGCAAGAGGTATGCCTTTCTCTTTGTTTTCTTACTTTTGCTGGCTAGAATAGGGATATGGTAGCCAGAGCTGGAGAAGCCATCTAGTACCATAAGGAAAATTTAAGAATGGACTTTATGCCAAGTGGTCTATATATAGAAGAATTCTATCAAATTTTACTTGAGAAAGAAGCTTCTATTTGCTTTTAAAATTAATTTTATTTTGCTTTTTTTTGTCATTTGCAGTCAAACTCATATGCAACTAATACATTAATTCTTTTTGATAAACTACTGTCAAACCTTAAAGTACCAATATGCCTAAGGCAAAGTGCACCAAAACAAAATGCCACTAGAAGGTAATTTCCCCTTTTGTTGTTCATGAAATACAGCCAAAATAATTATTCTTTATCACATTGCTGTTCTTCAAGTAAGGGACATGTTTATGTTTTGTCTGCAAGGTAGATGATTGGATTTTATGAATAGCTGAGAATGTGTCTAGCCTAATGAATTTGTAGTTTGATGAGTTGGGGAAATTTTGTCATAAAATAAAATGAGATAAGTTATTCTTCTCTGTGCAAGTGCCATCTAATCACTGAGCTCTTCACTTAGTCTGTAGATTGAAGATTCTTCATGTATTCTGAGAGATGGTCAGAGACCTTTTGGCATAAGGAAAGGATCCCAACAAAGCCACATTTCTTGACCCTTCTGGAATAGCCATGGGGTTGGTGATGAAGTGTTGCAAAAGCTACTAACTGTGTGCCTTACCATAGGCTCTTATACCAGGTCACTCTTCTGAGCACTACTTCCCTTTCTCTTAGCCCATTCACTACAGGAATATTTTTATGTTCATAAAGGACAACTGTATACACAAAATAATTAGGAATCCCATCAGCTTTGGGTGTTGATTATGTGACTTGACCCTCAACACTTGCCTCTGGCTTATGTGACTTTGTGCCTTTTTTGTTTGAGACAGGGTCTCATTATATAGCCCAGGCTGTCCTTGAACTTGTGATCCTCCTGCTTCCACTGTCCAAGTGCTGGAACTATAATCATGTGCCACTGAATCTGGTTACTTTGTGCCCTTTTCTATCTCCAATATTTAAGCCATGACTTGCCTTGTATATTTTTATGTGACTTTCAGTTTTACTCAATGCTTCATGAAGAGCCCTCTAAACTAGAGTTGCCCTGTGGAATAAAACCCTGACCACGAAGCCACTGGTCTTTAGGAGGAGCTGGATACATGACTAAGTGACGCACATATACTTTGTCAACTACTGGAAGAGTTTCTTTGGGATGTTTAGTCTCTTTTCTTACTCTTCTATAAATTTTGCCCACTTTCACCTTTGTAATTATAATAGAAATTCAATCAAATCCTATAATTTAAACTTGTCTATTTCAGTTGATCTGTTATAGGCAACATCTGATTATAGCTTTGTCTTTATGTAAAGGGAGACTGAAAGATTTGCCTTTGCATCTCCATAAAAAACAAAAATATAATAGGTCAAATGGTTTATAAACAACAGAAACTTGTTTCTAATAGTTCTGGAGGCTGGGAAGTCGAAGGTCATAGCAAATTTGGTGTCTTGTGAAGGCCCGAGTCTTGATTCATAGCTGCCAGTCTTGTTTTGTCCTCACAGCATGGAAAGTACAGGGCAGATCTATAAGGTCTCTTTTACAGGGACACTAATCCCATTCATTCCAGTTCTACTCTTATAACAGTCACCTCCCAAAATTTCCACCTCCAATTACTTTAGGAATTAGGTTTCAGCATATGAATTTCTTTTGGAGGCAGGGTGGATAAACACTATACATCAATCAGGAATTAAGAGATACATATCCATGTGGACAGTGGGTCTTTGGTTTATATTTAAGTGTACCTTTTCTGAATCAGTAACTGTGGTTTGTGCATTTGCTTTTTTGTCTCTTTCTTTTGGAATCAGACATTCTTCCCTAAGGATCCTCCTTTTATTTAGTACAGGTTTCTTTTCTGTGTCCATCATCTGAAACCTGTCCACAGTTCCTTTGATGCTTTTATGCTTAAAAAAAAATTTCCTATGCTTTTTTTGCCAACTTTTCTTCTATGCCTTTAGTAAATTATAGGTCTTTGACCTTATCTCAGTAGAATTTGGATCCACCCATGCCCGTGGGATCCACCTGGTTGGGACACATGTAGACTCCAAACACCTTCTACTTTATCATGACTTAGAGCAATGCTCAGAGAATTCATATACTGAAGAGATTAGGGATGAACAGTGAGAATCTTTCACAAAGGAAACCTTTGTCAAGCCTTTTTGTGTGTCATCTGGTATTTGTGCACTTGCTTTTTTTTTTTTTTGTCTTCAGGCTAACCAGACATACACTTTTGTGGCCAAGGTTATTGTCTCTCAAACACAAGGCTATTTTCCCGCTTTACTTGGTATTGTCAAAAGCTGTATTATAGGTATCAGTATGTTTATTGAGGTATAATTGAGACTTAGACTTTCAAAGCTAGAAGGTAAATTGGCAATCATCTATTTGAAAGCATTGGCTGGAAGGGTGGTCCAAGTGGTAGAACGCATGCCTTGCAACTGTATGCAATCCCCAGTAGCAAAAACAAAAACAACCTTATTTCATTTGTTTTAATCGTTTTCCCTTCTTTTACTAGTTGTTATATTGAGTCAGTTTAGCAAAAGGTAAGTACAAAAAACTTTTCCTTTAATTATCAAAGTATAATTCACAAAAGATAACCACCAAGCAGAAAAAAATACTTGAGTACTATGGAGGTGAAACCTTAATTCAGAAGACTCTTTATCAACAAATTCATCTAAAGTTGGTGGCAAGTCATGTACGGTTTAATAATCGGGGAGGCATAGTGATTGAATACTTAGTTTGTACTTAATTATACAGGGAACATTAATCTCCATCAAAATAAGTACTTAAGCTTCATAAAAATGCAGGGAAAGAAACTCTTTCTCAATGGTCCGTGACTATTACCTTCAATATGGATGGCTCTGTTACTGTATACAGACAGGTTCTCACTCTTTATAAAATGTAAGCAGCATAATTCAAAGATCAGAATTGTATAACAGAGACACAATTATGTCTTATGCATTTTAAGTACATGCGTGGAGGAGTATAGCTTTCCCTAATTAATCCTCCCTCCCTTCTTCCCTCCCTCCCTCCCTCCCTCTCTCCCTCCCTCCCTCTCCCTCCCTCTGTCTCTTCTTTCCTCCCTTCCTTGCTTCTTTCCTTTCTTCTCTCATTCAAATAATATTCATGGGGATATTGAATTCATTGTCATTTCTGAGACTAAATAAAGATACATTCCCCTCTCTCAAAGACGACAGAGACTGAGGCTGAGGAGGAATTCTGGCTAAAAATTTAAACCGGCTGGAATTTCATAGTCAGTAAACATGTTTTTGTATTGTTTTGGCAGAGTCTATAAGTAATGGAGCTCTTTATTAGTTTCAACTAGTTTAGAGGGATTGATAAATTAGTGGAGGGGATGAAGGAAAAGAATAAAGACTGTTCTGCATATTAACATGATGCATAGATTCTGTGGTGACTGAAAATTTACGGTTTTTCAAATTATAAGGCATTCAAAAATCCATGTCTACTATCCTTGTAGTTTGTTTTTTCTGTCTCTCAGAATTTATGTGTGTGTTTACAATTGTATGTGTGTGTGTGTGTATGTGCACATGCCTGTATGAACATGTGCTTGTTCATATTTTAAATTTTCCTGATTGAAAATCAAGAGCATAAGCAACCCCTACAATTAGTGCTGCTAGAAGATCTGGAAGGAAAATAGATTTAGAAGAATCATAGGATGTTGAACTACCACATTTCAGGATTTGGAAGGTCAAAGTGTCAAAGTGCATTTCAATGAAGCATCTGCTCCTATCCTCTTGGTTGTTAACATAGGCTCGTGGTTCTTAAACTGATGTATGCACCAGAATCACCTAGAAACCTTGTTATGATACAGTTTCCTTAGAGCTCAGTACAGAAAAGTTGCAAGGCATTGCTGATGCCCTTGTGTAGGTATCACACTTTGAAAACTACCCTCTAGTGTAAATAATTCAAATCTGACTTGCTGGAGAGAGAGAAAGCTGTATCCTAACAGAAAATATTCCCTCTTTTGGGGGAAAGATATCTGGATATTTTATCACTTAAGCACCAGTTTAATTCCACGGCTGATGTTTTAGAGAGGTGGCATGACTCTCTAGGTTATTCTAAACAAACACACAGGAAGTTGTTCTTTCTGCAAGGATGGGTCTTGAGAAAATGACATATAATGCTAGATTTTTGTGCTTGGACATAATGACAGAGGTTATTCAGTACTGATCTGTTGCTCTGCTGTTAGACAGCTAACTTTTAAATATGGTTTTATTTTAGTTGACATAGTTATTGTATAAATTTTTATAGTACACAAAGTGCTATTTCAATACATGTATACTGTTTTTGTATGCTTTGTTTTACTATGATGAAATGCCTGAGGTGGGCTACTTTATTTTTATTTTTTTTTGATAAAGTAGACTGATAAATTCAAGTATGTTATAGTGTAAGAACTTTTTTTTGCTGTTTTTTTAAAATTTTATTTTTTTTTATTATGTGCATACATTGTTTGGGTCATTTCTCCACCCTGCCCCCCACCCCCACCTTTCACCCTCTCTCCTCCTCAGTTTCAGGCAGGTCCTGTTCTGCCCTTAATCACTGATTTTGTTGAAGAAAAGACATAAGCATAATAAGGAAGACAAAGCGTTTTTGCTAGTTAAGGACAGCTATACAGAAAAATTCCTACTATTGCTCTCACGTACCCATGTGTTACGTCCCATGTTGATTCAACTCTAATTGATCTTTACATTGGTTCCTGATCCCCTGCTCATGATAACCTGTTGTTTTAAGGTTTCTGTGTTACTTCCTCTGGAGTGGGGACATCAAACACTTTCATGCTATGGGTTTTCTACATATTCCTATATCTCCCGTATGTGCTCTCCGGTGGGCTACTTTATAAAGAGCTGGGTTACGTTACATTTTGGCTTATGGTTCTGAGGTGCAGAGTTAAAGGATCATATTTGGTGATGGCCTCTTACTGGCAGAGGTCATCACGTGGTGAGAGTCAGGGAGTATGCGTGAGTGTGTGTGTGTTTGTGTATTCCGATTTCTCTCCTTTTTATAAAGCCACCAGTAACTCAATCATTGGTTTCACCCTGAAGACTTTACCTAATCCTAATAACCTCCCAAAGGCCCCGCTTCTAAATGCCACAGTTGGATTTAGTTTCCACCCTCTTAACATCTTACAACAGAGACTAAATTTCAACACGTGAGCCTTTGGGGGCCACGCTCAGACCACATTCAAACCATAGCATATGCAAATTCCATTTTAACATCTGAAATTTAGAATTAAAATGGTGGTCCATTCCAGTTCAGAAGTGTAGCCAATAGACATTCTTAAGGGAACTTGAGATGGTACCAACTTTTTTTTGCCAGTACTTGGATTTGAAATCAGGGTCTTGTGCTAAATAGGCAGGCACTCTATCACTTGAACCACATCCCTAGCTCTTTTTTGCTTTCTTTAGGGGCCAGCCTCTGACTGTGATCCTCCAACCTGTAGCTGGCATTATAGCTGTGTACCACCATGCTTAACCTACTGCTAACTTTTTGCTTAGGATAGCTTTGAACTGTGATCCTCCCAATCTCTGCCTCCTGAATAGCTGGGATTACAGGCATATGCCAGGCCTTAACTTTTATTTTTGAATATATCATATTGTTGGATTATACAGAACTTTCAAGTAACTAAATTTTCCAAACAGCACGTGTGTGTGTGTGTGTGTGTGTGTGTGTGTGTGTAATTAAGCATTTAAGAACAAGGAAGTGCTAACTACAAGGCAGTAATACTAATTTCATGTATCTATATTGGACTAGGAGGTCAAAATCAAATGTGTGAACTAGGCTGGTTGTAAATAATTGTGAATGGGTAGAGTTTATAGTAAACTGTAGAAATAATATTCCACCTAAGACCTCTAAAATTAAAAAAAATATAGAGAGATAATTGGGGGAGTGGCTCAAGTTGTAGAGTGCCTGCCTGGCAAGTACAAGGCCCTGAGTTTAAACCCAGAACCACTAAAACACAAAAAAGAAAAGCATTTCCTTAACCAAATTGAAAAGTATACCAAATTAACACTCCATCCGTGGCCCAGATTATGTCAAAATGAAAACATTTTTAGTTCTTGCTATTGGAGCAAAAAGTTCAGAGTTTTGGAATATGGTATCACAGTTGTTTTCTTGTTGATAGTTTTAAAAAAAGATCTTTAAGAATGAGATAAGATGGTGCTTTTTTAGCTTAAGATCCTCAAATTGTGAAGACATTCTGTTAATTTTAGCTTTGCTATCCATGGTCAGAATATGTTATGAAAAATGGACCTGCCGTCAGTTCTCTCTCAATAATACAATACTTTTGTTAAATGCAAGTAAGGATCAGAAAGCCACTTGCTACTGTGG
Organism: Castor canadensis; assembly: GCF_047511655.1. Lineage (NCBI taxonomy): Eukaryota > Metazoa > Chordata > Mammalia > Rodentia > Castoridae > Castor > Castor canadensis. The sequence goes on along the minus strand of NC_133394.1, from coordinate 35,281,973 downwards.
CAAGACCAACCTTATTCTGGTCCCAATTACTTTCGTTTTTTTGTCAGAGGTTGAGACTACAATTCCTCTTGGGTCAGAACCTCTTTGTTTTGACACTAACTACTTAAAATGCCTCTCCTGTTTAGTTCTTGGAAAAGCAAGTTGCTCCCGATTTCTAGGGGAGAAGTATAACAACACTGGCTTTTTTGTTGTAACTAAACAACATTTACTCCAACATACTTGGCATGTGTAGTTTTTTGAAGGAACTGAAAAATTTTGTAGAAAGACCAAGAAACCATGTGGAGAGAAAAACATGGAGCTCTTAATCCTTGTGTTTTGTACTTAAAAGATAAAATACCCAGTGAAAGAGCTGGTTTTGATTGATGCTCACTGAAAAAAAGTCATCGAGAGTACATGAAATCTAGGAACCAATGACTCCTAATTATTCAGTGCAAACATCAGCTCTCAGTACTGTTGATTTATACAACCATTTCTGTATCACATTTTTCTTTTGGTATTTTTGCTAGTGTCTATTAGTTGCATAAAGGGGTTTTATTGTGACTACTTCCATCCATGCATATAATGTACCATGGTCATATTCACCCTCTCTATTTCTCTTCCTTATTTCCCCTCTGGTTGAAACAATGTTAATAGGTTTCATTATCCTATTTTCATACATGCATATAATGTACTTAGATTACATTCACTCCATCACCCTCTCTTTTTGCCCTCTCTTCTCTTCCTGGCTTCTCCCATCCCAGTCCTCCTTTTACATTCATGCATTTTTTTAGAACTAAATTCTACACATGAAAGAAAACATGTGAGATTTATTTTTTTGTGTCTGTGTTGTTTGGTTTAACATGATGATTTCCAGTTCCATTTATTTTCCTGAAAATTTCATAATTTCACTCTTTATAGCTGAATAATACTCTATTATATAAATAGTATATTATATATAAAGTATATAATATATAATATATATTATATATAAAAAATATAAAAAAATAAATATATGTCACATTTCCTTTTTCCACTCATTGCTTGATGGGCACCTAGATTGATTCCATAGCTTAGTTACTGTGAATAAAATAAGCCACACTTGATTTCTTTGGGTCCACTTGCCTCACTAAACCATGGCAGCTTGTTCATTGGAGAGCCTCAGTGACTTCTGTTTCATGTTTTACTACCCCTGGTAGTCTCCTCACCACTTGGATTCAGTACAGTCTCTATTATGTCCAATATAGCAGTAGACACAATATTTCTTGTGCCCAGGTATAGACTGGCTGGAACCACAGGTCTGCCTGTCATGTGTAAGCTCATAGGAAGTGCTACATAAATGGTGCATAGGGCCAGGTAAAACTTAGGAAGGGTAGAGGAATTAATGTCCTTTAGGGAAAACTTGACCAATGAGAGAGAGAAGAGGTAGGAAGGGGCCAGTAGATACTTTCCTAGCATTTCTTCTGTACCAGTGTACTATTTGCAAGGTCCTGGTTCCACATGTTATCTCTACATACATGTGAAGCTCTGCTGGGCTGAGTAATGTACCACCTTACTATGTTTTTTCTACTTTCCACTTATCTGCCTTCTTCACTTTTGATGCATTCCTAAATAAAGGACTTACCTCATACTGAGTATTCTAGGGAACCTAGACAAATATCAGTAGCGTTTTACAAAGGTAGATCACTCATCTTCTAAACACATTTTTTTACTTGGCTTTCAAGGACACTCTTGTATCACTGCTTTTCAGTCTCTAGTACTATTTCTTCTACATCAACCTGATCTTTTAATGCTATACAACCCAAAAATTCAGTTCTTTGACCTTCTCTCTCTTCCTCTATTTCCTTGGTGTTTTCATCCATCTCTTTCTCTACCTCTGTTTCCTTGGTGTTTTCATCCGTTTCAAGTTTTAAATATCAACTGTTGGCTGAAAAATCTCATTTACACCACACAAAATTGCATATCTAATTACTGTCCTTCTACATTGGAAGTTTCTTCATATTTCTTTTTTCAGAGTTAGACACCTTTGAAATGGAAAGCAAATGAGAAGAAAATAAATTCTTAGGGCATATGAAGTAAGCTCTACGATGAAGCAAGTTGCAATCATATAACCTGTGCCCATGAATTTATGAAACAGGGAAAAATGTTAAAGTAGTTTTGATTGTTTGAGAGAAGACTGTTTTACAAAGAAAAATTTTCATTCTTATTAAAACCTTAGTGGTCAAAAAGCATTAAGGATAAATGTGGGGACTGCCCAAAAAGAGATGGCAGTGGGTGCATTGGCTATGATGTTTTCTCTCTTCTGTACTGAACAGACTTGGTGAAAAAAAAGTCTGACTTTTCACTTGTCACTATATATTTGTGGTGTTTTATTCCTTAAGGGCAAATCTGTCACAAATGGAGAAATGTGGTGGATAAACTCATATACATGTAGTAGAAAAATTGTGTGAACAACCACCTTGCCTAACTCCAGGAGAGAAAGTGGAGTCCAGTGTCTTGGCTAAGGCCAGAAAGCAGAGTCAAAGTATTATAATTCATTACCAAGAAAGTTAACTGACAATCTTACCTGCCAGTTTTCAATTATCACTCATGCCATCCTTCATGCTCATTTCCTGTATTTGTTTCATACACCAACGTATTTCAGGATGTGTTGTCTTTCTTTTAGCATGCCATCACAATGAATAATCTCTTTTAGAGCCTCCTAAAGTAAATGAGGACACATTACTCCTCTGTGTGAGTCACTTATTCTGACCTTTTGTGGGCCTAGTGTAGGTGGTTTGGAACTGTTACTGGTATTACATAAAAGCAAGGAAGCAAATAAACAAGCAAGATGTACACCACATCTGGTACTGGAATATCATGTGCATTAATGTAGAGGGGTACCATTGTACAGCAGGAGGAATGATGATCCTGGAGTCAGAAAGAGTTTGTTTATGTTTAACTCCCACTTAGTAGTTTGTGGGCAAGGTTTTGCTTCCGAGTTGTACTTGCTTTATTGCACTCGTAAAAATAAAATGAGTGATTAGTATATTGCAGTTACTGAATGATACGTACCTTTTTTAAAGTTTATGCTAGTAGTATGTGCAGTCTTCCTCCTCCGTGATTTCCGTAGGCATCATTCTAGAGTGTAATTGAAAGCATGTTTACATCCTTATGTGATTATAGCCCTTGTGAGCTCAGGTAATGTGATGTGTGTGTATTCTTTTCTAATTTCCCACCTTCTAAATGGAAATTCTCTTAGGAAAGCAACTTTTTTATTCCTTTGCCTTCTTCCCATGTTATATCACAGAGTGTTTCATTATCATGGCACTTACTATTTTCTGCTTAGTGGATTCTGAAGAGATTTGTGAAAGCTATGAGGACAACAATAAGTCTCAATAGCTTTATCTTTACATTAGAATAAAGGTATTCTAATGCTGTGGAATTTTGCTTCAGCCTTTTTTTCTGCTTCAGTCTGGTCTTTCATGTATAGGTCATTGTTGGAATAGATCACAGAGCATTCAAAGAGATCTTCCAAAGTATATTATGCTTTCCTAACTGCACCCATCTCCTTGCATCATGTCTTTGGTTCTCACTTTATTGTCTGCTGTTTTTAGTCTCAAATTAGTCTTGAAAAGATTCCTGAGTCAAATGTTATGAAGGCCCTCAGTATTATTAACTTTTAATCTCTTTTATCTTTAACCTTTAATTTCAGGGGTCTAATGGTAATTTCCAAGCTTATTAAACTATTAAATCCTTTCCCAGAAAGTAAACTTTATTGGAATAGTTATTATAGCAACCCTAGTTTTGCAACATGTCTTTTCTTTTACAAAGCCATTGTCTTTGGCCAACACCCCTTCTGAAAGATTTTCTATGCTCCTGATTAATTAATTATAATTCCACACTCCTGCCTAAAATTTCTTCACTATTTTTTTGTGTTAGGGGTTTTTACTGTGGGGGAAGTTTATAGTATTATATATGTGATAATAACAGCTACTTCAGGTATTTTTGCAGAGAAAAATGGGGCAGTTTTTAATTCCAGTGAAAAATGAGAAGTTTTGCCAGCCAGGGGGCATGGAGCTTCTATTACAGAACTGTTGGTGGTGTTTCTTATCTCAGTTGTAGCTGTAATTATAGCTAGGGAGCCTTTGATTTAAGGCAAAGCCCTAGTACAAACCTTTCTTTTCTTTAGCCCATGAGAATCTGCAGGAGTTTATTTATTTATGTTGATACTTACTGCACAGGATTTGGGACTATATAGAGCTTAATGAAATCTGATTTAAAACCTTAGAAAAAACAAGGTAAAAGCAACCTGATGATTTTGTGTATGAGAAGCCCAAAAAGTAGCTCCATGCTGGGCCTTTTTATTCCATTAATCAGTATAGTAATGGGAGCTGGACAAGCAATCTCAAAACTCCCCTCTCCCAAAACCCACTTTGCATTCTTAAGAAAACACAGGTATCTCAATTACTTGTTTTTACTAAAGATAAGAAGAAAATGTAATAATTTAAATCTTTTGGGGAAGCATCTTTTATCCTGGACTATTAGATCATGGTGTGAAAACTAATGAAAGAAAGGCATGTGTGGTGGTTGCCTATAAGAATATATAATTGATTTTGACTAAAATTGGAAAACTGGTTCTAGAAAATTCAGCCTTCTTTATATCATTTAACCTATACAAAAAATCTATGATTAATCTCTCTTGAGAGAACTATAATAATTTTTAACATAAGTGAGTTTATAGAGACTCAAAAAGGTATCACCTTATATTCTTTGGTGTAATTAAAAATATGATTAAATCTAGGTGTTTTGGGTTTAGAATTATAAAATAGTGAATGCAGGATTAGGTTATCCCTAACCTTAAATTCCTTTGTGAAGGATTTGGAAAATGAAGAGCCATACTGAAAATCGGAGAAGGATTAAAGACAGTATTTGAGAAAATTCAGTAGGGTCACTTGGTCCCTATACTGCATGTGACTGGGAAATAAAAGTGATTGGTGTCAGAAATATGGCCATATATGATTTGAGGGTTCATTAAAAAGCATGACATTCTTTCAGTCACTAACTGCTGAACTTATATAGGAATGCTTTGAATAATAATTTCATGAATTTAAAGGAAAGCTCTGAATTCTCAGCCTTCATTTACAGTAAATTGTGGACATAAAATCAGACCACAATACCACATATTGGAGAGATTATTAGGTATTAATTCAACTACAATTTAATATTAGCTGATTTCTTGCTGAGTCTAAATCAAACTATCTATGGACTTACTCAAAAGCAAACATTACTGTATACCTACTCTGAGTCATGTACTTATGCTGTTTGGGTTTTGAATGTAAGGGACTCTATTTCATTCTTCTCACAATGTCTTTATTTCATGTTTTCCTCACAAGTAGTTATATACATTATATTTTTATTGGCAAATGCATATGTTTATTATTTTTTTTAACCCCTGTACCTCAATGTCAATTGTAAAATGTTGAATCTCTTTCTCACTGAAAAGTGGATTCTTTATGCTCATCTTTGGAAGGTTTTCTAATTTTTCAAATGTTTTTGGTTCTTAAAGTTCAGTCCAATACACAAGACATATCTTGATTTAAACTTCTGCATTTCCACTTCTTTTGGCTTCCTTTTTTTGTGCTGTGTTGGTAAGAAGCAGGAGACAACAAGGCAAGCATCTAGTTCAACTCTCTCCAGTTTGTAGACATTTTGTAGTTGTTTGAGAATTACCCTATGATTAACACTGCCTAAGCTTCAGAGCTAGGGTGGGGCAACAAGCCAACCTCCCAGAGGAGCTGAACTAGCACTGATCAGAGGTCAGGAGAGGCATGAAGGCTGAGAGTGGAGGTGAGGCAACAAGCCAACCTCACAAAACAGGGCAGGTGGTTGATCCTGGAGATGGTCTCATGGGACAGAGGATAGTACTCAAAACTGAATTGCCCCACCTTGCTGGTGGAGAAGCAGATCAAACAGGGTTGAAGTTGTAGGGTAACACAGCTGCTGCCTGGTGAAAACAACAACAGCTCTGATCACCCTACATAAACTGGCAGTGAGTTACCTCAGCTCCCAATTGCAACTTGCCCTATGGACAGAAGAAACCAAATACTACTAACAAGCCAGTCACCTGGTGAGAACACATTAGAGCTCCTGCTTGTACACCAATACCAGGATTGGACACTGAAGGAATAACTCCAGAACTTTTACCAAACAGACTGAACTTTTCGTTGTTGCAGTATCTGTTTTTTTTTCAATAACTTTAACATTATTATTTTCTTATCCCTATTCTTACCTCCTTCACTTTCCTTCCTCCTGTGCTACAATCCATTTTCTCCCTCCCAACTACTCTTTCTGCCCCTTCTAATTCACTTTCTCCCCCTGTCTTCACTTCCCCCTCCTAACCTCCCTCAACCTGCCACCACATTACTCCTCCTTCCTACATACTCACCACCCACTGACTAGCCTACTGTACCAACTGTACTCCCACTAGCTCCCTGCAATCCCTGACACAGCACACTACACACAACAACAGAAATACACCCAAACACACACAAGGCCCACAAAATGCAGCAGCCCCCATATGTCCTCCTCCACCTTTTTTGCCCCCTTTTAATGCCACCTTTACCAATTACCCAAGTTTCTATATCTAGCCTAATAACCATTATCTCCCCAACTCCCACTGCTTATAGATATTATCAACAAGGGGCTTTTGATATAATATGTAAACAATTGGTCTGGCATTGAACCTATGAATTTAATATTGCTAAATTACATCTCCAGGCCAGGGACAGAAAGAGCACATCAGCCTAGCTAACAACCAGTCAATCACAACACAAAAATTAAATCAAGGGAAAGAAAACAGGCAATTAAAACCACTAACTAGTCTGTCAAGAATAGAGTTGTACAGCACCAAGTGGAGTCATGGGAAGAGGAAGAAGAGATGGAAACCACACTCCTCAAAAAAATAATTCAATAGAGGATTTGGTGGGAAATGAAGAAAATGGATACCCAGTTCCTGACCCCCAACAAAGCAATGATAAATGTCACTAAGGAGCCCAGTGAAACCCACAAAAAATCCCTCAGAGAGGAAATCTTGGAAGAAATCACAGAGAAACTCATGGAAAAGATGCTATACATCATTAATAAGAATGTACAAGATGCACTCAAGAAATTTTAAGATATAAAAATAAAAAAAATGAGAAGACACAGAAACAAATAAACTCAGAAAGGACTTCAACAAACATCAAAGTGAAACAAAGGACACTATAAAAAAAGAGAGGTATGAATTAAGAAGACAAAACAAAATATAAAAGAGGAGCTGAATAAAGATATGAAAAACCTCAAAAAAGAGAATCAAACAGAAATCCTGGAAATAAAAAGTCCCGTTAGTCAAACAAACCACAGTGGAACATGACTCCAGCAGACTAGAACAAGTAGAAGACAGAATCTTAGAGCTAGAAGATACAATAGAAATGAAAGAAAAAAAACAGAAGAAATCTTAGTCAAACAACTCAAGAGCTGTGAAAGGAATATGTAAGAACTCAGTGACTCCATCAAAAGACCAAGCCTGAGAATCATGGTCATTGAAGAAGGAGAAGAGCTACAAGCCAAGAAGATACATAATATATTCAATAAATAAAAACAGAAAATTTCCCAAATCTCAAGAAAAATTTGCTCTTTAGGTGCAGAAAGCCTCCAGGACACCAAACAGACTTGATCAAGATAGAACCTCTCCATGGCATATTATCATTAAGATAACAAGCACAAAGAACAGAGAAAGAATATTGAAGGCTATAAGAGAGAAAAAACAAATAACATATAAAGGTAAACCCATCAAAATAACAGCAGATTCCTCAATGGAAACCTTAAAAACAAGAAGGTCATGGAGTGAGGTATTCTAGGTACTGAATGAGAATAATTTCAGCCCTAGGATACTCTAACCAGAAAAGTTAGCATTCAAAATTGATGGAGCAATAAAATCTTCCATGATGAATGGAGACTAAAACAATATATGACCAACCACCAAACAGTATATGACCGCTACAGAAGATTCTACAAGGAATTCTGCACACGGAAGATGAAAGCAAACAAAACCATGGAGGACAGGAATAATCAAACCACAGGAGAAGAAAAGACAAGTAATCAGAGAGTAGCATTGATTTGGCTGCACACAATCAGATCCTTAAACAAAAAAAAAAAACAAACTAAATGTCAGGAATCACCACACACCTATCAATATTAACACTGAATGTCAATGGACTCAACTCCCCCATCAAAAGACACCATTTGGCAAACTGGATTAAAAAGGAAGACCTGACATTCCATTGTTTATAACAGTCTTATCTTATTGACAGAAATAAACACTTGGCTTAGGGTGAAAGGCTAGAAAAAGATTTACCAAGACAATGGCCCATGAAAACAGGCAGGAGTAGCAATACTTACATCAGACAAAGTAGACTGCAAACTTACATTAGTCAAAGAAGATAAAAAAGGACACTTCATACTAATAAAAGGGGAAATATACCAAAAGGAAATAACAATTATCAACGTATATGCACCCAATGTCAGTGCACCTAACTACATCAAACATACACTAAAGGACTTACAAGCACATATAGACTCTAACACAGTGGTAGTGGGACACTTTAATATCCTTCTATCACCAAAGATAGGTAAATGAGTTAATACATAGATGGAAGCTGAAATTATTTTTGGTCTACAGGAAACATTAAACATCAGCCATTACTGTTATTACTGCCTACCTCCTATGTTGCTAATACCATGTAATGTCCTTAGGCAGATGCAAAGGTTGACAGCAAACAAAATCTGTCTTCCACTGCACAAAAAGTCAGACTAGAAGCCACAATGCCATATAACCTTACATGGTGCCTTCAGTGAAACCTGAGGAGACACAGAAAGGCAAGAGTAAATGAGTTATGTTCCTGCGACTGTTCAGATCAATTCCATGCAGCCTGGAATGTCCTCCAATGCCGTTTTTGGATGAGAGCTAATGCATGGGACTCAATGACATCTTCATTTTAAAGTGCATGTTCAGTGACGTTGGTTGGGGAAAATTCTTATTTGTTTAGTAATTGTTTGATAATGGTCATCTCTGAATGCTGATGGTAACAGTGTTGAAAGCTATTACATGCATTTCTTTACTGGACAGTGCCTTATTTACTTTTTTTTTTTTTCCTGAGATTTCAACTAGGGGCTTGTTCTTGCGAGGCAAGTGTTCTACCACTACAGCCACACCTGCAGCCCTTTTTGCTTCAGTTATTTTTCAGCCAGAGTTTCGTGCTTTTTCTCAGTTCAGATTATTGATCTTCCTACCTATGCCTCCTGTGTAGCTGGGATTACAGACATGAACCACCATTCCTGGCCCCATGAATAGCTCTTACACACTGAAAGTCTTAAACTTTCTATTGTTACAGCATATGATTAATAAAACCCAGAGTTGCAATATTTAGTGATTCAGAGTTTACTTCTAGGGGTTACATAGTTGTCAACTTATTGATTAATTATGAAATTGAAATTTTGGAAAAGTTTCAAATTATACAGTCAAGAAACAACAGTTTGTAGATGTTAAAATGTTCTTGCATTGTGATTTCTGATGACCTATATACAATGAAGAAGGATTTAACTTGAGGGAGACTTGGGTCTGTGTGTTGTTAATAGAATAATACATTTTTATGGCAGCTACTGTGAAAATACTTCTGAAAATTATATATCATAATACCATTATAAACTGGGTGCCAGAAGCTCATGCCTGTATCCTAGCTACTCAGGAGGCAGAGATCAGGAGGATCAAAGTTCAAAGCTAGCATGGGCAAATAGTTCCCGAGACCCTATCTTGAAAAACCCTTCACAAAAATAGGGCTGGTGGAGTGGCTCAAGATGAAGGCTATATATACGTATCTCTCATAATACCATTATATGCATAGGAACATACTAATATACTTAAAGAATCCTTCTTTCTGCAATTCTTTCACTTTTTGTTTGCTTACATCTAGTGTGTCCTGTTTGTTGCTTTTAACTATCTTCAGATTGAAGTTGCCTAACATATCATTGTGTTCAAAAGGCTGAGTTGAAAATGTCATTAGTCATTTTCCATTCCCTATTGGGAAGGTGAGAGACTGGAGATATGAAGGTCAACCCTGTGCTCCTCTCCTCCTCCCTCACCATCTGCTCAGCTTGTCCTCTGACTCTAGTTCTGGAGAAAGTCATGTAGGCTTTGCTGCCCAACTGGTAACACCTTATTGTCTCCTGAGGTCTTGAGGTTTTATATTTGATTAATTATAGGATTAACCTTAACAAGAAAAAAATCTAATATAATGGATTGATATTTTTCAGTCTCTCTTTTGTATAATACTATTTAATTGTAATTTGGATACTTAAAAATTTTTAATTTTATTTCTGTTGTTGGCAGTATGAAGTAGCACATTGAAAATGGATATTGGATTTAGGCCGATCTGAGTTTTTAAAAAATTAGTTATTATTTTAATTGTACATATTTATGGAATAGAGAGTCTGATAACTTGATAGATGGATACAATGTGCAATGATCAAATCATTAATTGATCATTAATTTTTTTAAAAAAATTGGCTCTAAGGATGTAGTCCAGTGATAGAGTGCTTGCCTAGCGTTTGTGAAACCCTGGATTTGATCTCCAGAACCATATTTTCTTAACACTTAATAATTACACCCATTTATGAGTTACAGTGTGGTACTTGATACATGTTTCCAATGTGTGCTAATCAAATTAGGGAATGAACATTTGTATCTCCTTATCATTACTTTGTGTTTGGAGCCTTGGAGTTCCTCTCTTATTTAAAAAATATGTAATAAGTAATTGTGAACTATGCACCCCCAACAAACTGTTCTGTAGAACATTACAAATTATTCCTTCCATCTGTCTGTGTTTTGGTGTCTATTACTCAACTTCCTTCTACACTCCTCCTATCCCAGATTCTAGTTACCACTATTCCACATTCAGATCCTTTTAGTATCCACATATGAGGGAGAATATGTGGTATCTGTCTTTCTGTGTCTGACTCAATATAATGTCCTCTAGTTTTATCCATTTTGTTGCAAATGATAGAGTACCATTCTTTTCTGTTGTGAATACCATTTTCTGATAATCTATACCATATTTTCTTTATCTACTCATCTACTGATGAGCATCTAAGTTGATTCCATATCTTAGCAATTGTGAGTGAGGCAGCAGTAGACAAGGCTTGAAGTACCTCTTTGAAATACTGATTCTGTTTCCTTTAGATATGTATCCAGAATTGGTCATGTAGCAGGATCACAGAACAGATCTAATTTTATACTTTTTGAGGAACCTCCATACTGTTCTTTATAATTGATGTACTAGTTTGCCTTCCTACAAACCATGTATATGAGTTCCCTTATCTCTACATCCTTGCCAGTATTTATTATTTGTTGCCTTTTTGATGATACCCATTTTAAACTGGGTAAGCTGAAATCTTGTAGAATTTCACTTTCATTTACCTGAAGGGGAATAATGATGAGGATTTTTTCATAGACTTTGAACTTCTATGAGAATTGTCTACTCATATCTTTTGACCATTTTTAATTGGATTATTTAGGTTTTTATTTTATGAGTTCCTTGTATATTATGGATATGGATCCTTCATAAGATAAACATTTGGCAAAATTTTGTTATCTCCTCACTCTGTTGCTTCCTTTGCTGTGTCTAAGCTGAGTTTTCATCTTTGGTGCACTTACTGTTAGCTATCTTGCTTAGTTCACTGTACAGCATTATCAGCTGAAAAATGAGCATTCTGGTTGTGGTTAAGAGTGAAGCTCTGACCTTGGATCACCTGCTTTCATACCCCAGATTTGGCATTTAGCTAAGCCTTCTTGGGTAAGTTATTTAGTTTTTCTATGACTTGATTTTATGAGTTATAGAATGGAATAATAGCGCTAGTGTATAGAGTCATGAAAAGTAAATAACTATTAAATGATTTAACGACAATAAGCACTTAGAAAAGTCTTATGGCACACAGTTGACTCTCAGTAAATGTCTCCTTTGTAATTTTGTGTTTGTTGCTGGAGGGTTGAACCCAGGGCCTAGTACATGCTATGCACATGCTGCATCACTGAGCTATATCCCTGGGCCATTGTTAACTATTTTCACAGACTGATTTAAGGATTAAATAAAATAATTTATATGAAGTTACTGAAGTTATTCCACAGCAACATAACCATCAGTTCCTTTTCTTCATTTCTTTAATCTTTAGCAACTTATTTCCTACATTTAGATCACTTCTGTCTCTCTTTTTCTCTCTCTCTCTCTGTCTCTCTCTCTGATTTTGGTTTGTATTCTATTATGCTATAGTATAATAATTTCTTACAATGGTATTTCAGAGTAGGATGGTTGACCTTTGATGGAAATTTTTCTTTTATTTCCCACTAACTAGCATGTGCTGTATTAAACTGTAAAATATCCCAAGCGGTCTGTGCCCCTGGGAGCTTTCACTTTATTTGGAGAGTTACTTGATGGGACAGTGCTGACTTATCCTAAGTGGGCAGAAAAATTCTGAAAGATAAAGAAAATGAAAAATGAATTAATTGGGAGATAAATGGACAAAAGATAACAAGCTCAGAGAGGTTATAATTTTGCTTATGGATGGCAAATATGTGTTCAGGGCTCTTTTCCTAGCATATAGCTGGGCCCTTTCCCAACACCTAGGCCTTGGGAGAAGGCCAATAATCCTGTTCAACCCAATTCTCCATGAATCCACTACCATTGCTTGACTTCAAGTTTCCAAACATGTGCCGGTTGGAGATAAAATGACATGGTCAGTTTTGTTTATCTGGATTGGCTATACAGTCAACTATTGCCATCCTTGGGAATGCTAATTAACTAAGTTACCCCCAGTTTTTTTGAATAAGGAAACAAGTTTATGCCTTCTTGAAGTTTCTTTACTCTAGGAAAAATGTAAAAGAAGTTTTGTATACATGCAAAGGAATGACAGGTAAATGGTAGTAGTCAAAAAATTCATTATACCTGTATAGGCTTTTTAACATGAAAAAGCCATCAAACTATCTAAATTATTTTCATTCAGAAATAAATTATTTTACAAGGTGATTATTTTCAGGTGATTTTATGTTTTAGAAACTTGGGTTGAATAGTCTAGTTAGTGGTTTTCATGGTAGAATTAATTTCTACTTTAAAACAGTTTGAAACTTTGTTTCAAACTTGGTGGAAGTCACATACAATGACCAAACAAAGAAACGCTGTGTCAATGTTCCATAGACAATCTTGAGATAGATAGATGAGAGAGAGAGAGAGAGAGAGAGAGAGAGAAAGAAACAGAAAGAGAGAGAGAGAGAGAGAGAGACTGCTGTACTTAACAGCAAGTACACACAGGTTTTGTACAGTGCTAGGGGCCCTTTGACTTAGATTCCTTCATCTATAAATTGCTTTCATTTTAGACAACAGAGGAGAAACACAAATGCAATGAAAGACCTACAACCAATTGCAGGAGCGGCATAGGTGGAAGCTGAGGAAGAAGGAAAATTACAGGAGAGACTATTGCAGGCAAGCTCAAGTTAAGCAATTCATTCCCAGTACAAAGTCTATGTATACACTTCAAGCATAGGATCACCTAGCCTTCCATTTTTGAACATCCTCTGCAGAAGGTCTAGTGTCTAGAATTTTCACTTTAAAACAAATGACAATTTAATGAAATTAAATTATTTTTTACATTTGTCCTACTTCCATTGTCCCCCTCTCCTGTAACCCTATCACTCCTACTATAACTACTCCCAGCATTTCAGAATATAACTTTTTTTATAAGAGAAATTTGAGAGGCATGACCCCAAATGAAAGGTCATGTGAAGGCTAGTGTAGCCTTCATATTCTGCACCCACCCCTTTAGATTTCTTAGTCTGGTCTGCTCTCTCTTCCCTTATTCATCCTCTACCTACCATTCAGTTTTCCTTTTGCTTGCTTGACTTACTCCTGATCATCTTACAAGACTCTGCTCATGGCAGCTCTTTTAAGCTTTTCCTGAAGTACCTTGCATCCCCTGAAAGAAAGAAACTCTACAATTTTGGCTCCTACAATTGTAGGATCATGTACATAATACCATATATTCTGGTACACAAAAGTTTCCATTGCTAGGATTATAAATACCATGTAATCCTAAAACTGTGTGGTGTTTAGCGTACAATTCTTCCTTAATAAAGTTTAAGTGGAGATTGCATACTTAACTGTTGACTTGTGTGGAAATGTGAGTGCTTCTTAGAGAGTGAGTGAGGCAGAGTTGGAAGTTACCTGTTGTAGAGCTATATACTGCAATCACTGATAAACTTGCTTTGGAAGACATTAACCTCTCTGCTTCACTCCAGGAATATCTTTTTTGTAATTTGTCCTTCATTTCCTAGCACAGTGCTCCTGGAAACAGCAATGGCATAAAGCTGCAAGCTATATGATGGATAGAATTGGATTTGGAGCTGTCTCAAAAATTTACTTTGGATCCTCTAATGTTTCAAGCTCTTGATTTTGGCACCCAGTCATTTGCCAGTTGTCAAATGGGTTGAGTCATTAGTCTGCCTTGTCCTCTAGGAGCCCCCAAATGATTGACAGGCCTCTGGTGCACTTCCCAATGGGATAATGAAATGTTCATCAACTCTAGTTGCCTGGTTTTGTAAAAAGTCTGTACAAGCAGCAAACTGGGAAAATTTTACTCTCTAATATCCAGTCCCTAAAGACAAAAATTCTTGTTGGCAAAAAACCAAATATTTGAATTCTTGTAAGGCTAACAAATAATTTTCTCCATTTGTCTACTCTGTGTAATTATTTTGTATATATTTTCTTTTGTTTTCACAATAATCCTGCAGAGTAAAAAGGACAAACATTATTATCCTAATTTTACGATTAATATCCTGAAACTTAGAAATTATTTTGAGGTTATATTCAATTCTTCTCACTTTGATACTAATCTCCTGCCATGTCGGGTTATGAGACATCCTACTGTACAAAAGAAATGTCTAAATAATGCATGTCCCTCTGTGTTATTCTCCCGTCCGATATCTGTTACTGAAATACATATTTTTAAACAAATGTGTTTGCCAAGATACAAGGATCCCTCAGGGATGTAGGTAAGACTGGGTCATCACATCCCAGAGTACAAAGTTTGTCTCCCAAATTGGTGCAACCAATAACCGTCAGTCTAAATTTCAGGGTTGGATGGAAAGTGATAACTCAATCCTAGAATTGATGAGAAATCTGTGAGACATTCCCCACTTGCCTACACAAATGGTTCCTTTCAAAGGCAAAGTGCTTATAGTCTCCAATATACTGTGGTTCTTGGACGCTATCCCATCTGCAAAGTAGAAACTCATACTTGGCAAGGTGAAATCAGCCATGGTTTCTGGATGTGCTGAATCAGTAGGATAAGACTTTGGCAAAACACAACAAAAAAGCAATAGATGGCTTTGAACTTCTTCAACCAAATATTGAACAAAGTGAACAGCCATGAGTTTCCAATGAGATATCTCTTTTCAAATGTAACATATGACTTTGAACTTTTGCCCCTTGTATACTATGTGGTCTTAGTTCTTAAGTCTTGATCAAACCAAAATTCTTTCCACAGTTGAAAGTTTCTCCTTGCAAAGACCTTTAGTTTTCTTAATTCCTGTACAAACAGGTCCTTTATCCCTGTCATAGTGTCAGCTTTTCTTGCGTTATATCCCCATCATTATCTCTTAAACCTGTTTCTTTTTTGTTGTTGTGTCTGTTTTGAATATGGAGATAAATTCCTGAAACCAGTTACTGTATCCTTCCTCACTTATGTGGGAGTCAGGCTGTCCGTGAGGAGGAGGGCAAGGATGGCAGGAGGCTGAATGATTTAACAGACTCCAGAGCAGAAGAGTTGAGCGTCTGTGGAGTGGAGCATGCAGAACTGGAGAGATGGAGCTGTGGACCCTGGAGCACTATTCTGGAGAAATGGATGGTAGGGGTAAAAGGGATCAATTATCGTTTCCTTTTCCATTTTAATTTTGAGGTGGTAATAGTTTGATGTGACTGTTTTATCATTGGAAAAACCTTTTAATTTGAAAAACAGATAGTTCTTAACAACATGTTGTTACATGTAAACTAAGTGTCTAACTACAAGCTTTCTTCTTCACTACTGTTGCTTGGGCATGTCTGGACAATTCCAGAGAAGATTTCTAAGATATAGGCAAACTTCTAATTGGGTCCATCCTATTTTTATGTTATAAAAGTTATAGTCAGGCAAATTAAGTAGAATAAAACAGGATATAAATGCTGTCACACCACCTCTCTTCATCTCTGCTTTACTCTGGCTAAGTGAATGTGAGTATTTTAAAGTTAGTCTATTGACAACTAAATGATTGACACCAACAATTGATCTCACCAATTGAGATCTACCATATTTCAGTGTTGCTGTTGGTGATGTTAGGGAATAGTTATGAAGCACTTACTATTGGGCAGGTACAAAGTCTGGTCTATTACACACATGTGTGAAATACATTATTTACTGCTTTCAACAAGCAATAATTAGTTATTACTCCCAATTTAAAGATGGAAACAAGAGGCTTAGAAAGATTATCACACCTAATGGTACCCAGAAATTTATCATTGGAGCTAGGATTTGAACACCGGTCTTTTATTTCAAAGCTCATAGTCTCATTATACTTGCTTTATTATATATGAGGTTTTTAAAATTATTGATGCTTTTCTTCTTCCTGAAGAGTGTTACCAGTAAAGTGAAATTCCACAAAAGGATTGGTACGAATGCAACAGACCACTTTATCTAAACTTTGAGGCCAGGAGTTGAAAGTGTGCAAAGCAGATATTCTAGAGTGTAAATTATGGTTCATTTCTATGTAAGATTTAAATGAATACTCTGATTGCCAAATATAATGGAGGCTGAGCTTAGCATTTTTAAAATTTTATTCCAGTATTACCCATTTCAGCTGGGTGGGATGGTCACAATTGCTTGTATGTAATTTCTAATATGTTTCATTTACTTAGTCTGTGATTTGGAAACAGGGCCCAGAGGGTCCATGGCCAGTTCAAGTTGTCTTATATATTGAGCACCAACTCTTCTTGGTACTGCACTAATTGCTCTATGTGCCATCTCATTTTAATCCTCAATGAGAGGCAGTAGAGTAGA